>NC_059203.1:49702576-50016259 GCF_020615455.1 Coregonus clupeaformis | reverse complement strand
ATCAAAGACCATTCAAAACGAGCTACTGGAGTGTATGCTAGCGGTCACGAGGGAACATATTGTGGAGGAGGTGAAGTCTGCGAACTTCGTAGCTATCCAAGCTGACGAGACCACGGACGTTTCTACACAGACACAGTTGGTGCTTGTGCTGAGGTACATAGATAGCAAGCACAAAGTGCAGGAGCGCTTTTTTGAGTTCCTTCCCATCTCGGAATCAACCTGTCTCAATCGCCAGTGTACTTTTGGAGAGACTGAACGGTCTTTTTGCCGATGACGAGAAAGTCAAACTCATTGCGCAAGCTTACGATGGAGCCAGTGTGATGAGGGGAGAGAAGGCTGGTGTGCAGAAAAAGGTGCGTGAGCATTTCAAGAATGCCCATTACGTGCATTGCTATGCGCATCAGCTGAATTTGATCATACAACTTTTTTTTTCCCGGTCACCCAAACGCACCAGCATTCTTGACCAGACTGTTGCACGAAGACTGCCCAGACCTTCATCCACACGGTGGAACTTCAACAGCAGAGTCGTGAACACTGTCTACGAGAATCGAGACGACCTCATAGAATGTTTTGAAGCCATCCGGACGGGTTCATTGGGTTCATTTGACCAGGGCACAGTGAGAGAGGCATCTGGCTACGTGAGGATGCTGCATGATGAAGATTTTATTTTTTTCCTGCGGCTTTTTTCACAAAATCATGCCCCACGTCGACATTCTGTACCAGAAGCTACAGAAGAAGGACATCGATGCTGTCTTTATCAAAAGTGCCCTCGACAGCTTCACAAGCAGTGTGCAGGCCATAAGGTAAGATTAAACAATATCATTCGATCTTTCTCAAAGCAGAGCTTTATTTGAAAATGTATGCATGAAAGGAGACTGCATTTGTGTTTGAAATTACATTATTCTCATTATATATGGCCAGTGGTGTAATCTATTTTATTTTATATACTATGTGTACTGTGCAGTGGTGCTCATAAGTGTATGAACACATTCTAAAGTTGACTAAAAGAGGAATAAAAAATAAAAAAATAATCTTTTGGAAATTTATCTTAATGACTTAATTAAAAAAAGTTGGAAAATCCAACCTTTATGGACACCAATTTTCTTTTCTTTTTTATTCCTCTTTTAGTCAACTTTAGCATGGGATCATAAGCTTATGAGCACCACTGTATACTGTGCTGAACATCCAGGCTATGTGAGACACAAAGGCTAACTTAAACACTAAAGACTTTATGCATCCCTGCCCATTTTAAGTGGAACTGAAGTATTTGTACTATACATCATGGATACATTGCATATACCTGTGCATCACATAGACAACAATACTGTACAAAGCCAACAAACACATTGGTCTGTTTGCCTTCAGGGACTCCTCTCAACAGCAGCTGCAAGAAGCAACAGGAGCCAAAAGACCCAGAACAGCTTTGAGAGAAGAGGAGAAGCAGAGGCTGTCTGAAGAGGTCTGCAACACCATCCTGGATCACACCAAAGAAAGGTTCTCTTTCTCTGGCCACCTTGTGAGTGCTACCTTACTGCAAGCAGACATGTTTGAAAGGTACTGCCATTCATTTCCTGATGAGGCTCTGAATGCCACTGTGAATGCATACCCCATGCTGAGCAAGGCAAAGCTCAAGACAGAACTATCTCTGATCTATGAGAATCCTGAATTCAAGGGAGGCTGTGGTGCACTGGCACTGTACCAGGTTCTCATGAGCTACAACCTCCAGGAGACGTTCTCTGAGACTGTGACTCTGTTGAACATCCTCATAACTACTCCCATGACAACAGCTGAAGCTGAGAGATGTTTCTCAACTTTGACACGAGTTAAGACATTCCTGCGAAATTCAATGGGCCAGGAACGTCTGAATGCACTGGCCATGCTTTCCATGGAGAGGGAACTAGTCCTCAGCATGCCTGATTTCAATGAGAAAGTCATTGAACGCTTTGCTGTATTGAAACAGAGAAGAGAACAGTTTCAGTACAAGTAATGTAGCCTCTCTCTCTCTTTGTCCCTCCCTCCCTGTCTCTTTAACACACACACGCCCAAATCAGTTCACAGTTGATGTTGTTTAAAATAGTTATTTTTCATTTTAAAAAAAGTAAAACAAAAAAAAATATCTGTTCATGTTCATTTTTACAAATCTATACAATTGGCCAGAATATGGTTGTTTATATTTACAAATCTATACAATTGGCCAGAATATGGTTGTTCATTTTTACAAAGCCATACAGATAGCTGTGTTTACCTTTTCTAGAAATTACTTTCAAATTCAGTTTTCAAGCAAAATGTCTATCACTGTTCATTTTCACAAATCTATACAAGAGGGCAGAATATGGAAGTCTATAAAAATGTCTTATTACCAATAACTTGCATCAATGTTTTCAGTAGCCTCTATCAAAAGCTCCTGCTTGCTTGTTGTGAATTATGCTCAGGTGCACATATTTCCAATTCAACCATGAGGCAAAAAATGTGGTAAAAGCTCTTGTTGATCCTGCAATCTGAACAAATACCAAGATGCTGTATTTTCAGCTGATATTTCATTTGTTTATGGAAATGCATATTGTTTATGCAGTGTTGAGGAATGTGAAAGACACCCTTTATTTTTACTGTGATAACTTATTTTGATTTTGTAAGCCAACACTTTTGAGATCAGTCAATAAATGCTTCTGGTATTGACTTATATGCTGCCCCTGTCTTCATGTTGTTGCTGGACATATCTTTTTAAAAATGTGTGTAGGTCACCTAAATCATCAGAAAAATTGCCCCCCCTGAGAATTTTTTCAGGAGCCGCCACTGGTAACGGATTACATTTAGAAAGTAACCTACCCAACCCTGTCAGTCTGAATGAGTAAAAGTAGACCCTCGTAGATCACCCCTAACTTCACCGTTATCTTAAACTGTTACATGTGTCCTGTTGCCCAAGGTTAACTCCTCTGGCTGCTAAGCTCTGTTACAGCGTATGTACTCTGCAGTTAAGAGGTCCTTAATATACGCACTGGTTGTTCGGGCAACCTCGTGTCTAAAGGGCCTGAACAAATAAATACATCGAATAAGCAATGATAACAAATCCAACATTATTATGTTTTTAGCTGTCGTATTCAATAAATCCTCTCTGTCTCAATTTCAGTCAAGTGCTGCTGCTGTTGAATGTCATTTAAATTGTAACAAGATGGGTTATTGTCAGGTTATTCTTGGATTTAGTAAGATGTTGGCCCTGGATGGGTGAGTAACCTTTGGTAGAATACTTCCCTTTGCTCCCTCCCTGTGGCGTACACTGGAATAGTCTCTGGAATAAGCCAAGTCACACACAGGGAGGTTGCCATCATGTTTATAATCTCTCAACAGACTTTTCATGAGATTTGGTCATGGGTTATCAAGTCATAATTGACATAAAACATGTCTGCCAAGTTTCTCACCTATTCCAAAGTACCATGCATACAACCGTTGATGTCCACAGTAACAAATAAAAGGTACACATTTGTACATCATTGATTTTGAATTTATCATGTGTAGCCTGGTGAGTTTGAACTTACCACATTGAGGCAGTAAAGGTATCAGATAATTTCCCTAGCACAGCACAGCACAGCACATCACAATAACTGTAGTGGCATGGTAGAAATGACACAGTTGGTGGTCCAAGCTTAAATTTACATTTACATTTTAGTCATTTAGCAGACGCAGCGACTTACAGGAGCAATTAGGGTTAAGTGCCTTGCTCAAGGGCACATTTACGTCATTTAGCAGACGCTCTTATCCAGAGCGACTCACAAATTGGTGCATTCACCCTATAGCCAGTGGGATAACCACTTTACAATTATTATTTTTTTTTGGGGGGGGTAGAAGGATTACTTTATCCTATCCCAGGTATTCCTTAAAGAGGTGGGGTTTCAAATGTCTCCGGAAGGTGGTGAGTGACTCCGCTGTCCTGGCGTCGTGATATTGGTTATTATGTGTTTGCATACATACAGTAGAGTACACTATCAAGTCATTTTGCATCGCATCACCAGAATCGAGGGAATGTGGACAAAATATTTCAGACAAAATGTGCTCATAATTGTTTTTTTTCTAGTAAAATTAACAACAATATACCATAATTGAATGTCCTGCCAAAATAAAGGAAACACTAACATAAAGTGTCTTAATAGGGAATTCCCACTGGGCACACATTTGTTAAATCAATGTTGTTTCCATGTCATTTCAATCAAATTACGTTGAACCAACGTGGAATAGACGTTGAATTGACGTCTGTGCCCAGTGATTTGGGCCACCATGAGCCGCCAGAACAGCTTCAATGTGCCTTAGCATAGATTCTACAAGAGTCTGGAACTCTATTGGAGGGATGCAACACCATTCTTCCACGAGTAATTCCATAATTTGTGTTTTGTTGATGGCGGTGGAAAATGCTCCAGAATCTTCTAGAAGTATTCAATTAGGATGAGATCTTGTGACTGAGACACACACACACTTTCACACTCACCACATACGCTGCTGCTACTGTCTATTATCTATCCTGTTGCCTTTTAACTTTACCTCTACCTACACTGAACAAAAATATAAACGCAAAATGTAATGTGCTGGTCCCCAGTTTTCATGAGCTGAAATAAAGACCCCATAAATGTTCCATATGCACAAAAAGTGTATTTCTCTCAAATTCTGTGCATACATTTGTTTATATCCCTGTTAGTTAGCATTTTATCCTTTGCCAAGATAATTCATCCACCTGGCAGGTGTGGCATATCAAGAAGCTGATTAAACAGCATGGTCAGTACACAGGTGCACCTTGTGCTGGGGACAATAAAAGGCCACTCTAAAATGTGCAGTTTTGTCACACAACACAATGCCACAGATGTCTCAAGTTTTGAGGGAGCGTGCAATTGGCATGCTGACTGCAGGAATGTCCACCAGAGCTGTTGCCAGAGAATGTAATGTTCATATCTCTACCATAAGCCGCCTCCAACATCGTTTTAGAGAATTTGGCAGTACGTCCAACCGGCCTTACACCCGCAGACCAAGCGTAACCACGCCAGCCCAGGACCTCCACATCTGGCTTCTTCACCTGTGCAGACTGTCAGCTTTAATTCGAGGCTGTTTTCATCCATATCGTGAGGACTGGTTAGAAATTACAGCACTTTTGTACATAGTCCCCCCATTGAAGGGGAGCAAAGGTATTGGGACAAATTCACTTAAGTGTGCATATTAAAGTAGTAAACAGTTAAGTATTTGGTACCATATTCATAGCACGCAATGATTACATCAAGCTTGTGACTCTACAAATTTGCTCTTTTTGGTTGTGTTTCAGATTATTTTGTGCCCAATAGAAATGAATGGCAAATAATGTATTGTGTCATTTTGGAGTCACTTTTATTGTACAAATTAATGAAACTGTAAACACGCTGGCTAGCTAGCACACTAAAGCCAGTAGCACACTTGACAACTAAATAAAATGTTTAGGCCTATCTTCTCTGTCTAAAATAAAAACACTCAGGCCTACTTGAGTTGTGAGGCAGCCTACCTAATTTGCTAAATGAAGGACTGCAAGACCATTTGAGCTGTGACTTGCACTACTGAAACAGGTGCTTCTTTCCCATCAATATCACTGTTCACCATTTACTCCCTTTTAAAGACATGCTCTGTAACTTTTCTGACTACTAAGTATTTTTTAAAACTTCCCACTTTGGGCTGGATGTGTCAATGTATAGTTCATGCATGCATAATCTATAAGCAGAATTACTGTCTGACCTCAATTAGCCACTAAATCCTTGGTATGAAAGAGACCGTTTTTCTGGAAGCTGTTCTGTGGCATTTTCCCTACATTTTCCCCCACATGGGCCAGCCCCCTAGCAATTCAAGTTCTAGTCAATTTGCTTCAGCCCCTCGTAATTTGAGTGACAACTAGCAAGATGCACACACAACCAACCTGGACTCAGGGTTAGACATAACATACTAAACAAAAATCAGGAACACTCTAATTAGTATGATATGTTACGTTTGGTATGGTATGTATTAATTTGTGGATGGCCGTCATCCATTTCACTGTTACATAACATCATCCATGTTATCTATCATCATCCATGTTACGAATTAGAATTCGTATAGAGATGTTACAAATTTGCAGTACGTATGTTATGTTACGAATTACAATTTTTAGTGGCCAACATTAGCTCGGTGGATAGGTGACGAACGCTAATGTAAGCTATGTGGATAACATTAGCTAGGGTTAAGGTTAGTGTTAAGGTTAGGATTAGGTTAGGGTTAGGAGTTAAGTTAAATGGTTAAGGTTAGAGTTAAGGGCAGCTAACATGCTAAGTAGTTGCAAAGTAGCAAAAAAGTAGTAAGTGGATGCAAAGTTGCTAAAATGCTAAAGTTGTCTGTGATGAGATTTCAAATCAAATCAAATGTTATTTGTCACATGCGCCGAATACAACAGGTGTAGACCTTACAATGAAATGCTTACTTACAAGCCCTTAACCAACAATGCAGTTTTATTTTATTATTATTATTTAAGAAAGAATACCCCCCAAAATAAAATAAAAATACAATATAAAATAATACAAATTAGAAGTAATAAATAATGAAAGAGGCTATATACAGGGGGTACCGGTACCGAGTCAATGTGCAGGGGCACCGGTTAGTCGAGGTAATTGAGGTAATATGTACATGTAGGTAGAGTTATTAAAGTGACTATGCATAGATAATAGACAGAGAGTAGCAGCAGCGTAAAAGAGGGATGGGGGGGGGCAATACAATTAGTCTGGGTAGCCATTTGATAAGATGTTCAGGAGTCTTATGGCTTGGGGGTAGAAGCTGTTTAGAAGCCTCTTGGACCTAGACTTGGCGCTCCGGTAGCGCTTGCCATGCGGTAGCAGAGAGAAGAGTCTATGACTAGGGTGGCTGGAGTCTTTGACTATTTTTAGGGCCTTCCTCTGACACCGCCTGGTATAGAGGTCCTGGATGGCAGGAAGCTTGGCCCCAGTGATGTACTGAGCCGTACGCAATACCCTCTGTAGTGCCTTGCGGTTGGAGGCTGAGCAGTTACAACACCAGGATCCAGACTATCTTCACGACTGTCTTGGTGTGCTTGGACCATGTTAGTTTGTTGGTGATGTGGACACCAAGGAACTTGAAGCTCTCAACCTGCTCCACTACAGCCCCATCGATGAGAATGGGGGTATGCTCGGTCCTCTTCTTTTTCCTGTAGTCCACAATCATCTTGTCTTGGTCACGTTGAGGGAGAGGTTGTTGTCCTGGCACCACACAGCCATGTCTCTGACCTCCTCTCTATAGGCTGTCTCGTCATTGTCGGTGATCAGGTCTACCACTGTTGTCATCGGCAAACTTAATGATGGTGTTGGAGTCGTGCTTGGCCATGCAGACATGAGTGAACAGGGAGTACAGGAGGGGACTGAGCACGCACCCCTGAGGGGCCCCCATGTTGAGGATCAGCGTGGCGGATGTGTTGTTACCTACCCTTACCACCTGGGGGCGGCCCGCCAGGAAGTCCAGGATCCAGTTGCAGAGGGAGGTGTTTAGTCCCAGGGTCCTTAGCTTAGTGATGAGCTTTGAGGGCACTATGGTGTTGAACGCTGAGCTGTAGTCAATGAATAGCATTCTCACATAGGTGTTCCTTTTGTCCAGGTGTGAAAGGGCAGTGTGGAGCGCAATAGAGCTTGCATCATCTGTGGATCTGTTGGGGCGGCATGCAAATTGGAGTGGGTCTAGGGTTTCTGGGATAATGGTGTTGATGTGAGCCATGACCAGCCTTTCAAAGCACTTCATGGCTACAGACGTGAGTGCTAAGGGTCGGTAGGCATTTAGGCAGGTTACCTAAGTGTTCTTGGGCACAGGGACTATGGTTGTCTGCTTGAAACATGTTGGAATTACAGACTCAGACAGGGAGAGGTAGAAAATGTCAGTGAAGACACTTTCCAGTTGGTCAGCGTATGCTCGGAGTACACGTCCTGGTAATCAGTTTGGACCTGCGGCCTTGTGAATGTTGACCTGTTTAAAGGTCTTACTCACATCGGCTATGGAGAGTGTGATCACACAGTCGTCTGGAACAGCTGATGATCTCATAAATGTTTTAGTGTTGCTTGCCTCGAAGCAAGCATAGAAGTAATTTAGCAAGTCTGGTAGGCTCGTGTCACTGGGCAGCTCCCGGCTGTGCTTCCCTTTGTAGTCTGTAATAGTTTGCAAGCCCTGCCACATCCGGCGAGCATCGGAGCCGGTGTAGTACGATTCGATCTTAGTCCTGTACTGATGCATTGCCTTTTTGATGGTTCATCGGAGGGCATAGCGGGATTTCTTATAAGCTTCCGGGTAAGAGTCCCGCTCCTTGAAAGCGGCAACTCTAACCTTTAGCTCAGTGTAGATGTTGCCTGTAATCCATGGCTTCTGGTTGGGGTACGTACAGTCACTGTAGGGACAACGTCATCAATGAACTTATTGATGAAGCCAGTGACTGATGTGGTATACTCCTCAATGCCATCGGAAGAATCCCGGAACATATTCCAGTCTGTGCTAGCAAAACAGTCCTGTAGCTTACCATTTGCTTCATCTGACCACTTTTTTATTGACCGAGTCACTGGTGCTTCCTGCTTTAGTTTTTGCTTGTAAGCAGGAATCAGGAGGATAGAATTATGGTCAGATTTGCCAAATGGAGGACGAGTGAGAGCTTTGTACGCTTCTCTGTGTGTGGAGTAAAGGTGGTCTAGAGTTTTTCCCCCTCTGGTGGCACATCTAACATGCTGGTAGAAATGAGGTAAAACGGATTTAAGTTTCCCTACATTAAAGTCCCCGGCCACTAGGAGCGCCGCCTCTGGATGAGCGTTTTCCTGTTTGCTTATGGCCGTATACAGTTCATTGAGTGCGGTCTTAATGCCAGCATCGGTTTGGCATGGTAAATAGACAGCTACGAAGAATATAGATGAAAACTCTCTTGGTAGATAGTGTGGTCTACAGCTTATCATGAGATACTCTACCTCAGGCGAGCAAAACCTTGAGACTTCCTTAGATATCGTGCACCAGCTGTTGTTTACAAATATACGTAGACTGCCACCCCTTGTCTTACCAGAGGCTGCTGTTATATCCTGCCAACACAGTGTATAACCCGTCAGCTGTATGTTATGTCTTCGTTCAGCCACGACTCGGTGAAACATAAGATATTACCATTTTTAATGTCCCATTGGTGGGATATTCGTGCCTGTAGTTCGTCCACTTTATTATCAAGCGATTGTAAATTGGCCAATAGTATCAATGGCAAAGGCAGATTAGCTAATCGTCACCGGCTCCTTACCAAGCACCCCGATCTCCTTCCACAATGTCTCCAGGCACGACTCCAACACCATCATTAAGTTTGCCAACGACACAACAGTGGTAGGCCTGATCACCGACAACGATGAGACAGCCTATAGGGAGGAGGTCAGAGACCTGGCCGTGTGGTGCCAGGATAACAACCTCTCCCTCAACTTGACCAAGACAAAGGAGATGATTGTGGACTACAGGAAAAAAAAGAGGACTGAGCACGCCCCCATTCTCATCGACGGGGCTGTAGTGGAACAGGATAAGAGCTTCAACTTCCTTGGTGTCCATATCACCAACGAACTATCATGGTCCAAACACACCAAGACAGTCGTGAAGAGGGCACGACAAAGCCTATTCCCCCTCAGGAGACTGAAAAGATTCGGCATGGGTCGTCAGATCCTCAAAAAATTCTACAGCTGCACCATCGAGAGCATCCTGACTGGTTGCATCACCGCCTGGTATGGCAACTGCTTGGCCTCCGACCGCAAGGCACTACACAGGGTAGTGCGTACGGCCCAGTACATCACTGGGGCCAAGCTTCCTGCCATCCAGGACCTCTATACCAGGCGGTGTCAGAGGAAGGCCCTCAAAATTGTCAAAGACTCCAGCCACCCTAGTCATAGACTGTTCTCTCTGCTACCGCACGGCAAGCGGTACTGGAGTTCCAAGTCTAGGTCCAAAAGACTTCTCAACAGCTTCTACCCCCAAGCCATAAGACTCCTGAACAGCTAATCATGGCTACCCGGACAATTTGCACTGCCCCCCCACCCCATCTTTTTACGCTGCTGCTACTCTGTTAATTATTTATGCATAGTCACTTTAACTCTGCCCACATGTACATATTACTTCAACTACCTCATCTAGCCGGTGCCCCCGCACATTGACTCTGCACCGGTACACCCCTGTATATATAGCCTCCCTACTGTTATTTTATTTTACTTCTGCTCTTTTTTCTCAACACTTTTTTGTTGTTGTTTTATTTAACTTTTTTATTAAAAATAAATGCACTGTTGGTTAAGGGCTGTAAGTAAGCATTTCACTGTAATGTCTGCACCTGTTGTATTCGGCACATATGGCCAATAAAATTTGATTTGATTTGATTTGATTTTCTTTCTACTGCGAATGATGTGGATGAGGGCCTTGTTGGGTGTCTGGAGCAAATCCCTCTTTTCCGACTCATTAAAGAAAAATGATTTGTCCAGTTCAAGGTGAATAATCGCTGTTCTGATGTCCAAAAGCTATTTTTTGTCATAAGAGACGGTAGCAGCAACATTATGTACAAAATAAGTTACAAACAATGCGAAAAAACACAAAATAGCACGGTTGGTTAAGAGTCCATAAAACAGCAGCCATCCCCTCCGGCGCCATTATCGCTTGAACATGCAACCTTTGGGTTGCTAGACATTTGCGTTATACGCCTACCCATCCACCCCTGACTAACCACCCTCCTTTCATTTTTGCCTTAAGTAACCTTCTGTCTGATGTAACCATACCAAACATTACATATCATACTAATTTGAGTGTCATGGATTTCCATTTACTATGTTACGTCTATTCTATGAGACCAGGCTGACACAGCAGAGCAAGAGAGCAATGAGGTGGTTCACATATCTGCACATATGTGACATAGTACACACTTTTCAGGGACCACTTTTTGCTTGTAAGCTCTACTTTCAGAACTACTGGCTAAAAAATATACAAAAGTACCAGATAATATATTGATACAGGATGTAATTTGCTTAATAAAAGTATATTTATATAATAAGCAAGAATGTGTCCCTTTTTAACCATTAGATAGATAGCCGCATTTGGCAGGTGTTTTCTTTTGCCCTGTGTTTGATTTGTGAGCTTAAAGTTGATATGATGGATAGGCTTCTGTTAAACATGAAACAAAGTAGTAGACTAATGAATATGCTATTTGCCTTCATCAAAAAAATATTTTAGTCTGGATCCTGCCTAGGTTTAGGGGGAGCTGTAAAAAAACGAAAATAGGTGAGATGCATCTATTATTCCAAAACTGCAGCTCGTGTTTGGAACACATATTTCCCTACTTTAATCAACCAGTCCATTTTGAATTATTGGTTTGCAAGGAGTGTGGCTTGTCTTGTTTGTGTATCCCATCAGTTAGATACGTTTTCATAGGCAGTAGGCCTAATATGGAGCTTGGGTGCGCAGCACGCTTGTGTGTTCGGGAGCGGTCGGATCGAAATTGAGTGAGACACACGTAGCCTAACGGAGGGAAAATAAAATGTATGGAGAAGACCTGCCTCCACCACCCACACACCGCGGTCAGCATCCCCTACTCAAAACATCTTCCCGCGGCTATGCCAGAACAGCATGAAATTGCGGACTACTACAATGCTACCAGTGAATATATAGCCTGGGTGTAGTCTGTTTCTGCTAGCTCGCATGCCAAATCCTTATAAAATTATCATGCCAAATATAAATGCCACCCAGGCTACTGATTATACAGTATACAGTAGACATACAGCAGCTGTAGCATACCATGCACTGAAAGCTCTGAGATTTGATTATATTCATCTTTCTTTGACAGCTTGTTAGAATTTTACATATGCTCAGATGGAACTGACAGGGTGCTGTACAGTCGGGATGATGTCAGTGACATACACAGACGGTTCATTATTCTCCTGTTTTTAAGAGGAAGGAAGATAGGATGTAATCATGTTTAACAGACATGTCAGTCACAGACATACTACTGACACTGAAATGTCAGAATCTGATGTTAGGATGCAGGGGCGGTGTGTTCAATAGGGCGATATGGGCGACGCACTGCCAAACGGGAAAAGGAAGGGATTTTTTTTCTAATCAATTATATCACGGCAACAGTAGTTATCAGTGTTGTAATCTAGACGTCTGATCTGCCACAGTGCCACACTGCCACTAAATGTCCAATCAGGCTAAAGTCGTGCTTCAAATGGCTCCCCCCTCTTTTGGGGCGATTTCAGTCAGGTTGAAAATCGCCCAGAAGTCTGTCATAGACTCCCATGTAAAATCTATTTTTTCAAATTTCAGAGCTTTCAATACAATCTCTATGGGTGTCTGAGGGCTTGCACTTACGCTTTCGTCATACGTAACGTAACCATGAACGTAACTAAGAAAAGAGCGGGTAGCCTCATCAATCAATTCACGTACTACTATCAAGATGGCTATAGCGTTCAGTGCAACTCGATTGTGTCTTTGAAAGAAGTTCCTTTTTGTCGGCGAACAAATGAAGATAAATTGGCAACGAAACAATTAGGACCTCCCAGACCAAATTTAATAATTCAACAGGTTTCTACTAAAGGCGGAAAGTCCTACACCCGAGGATTTTCCAAAAATTGGTACTGAACGAAAAAGACATTGCCACTCAACTGGATGAGGGATACAGGCTAGCTGTCCGCCGCCACAACGATGAGGTTAGTGTTGATAATCACAAGTTTACTGGAGAACTGAGACCAAGTAGAGACTTTGGACAGGGTGGATATGGTATAATAAAGGCAGTTTATTCAGAGGTAAAGATATCTGGAATCGCGTGCACGGACCCGTTCGTCAAACTCTTAGGGAGCTATACATTAAGCCCCATTACTTACCATATCAGATAAGAGAAATTGCTGCAGCTACATATATTTTACATCCTGGCCCTACATAGTTCACTATTTGCATCACTTACCAAAATATTACATGTGGTCATATATGCTTGGAAAGTGGAGATGCCATAGAACGTCAAAAAAGTAAACATTGCTGGAGACACATTGCCGTTTTGGAGAAGACATCGCGTTTGCTAGCGAAGAGATTTGTTGTGGCAAATGAACTTGGGCTGGGAATTGCCAGGAACCTCACGATAAGATATATGCATTGCGAGTCTCATGATTCTATACGTATTGCGATTCGATACTGTGATTTTATTGCGCACCATATGTCTGTTGCAGAGGGATCAGAAAGCCATGAGAACGAGTTTTGATCAGTCATGGAAATAAAAGTGCTGAAAAAAAATTGGCTCCCAATGTGAAAAGATTGAGAACAAGCTATGTGTCACGGTTCCCTCAGACAGAACCCAGAAGCAGACCAGGACAAGGAGAGTTGAACGAAGGTGAGGGTTTATTACAGATTCAAAAAAGGTGCAGAATAATCCAGGGACAGAGCGGGCGGCGTGGATGAGTTGTTGAGGGTGCAGTTGTTGGTCCAGTGATGGCTCGGCAGCCGCCGACCATCAGGCAGAGGTAGGGTGAAGGTTCCGGACGAGTGACTGCAGATGGGACAAAAACGGAGGTAAGTAAACCAAAAACCAACAAGGTACAAAACAACAAAACTAACGCTAGACGCTCTAGGACTGATACTCTGACAAAACCTACTGTTCATGGCTAACGATCCGGCAGGAACTGGATGTTCGGCCAGAGCCTAAGAAGGGTGATGATCAGGACCAGGTGTGCAGATTGCTGATGGGATGCAGGTGCGGAAAACAAGAGCGCTCCCCGGAGCGTTCCCGAACCCTCGGGAAACTGGAGCTTACGAACAGGAAAAACTAGTCACCAGACAGGACCCGACTCAGACAGCCGGGATCGTTACACTATGAAGGAACAATAATGGTGTTTTGGTGCAGGTACAGCCAACTAGCGCTAAAATATTGCGATATTGTCAATACAGTATATCGTAAAGTATCACTATGTAACTCGATTTCTTTCACCCCAATCCCTCAAATTAACGGTAAATAACTGAATTGTTTGCCCCACATTTAGCTAAGATGATTAGCTAGCCAGCTAAAATGTTTTATTTAGTTAGCAGTCGCATCTACAATAGTTTACTGTCAATAACATGTCTCCAAAAATGACGTGGTGTCTCCAATTGTGTTGACATTTTACAATTGCGATGCGCATCCATGAGTATCCACTTTCTGTAGCTCAGCTGGTAGAGCACTGCGCTTGTAACGCCAAGGTAGTGGGTTCGATCCCCGGGACCACCCATACACAAAAATGTATGCACGCATGACTGTAAGTCGCTTTGGATAAAAGCGTCTGCTAAATGGCATATTATTATTATTATTATTATTATTATTATTATTATTATTATCTGAAGAGAGCCCCGAAACATTGTGTGCAGACATTTTATGCAATAAATGAAGTAGGTTGAATCTAGTAGTTCTGATCTTCTGATTGGTCCTGATGAGTTGGGCGAGGTCCCCTCCAGGCTAGTGTCACTGTTGCATTGGCTCTGAGTCGGGTTCTCTGTCTTCAAATGTTCAGCCTAAGAGAGGGGATTTTTGTGTGTGTGTGTGTGTGTGTTTAACAGTGATGATGTGTGTGTGTGTGTGTGTGTGTGTGTGTGTGTGTGTGTGTTAACAGTGATGATGTGTGTGTGTGTGTGTTTGTGTGTGTGTGTGTCCTCAGAGCAAGAACTCGTGAGTTGGAAGAACTGAGAGGCCTATGGCGTGGGTGTTGTCCTTGGCCACCTGCTGACAAGGCTGACAAGATAGGACCCTTATGTCCATTGTTATTGGATAGGAACAGAACTTATAACCAGCTCCTGACCTAAATAGATCTTAGCACAACATTTTACTCAACATATCATATTCCATATTCACTATAACAAATATATTTACTACGACATTAGCAAGAACCGCCACATCCTCAGCCGGCTAATCCAGTGTGTGAAGTTTTGCGGAGTGTTTGAGTTAGCTTTGCGAGGCAAAGATGAAACTGAGGGCTCCACCAACCCTGGTAAGCCAACACTTTTGAGATCAGTCAATAAATGCTTCTGGTATTGACTTATATGCTGCCCCTGTCTTCATGTTGTTGCTGGACATATCTTTTTTAAAATGTGTGTAGGTCACCTAAATCATCAGAAAAATTGCCCCCCCTGAGAATTTTTTCAGGAGCCGCCACTGTTAGGATGGCAGAAAACTGAATTTTAAAAATATGTATCCAAATTTAAGATGCACAGTATATGAAATGCACAGGTCGAAGAACTGAGGTGTGCAGCACATAATACCGACTGCATCCGAGCTTAGAGTATCAGTCAAAAGTTTGGACAGGCCTACACATTCAAGGGTTTTTCTTTATTTTCTACATTGTGGAATAAAAGTGAAGACATAAAAATTATGAAATAACACATATGAAATCATGTAGTAACCAAAAAAGTGTTAAACAAATCAACAAATATTTTATATTTGAGATTCTTCAAAGTAGCCACCCTTTGCCTTGATGACAGCTTTGCACCACTCTGGGCATTCTCTCAACCAGCTTCACCTGGAATGCTTTTCCAACAGTCTTGAAGGAGTTCCCACATATGCTGAGCACTTGTTGGCTGCTTTTCCTTCACTCTGCGGTCCAACTCATCCCAAACCATCTCAATTGGGTTGAGGTCGGGTGATTGTGGAGGCCAGGTCATCTGATGCAGCACTCCATCACTCTCCTTCTTGGTCAAATAGCCCTTACACAGCCTGGAGGTGTGTTGGGTCATTGTCCTGTTGAAAAACAAATGATAGTCCCACTAAGCCCAAACCAGATGGGATGGCGTATCGCTGCAGAATGCTGTGGTAGCCATGCTTGTTAAGTGTGCCTTGAATTCTAAATAAATCACAGACAGTGTCACCAACAAGCACCCCCACATCATCACACCTCCTCCACCATGCTTCACGGTGGGAACCACACATGCAGAGATCATCCGTTCACATACTCTGCTTCTCACTAAGACATGGTCGTAAATTTGGACCAAAGGACAAATTTCCACTGGTCTAATGTCCATTGGTTGTGTTTCTTGACCCAAGCAAGTCTCTTATTATTATTGGTGTCCTTTAGTAGTGGTTTCTTTGCAGCAATTCGACCATGAAGGCCTGTTTCACGCAGTCTCCTCTGAACAGTTGATGTTGAGATGTGTCTGTTACTTGAACTCTGTGAAGCATTTATTTGGGATGTAATTTCTGAGGCTGGTAACTCTAATGAACTTATGTTCTGCGGCAGAGGTAACTCTGGGTCTTCCTTTCCTGTGGCGGTCCTCATGAGAGCCAGTTTCATCATAGCGCTTGATTGTTTTTGCGACTGCACTTGAAGAAACTTAAAAGTTCAATTAATCCATTAATCTTTCCACTATATAGGACAGAGTGAACTGAACTCAGCTGTTCTTCTTAACAAGTGTGTTGCAATGAGAGGAAAGAAAGGTGTGTGAAGTCATGTGCACTAATGGAACTGTTTTCTCTGTCACTTGTCACAGAAGGTTTACCTTGGCCCTCCTGAGTATCTGGGGTGTATTCACTAGGAACCAAACTGAAGCAAAATACCAAAACAGGAATGGACTATCCTGAATTTGTCCAATAAGAACCACTTATTTTTGTTGTAGAATATCTTCTATCGTTTACATTTTGCTACGGTGTGCCCTAATGAATACACCCTGGCTGCAACCATGTGCTTCAGTATCATGATATTAGTCCAGAATAACCCTGTGTTGCTCTATTCACACCAATCAATGTCCGTATTTGATGTTTTTACATTATAATTTTGTGACATATTATTTTGGAGATTGGCGTGTCGTTCTGTTCTATAAACCCCACCAATGAACAGCCTCGGGTATACTTCCTCACTACCATTTAATTAAATTCACCTTTTTCTATGAACATTACCATTAAATTATGGGAGCATTCAAACAGTTTCCGGGTATTGATCTCTTTTGATCATTTGTGTGCCTGGACATGGAATGCTAGCATCCTCTAATCTGCACAGCCTTGAATAGATGCTCTGATGTCCCTGTTCTGCCATATATGACTACACACTCTGCAGCCCAGGAGCAAAATAACTGTTTCCCAGTGATGGCCCAGAATATTTATACCCCTTTCCCCATCTGGGCTGAGATTGTTCTCCTATTCATAAATCATTGAGCTAAGGCAATTGCACACAGGCACACAGACTGGAATGAGATCTCTTCTCTTCACTGTGTTAGGTGCCCTGACAGTGGACAAATCGCTAACATTTGTTGTGTTTGTGTTTAGCATATAGAGAAAAATGTTAGAATGAAACGTGACACATTTTACCCGGTTAGATAATGGCTGGAATATGTCTGTAAGCTTCTGTGACCATGACCAGTGTTGGGGAGTAAGTTACATGTAATCTGATTACCAAAAAACTATAACTGTAATCAGTTACGTTACCAGCAAAAATATTGTAATCACATTACAGATACTTTTGAAAAACTAGATGATTACTTTTTGGATTACTTTTACATTCAGAAACGATGTTTGCGAATAAATACATTATGACACCTTTCTGTTTTCTTAAAGACATTCAGTTCAGCATTGAAAAAAAGGCATAAGTCTAAGAGACCACTATGATGACACACCAAATACATTCCTTAATGGTGAAACAGCCACGTCCATCAGCGATATTGTGTACTGCACTTTTTTTTTTACCATGCTGTGCGTTGCTCCTCAGCAATAAACAATAACAATGGTGGTGGGACGGCCAGTGGCGCTGTTTTCCCCTACTGTTTTCCCTTACTACGGATTCCATCCATCAGTAATGCAAAAGTAACTGAAAGTAATCAGATTACGTTACTGAGTTTGTGTAATCCAAGAGTTAAATTACGGATTACAATTTTGGACAGATAACTAGTAACTGTAA
Source organism: Coregonus clupeaformis (assembly GCF_020615455.1). Lineage (NCBI taxonomy): Eukaryota > Metazoa > Chordata > Actinopteri > Salmoniformes > Salmonidae > Coregonus > Coregonus clupeaformis. Next base: position 49,998,353 of record NC_059203.1, on the reverse strand, counting down.
TGGATAACATTTAGACAGTAACCTACCCAACCCTGACCGTAAACATGACCATGACTGTGAGTTAGAGTTTGTGTATTTCAAGTTAAATAAATGTAGTTCAATTAACCCAGCAAGACCATGTGAAACATGACTGAGGTCTTGGGCCCTCAGTTTTTCCTTATCTGGTCACATGGTCAGCAAAAACTCGGGACCCTACATAATTAGCGACCAGCACTATTTACCCATTGGGAGAGCTGCCACTTTCAAGGAGCGGGAAACCAATCCGGACGCTTATAAGAAATCCCGCTATGCCCTCCGACGAACCATCAAACAGGCAAAGCGTCAATACAGGACTAAGATTGAATCCTACTACACCGGCTCTGATGCTCGTCGGATGTGGCAGGGCTTACAACTATTACAGATTACAAAGGGAAGTCTAGCCGCGAGCTGCCCAGTAACACGAGCCTGCCAGACAAGCTAAATTACTTCTATGCAGGCTTCGAGGCAAGCAACACTGAAGCATGCATGAGAGCACCAGCTGTTCCAGACGACTGTGTAAATCAAGCTCTCCGTAGCCGATGTGAGTAAGACCTTTAAACAGGTCAACATTCACAAGGCCACAGGGCCAGATGGATTCCCAGGACTTGTACTCAGAGCATGCGCTGACCAAGTGTCTTCACTGACATTTTCAACCTGTCCCTGACCAAGTACCTACATGTTTCAAGCAGACCACCATAGTCCCTGTGCCCAAGAACGGCAAGGTAACCTGCCTAAATAACTGCCGGTCCGTAGCATTCACGTCGGTAGCCATGAAGTGCTTTGAAAGGCTGGTAATGGCTCACATCAACACCATCATCCCGGAAACCCTAGACCCACTCCAATTTGCAGAACCACAGATGGCACAATCTCTATTGTACTCTGCACTGCCCTTTCCCAACTGGACAAAAGGAACACCTACGTGAGAATGCTGTTCATTGACTACAGCTCGGCGTTCAACACCATAGCACCATGTCCTCAAAGCTCATCACTAAGCTAAGGACCCTGGGACTAAACACCTCCCTCTGCAACTGGATCCTGGACTTCTTGAAGGGCCGCCCCCAGGTTGTAAGGGTAGGCAACACCACATCTGCCACACTGATCCTCAACACGGGGCCCCTCAGGGGTGCGTACTTATTCCCCTCCTGTACTCCCTGTTCACCCACGACTGCGTGCCACGACTCCAACACCATCATTAAGTTTGCCAGCCTCACGAATGGCGCAGCGGTCTAAGGCACTGCATCGCAGTGCTGAGGTGTCACTACAGCCTGAGGTTTGATCCAAGGCTGTGTCACAGCCAGCCGTGACCGGGAGTCCCATAGGGCAGTGCACAATTGGCCCAGAGTCGTCCGGATTCCTTGTGGCGGTCCGGGTGCCTGCAAGCTGACTTCAGTCATCAGTTGAACAGTGTTTCATCTGACACATTGGTGCGGCTGGCTTCCGGGTTAAGCGAGCAGGTGTTAAGAAGCAGCGTGGCTTGGCAGGTCATGTTTCGGAGGACGCATGACTCAACCTTTGCCTCTCCCGAGCTCATTGGGGAGTTGCAGAGATGAGACAAGATCATAACTACCAATTGGATATCACGAAATTGGGGGATAAAATAAATAAAATGCTGACAACACAACGGTGGTAGGCCTGATAACCGACAACGATGAGACAGCCTATAGGGAGGAGGTCAGAGACCTGGCAGTGTGGTGCGTGGACAACAATCCCTCCCTCAACGTGATCAAGATAAAGGAGCTGATCGTGGACTACAGGAAAAGGAGGGCCGAGCACGCCCCCATTCACTTCGAGAGCTGGAGCAGGTTGAGAGCTTCAAGTTCCTTGGAGTCCACATCACCAACAAACTATCATGGTCCAAACACACCAAGACAGTCGTGAAGAGGGCACGACAATGCCTATTCCCCCTCAGGAGACTGAAAAGATTTGGCATGGGTCCTCAGATCCTCAAAAAGTTCTACAGCTAAAAATGTTCAAAGACTCCAGCCTCCCTAGTTATAGACTGTTCTCTCTGCTACCGTACCAGAGCGCCAAGTCTAGGTCCAAAAGGCACCTTAACAGCTTCAACCCCCAAGCCATAAGACTGCTGAACAGTTAATGAAATGGCTACCCGGACTATTTGCATTTACCCCCTTTTTTATGCTGCTGCTACTCGCTGTTTATTATCTATGCTTGGTCACTTTACCTCTACCTACATGTACATATTACCTCAATTACCTCAAATAACCCATACCACCGCACATTGACTCGGTACCGGTAACCCCTGTATATAGCCTCGTTATTGTTATTTTATTGAGTTACTTTTTTTAAACTTTAGTTTATTTAGCAAATATTTTCTCACTCTGCACTGTTCGTTAAGGGCTTGGGCGGCAGGTAGCTTAGTGGGTAAGAGCGTTGTGCCAGTAACCGAAAGGTCGCTGGTTCTAATCCCCAAGCCGACTAGGTGAAAAATCTGTCGCTGTGCCCTTAAGCAAGGCACTTAACCCTAATTGCTCCTGTAAGTCGCTCTGGATAAGAGCGTCTGCTAAATGACTAAAATGTAATGTAAAATGTTGTAAGTAAGCATTTCACGGTAAGGTTTACACCTGGTCTATTCGGCCTATGTGACAAATACAATTTGATTTGATTTGATGACTCTGCATGTTTCATCTCACAGGCCTTGGTTGAATGATGTGGCCAGTCCCCAGGACAACCAATCTGCCTCCCTATCACCTTTTGAGGTGCTTATCCACTCCTGGTCCCAAATCAGAGCACTAAGCATCTTATTTTGAAAACATGGAGTGTCCTCCAGATTTCAACATCCAGCCTGGCCTCAGAGCCATACGAAATATACTTTACGTATTTCTGAGCACCTCCAAGGCGTATGATGCTGTACCTACTAATGGTCTAGTTACTTGAGACAGAAACAAAAGTAGAGAGGTTGGTCGGGGAGGATGGGTGTGGGCGGGCGTAATCCGCAACAGTTTAGCAATCCAAAGGTTTCATGTTGAGTCACATCGGGGGACAACTAGCATTTTAGCTAACCCTTCCCCAAACCCTTATTCTAAACTTAACCCAATTCACCTAAGCTGTTACGTAAATTCACTTAACCTTTGTCATTTTAGTGCTATAACCTTTGATGTTAGTTCCCCTAACCGCCAATTTAAACGCTCCCTGTAATTCTCCTTTGTTGTATAAGCAACCTGGTCTCAGATAAAGACGTACGGCCCGGGTGTTCGTATGATATTGTATGATCACTATTCCATTCATAATATAACCTCACATATCTTAACATATTGTATCATACTAAATGGAGTGTTACATATTTAAATACAGAATAACACTAATTGCCCTGAGACCACGTTGCAACATCTGCCTATGAGGCCTCAGTGTTCCCCCACTGCCACGAACAGACTGCTCAACTGTACTCATTATGACATCGAAAATTATACTGTACTCATTATGACATGGAAAATATATTGTTTACCAATTAGTGTTTCGTATTATATTGCTTTCAGATTCACACCTTATCTAATATGACATGATTTCCTTTTCATGAGCCAGGTGCCACGTTCAAAGCCCACTGCGAAGTCGGCTCAAAACAAAAGTGACGTAATTAAGCACGTCGAGTAATGAGTTGGCTTCTGTGTTTTCACATGCAAAAACGCTTATCTGTTTTTTCATGTGAAAACCGCTTATCTGCTTTCACAATGAAAACTAGTTTGAAAATTGTATTTTATGGAAATGTATTTACGAGATGTTGTATGTTTCTGAACGATGCACCATGCTGCTTTGTTGACAACATGACCGAGTGGCGTACATTACTGTTCGATTTGAGAAGGGCGCTCTTCCCGCACCGTTTTTGACCATTCACGTCACGGTCAAAAGCGAGGACCCGGCAAGCCAGCCATTGCCTATAATTTAAACTCCAACAGAAATAACTTCAAAAGAATAACTTCAAATTAAACCAAATCGTTTGCACTCATGACTACTGGTTTCAATTACATTTTCAGCCAAAATACAAGCAAATACTTCATGAATTTATTATTACAAATCAACTTGCAAGGTTGCAAGCCAACTACCCTGCTAATGTTAGCCCTACTAGCCTGCTAACATTAGCCCTACCAGCCTGATAATGTTACGTTAGCACTACATGAGTCAGCCAGTTGCTCTCAACACCTAGCTTACAGCTACATTAAAGTAAACCAACGTTTTGGAAGTACTTAACGCCATCTAACCAGTTATCAAAGAATGTTAGCTATATGCATTTATCTTAGCCAGCAAGCTAGTCAGCCAGCTAACATTAGCTAGTTAGCCAACTATCTATTAGCCTAGCCAGCCTAGCCAACCACCACGGTTATGGTCGGCAAGCTAGAGCCCAACTACTGGAGACCAGCTAGAACAGAGCACAACTAAAACACAACTAAAACATAACCACATATCAAAGTAAAGAGAGAGCAGAGACTTAAGATTGATGGCTGGGGCCCATCCGATGGTAAAACTTTTAAAAGCGTTTATCCTGAGTTAGCTATCAAAGCTAGGGGGAGGCGGACGCTTCACCGGCCGATGAAGAGTCAGGGAAATCTAAAATACCTAGATTCCTGATGTCTGTCAGCTACTGTGCTAGAACTAAGCCAAGGTGGAAAAAGTAACAAAAGTCCCGTAGCCTACTTCACAGAGAACATGACAAAAAGTTGACAAAACAAGAAGGAGAACAGATGAGGTGCTACAAAATTAGAGCAAGCAGGTATGATTTTCTCTTTTTTTTTGAGCCCACAGCAAGAAAGCACCAGAGCCTGTCGTGCTAAAGGGTTCCCACTAGATAACACAGCCACAAAGTCTGTGAAGAGCATGTTGCATGGTGCTCCTTGTTTACATCACACCTCCCATGATTGGTGGATTGTAGCTCACCACTGACAACACTTGGTCTGGAATGTAACTACATGCTAGCATGGCAAGTGGCTAATGTTAGACAACTTGAGCTAGCTACTGAGCTAGCATACAAACTCGGTAGCACAGAGTAGATCCTCCATATGATGTTGAGAAATAGTGCATTGTGGAGGTTTAGAAGATATCCGGAAATAAGTTAATAAATATGTAATAACCCAAAAACATAACTATGTTTGTACTTATAGGTAACCAGACCGTGACTACAACTAAGTTACTAAGTCTTTGACCACACTGTGTTGTTACATTGGTGAGTAAAAGCTAATGTGTCCTACCCTTTCAGCCAGGTTACGCAATGAGAATGTGATGGGTAGACATGATCAAAATCAAATTTCTATGTTAATTGATTTCATGGCAGAAGTCTATCTTTCATCATCACAACTGTGTGCCACTGACATTTTATATGGCATTTAACAGGAAGGCAAATTACATTTATACACATTATGGCTAATGGTCTGCTTTAAGACATTTATTTTTTGTCATGAAACTAATTACGCTGTTCAAGAACCTTCAGAGAGTTCCTGGGTGGTGATGTTCGAAAGGACGATGTGTTCTCTGTTTAAAAACTGATACTGGATCACAAATGGCACTCTATTCCCTTTATAGTGCACTTCTATTGACCTGGGTTTTAGCGATGTATCGTTCCTACAGCGGCCGAAGATGTAACTTTTCCCAAAACAGTACTACATAGAGCCATGACTACATGGAACTCTATTCCACATCAGGTAACTGATGCAAGCAGTAGAATCAGATTTTAAAAAAAACAGGTAAAAAATACACCTTATGAAACAGCGGGGACTGTGAAGAGACACACACAAAGGTACAGACACATACACATACATTGTAATATTGTTGTATGGTGGTATTATACATTTTGTATTGTACATTTTGTATTGTAGATATGTAGTGGTGGAATAATGTTATATGATGTACTGTTTTATCTTTTGTTTTATATGTAATGTAAGTGCTTTAATGTTTTTGGACCCCAGGAAGAGTAGCTGCTGCCTTTTCAGCAGCTAATGGGGATCCCTAATAAATACAAATACAAATACAAAACACCACACAGAGAGAATGTTCGCTAAGTGGCTAGTTAGCAGGCTAACGCTAACGTAAGTGAAACAGCATACTTTGATATTGTTAGCTATCAAATTTGGGATTAGCAGCAATGCAGTCGTTTACACCACGATCTCTGTTGTTATCGACTGGAAATCTCGCAGAAAATTGGCAGAAATGGGAACAAAGACTGAACTTGTACTACTTAGCCAGTGGGCTAAATGACAAGCCAGAGGCTAGGAAAATAGCAGTTTTGCTACACTGCATCGGCGAAGACGCGCTGAAGATATACAACATGATGGAGATCACATATGCTGACCCGGAAGACAAGAAACTGGCCGAGGTGATGAAAGTGCTTGAAAACTACTGCACACCATGCAGGAATACTGTGTTCGAGAGACATCCGTTTTGGGCACACAAGTTCAATGAACAGGCAGGTATTGACAAGTTTATAACCAAACTGAGACTGAGAGCACGCATCTGTGAATTCAAAGACACAGAGGATCTAATGCTAAGGGACAAAATTGTATTTTAGCGTCACAGATAGTGGACCAAGAGAGAAACTACTCTCCATTTCAGATTTAACCCTAGCTAAGGCCATAGATGTTTGCCGTGTAAAATAAGTTACATCAGGGCCTCCATGTTAAGCAATCACAAGCACAGTCAGAACAAAGGCAGGCCGCGCGCTCAACCAGCGAGCAGCAGACAAAGACAAAGAAGTGTCCTGCATTCAATGTTGAGTGTAATAAGTGTGACAAGAGAAATCACTTTGAAGCTGTGTGTAGGTCAGGGACAGATGTTGCTCCTGTTGAAACAGAGGTCAAGGAAGTGGACATGTTGTTCATAGGTGCAGTGACACAAGCACGCAACAAAGATGCTGGCTGGCACACAAACATGCGTATAGGGGGACAGACGGTCAACTTTAAGTTAGACACAGGAGCTGAAGCTAATGTGCTCCCATAAGCAATAGCAGACAAATTGTCCAAGTAATTCAAAGTGAAAGAGACTGAGACTGTACTCATAGCCTATGGAGGCACCCGCATTAAACCACAGGGCATAATGACATTGCAAGTGCACTCGCGGCACAAACAAGCCCATCTACAGTTCTATGTTATAGATGCATCTGACACACAACTACTAGGCAGAGAGGCCTGTGTGCAACTTGACCTCATCAGAAAAGTTGCAACAGTTACATGCCATGCTCCGCCATGCTCCAAGGAAGAGCTACTCAAGCGCTATGCATCTGTGTTTAAAGGATTCTGTGAGTTTCCAGGCCAGCCCCACATCTACATTGATCCAAAAGTCCCTCCTGTTGTTCATGGATGTAGGAAAATCCCATATGCTGTGCTTGACAGGCTGAAAGAGACATTGGACATTCAAGAGCAAAGTCACAAAACCAACAGTGTGGGTGAGCAGCCTAGTCATAACAGAAAATAGAAATGTCTGTTTGGATCCTAAGGGCCTGAACAAGGCCATACAGCACCAACACTTCTCCATTCCCACCTCAGACGATGTGCAATGCAAACTAGCAGGCAAGAAGATATTCACTATCCAAGATGAGAAGGAGGGGTTCTAAAGTTATCATCATAGAGAGACAGATAAACATCTATTTAGCGGAGGTCTTCTGTGTATAAACTGACGCGGAGGGGCAAAAAAGCACCTAACGATGCACTCATCTGTTCTACGAGTGGTCTGAGGCAGTCGCTAAATAACAAACGTTTTTAAGTGCAAATTGAATAACGATGGTTTTGGGAAACAGCTCGGAGATTCAACCATGCTCCTACGAATGTTCTAATGATGAACTTAGCCTAAAGACGCTTTTGGGAGACTGTGCCCAGGGTTCTGGTCAAAAGTAGTGCACCATATAAGGAATAATAGGGTGCCATATTGGACGCACCCAAATCCCCTGAATCTAACATTCTCTCACTGTAAATATGAAAGGATCGAAGTATATATTTGGTGTAATTAGTGGCAATAACAGGGGTAAAGAATGAGTTCTTAGAGAGATTTGTCACCCCTGGTGTTGCTCTGAGGAACTGCATGATTCAGTCTCTTCAAAGACCAACAGATCAGTAGAGTTAATTAGGAATACTGCTTTGATGTCTGTTCTAATCAGATGTTCAGCTTTGTTTGCTTTTGTTGGGATTTTAAATAGGATTTACTGCTCACAGTAAAAGACATAGTGAGACATTTGAGGGGATTTATGGAGGTAATGTAAGACAAAAACACACTTTTTTTGAGCCATGTAACAAAACAAGTTGCCCAAAAATAGCAAAGTCTGAAGATTGTCTTATTTGATTGTCTTGTTTGTACAAGCGTCCTTTAGAATAATTAAGCAGACAGTCTTATCTTGACTCGTAGATATTTAATGATAGACCTTTCATTGAATTAGTTGGATTCATTTGCATTTACTTCCAGAGACCATCTCCGGTGGTGCCTAATTATACATCTCACATGAATTGCCAGTGGCAGGAAATGGGCGAGATGACATTGTCATTGGCACATCCTGCACATTGTCACACTGTCATCACACAATAACAAGTGAACAGATGTGGGGTCAGTATTTGTAGCTTTCTTCATGATCATGCGTTTGCTATACTGTCTGAGAGCCTGAATTAATATTCAGCAGAGAATGGCAAAAGGGAATTGTTTGACCATATAGGGAAGATTCTGTGATTGACTAGTTACAGCAGTAGGTTAGTGTGGCACATTCACTTCAGTACCCACTCTGAGCAGAGACTCTGCAGCAGAATCACTATGGCATGCATCAGATGGTGTTTAGATATTTTCGTAGTGTTACAGTGACTATCCCCACTTATAGCTACCACAGGATGAGCCAATGGACCATGTGCCTATGCATGCCTTTGCTCTTCAGGGAGGTCTTTTCCCATCGACCCCTCTAGACCAGGATGTTTGATCATCATCTCCACTGACCTGGATTGCTGCCTGCATGGATTCTGCCATCCGTATTGGTAAATATTGCCCCTAATGGAGGGGAACAGGGTGAGTAAACTCAGTTTAAATGGTGAGTTATCTAAGGGTAGTGACACCTAACTGTCAATAGCTTGTCTAAGATGTCCAAGATGTTCCACCAATTCGGTGCCTTTTGAGATGTGTAACTTGGTTAAAATAAACGTTTGATTTCACCTAATTGTAACATTCTGTCATAAAGAGCACATGTTTAACTTAATAAAAAACAAGTTTTCCCATCTCAAGAGGTTAAAAAAAGTAATATACTATAGTAAGTGCCTATTAAGAGCCAAATAAAGTAACAGGGTTGACCGTAACTGTGTTGACGATTTCATCTTTAATCAGCAATAAATCCCCTTGTGATAAGGAGAATGGAAGCTTGTTGTGTGCAACAGGTAGTGGCAATTGAATGCAAGCTTCACAACAACAACAAATATTTCTAGCCTGTCTATCTATGGGTAACAGGGTTGACGTGTTATGATCGACCCGCTCAGTTTTCCACCACCATACACCTGATAATGGCTAAAAAGAGTAGAACCAGCTCACCTGCTTGTACACTATGATTTGATAAAAAAATTCATAGTTTCTCCATATTAAAATGAGAGTTCAGTTCATGTAACACCGTTGACCGTTAAAATGACATACAGGCATAAATTAATCACTAATCACATGAAATGAATAATAATCTTCAGAAAAAATGATTTTGTCAAAGCAATAAAATAACTAGGGCTTTTCAATGATGACGACACTTGGAGAAATCTTTGGATTAAGTGGGTTGTAATCTTCCTAGAAGTGACACATGGTGATGGAGGGACATGTCAAAATGCTAAGATTTATTGAATCCTCCATGTGATCTATACTAAAGAGCACTTAATTTGAAAAGCCCTAGTTATTTTACAAAAAGTAATGGCGCTAGAGGGGATGGCTGCCGTTTTACGGGCTCCTAACCAATTGTGCTATTTTGTGTGTTTTTTCACATTCTTTGTAAGTTATTTTGTACATAATGTTGCTGCTACCATCTCTTATGACCGAAAATAGCTTCTGGTATCAGAACAGTGATTATTCACCTCGAACTGGGCAAAGGTTTTTTCTTTAATGAGTCTGACACAAAGTATATACTGTTTCTCCCGGACCAGGCCCAAATCCCCATCATTCGCATGAAGAAAAGACGGAGATACAGGGGAAGTAGATCCGGGTGCCTTGTGAGAATTTGTCGACGAGTGGGTAACCCACCTCTACCATCCATTATATTGGCCAACGTGCAATCACTGGAGAATAAACTGGATGAGCTCTGTTCGAGACTACCCTACCAACGGGACATTAAAAACTAATATATTATGTTTCACCGAGTCGTGGCTGAACGACGAAATTGATAATATACAGTTGGCTGGGTTTTCCGTGCATCGGCAGGACAGAACAGCTATGTCCGGTAAGACGAGGTGTGGTGGTGTGTGTCTATTTGTCAATAACAGCTGCTGAACTTTATTATTAAAGAAGTCTCAAGGTATTGCTCGCCTGAGGTAGAGTAATAATATGCCATTTAGCAGACACTTTTATCCAAAGCGACTTACAGTCATGTGTGCATACATTTTTACGTATAGGTGGTCCCGGGGACCTTATCATGAGTACCTCATGATAAGCTGTAGACCACACTATCTACCAAGAGTTTTGATCTATATTTTTCGAAGCAGTCTATTTACCACCACAAACCGATGCTGGCACTAAGACCGCACTCAACGAGGTGTATAAGGCCATAAGCAAACAAGAAAATGCTCATCCAGAATCCACGCTCCTAGTGACCGGGGACTTTAATGCAGGCAAACTTAAATCCGTTTACCTAATTTCTACCAGCATGTCACATGTGCAACCAGAGGAAAAAAACCTCTAGACCACCTTTACTCCACACACAGAGACGCATACAAAGCTGACCATAATTGTATCCTCCTGATTCCTGCTTACATGCAAAAACTAAAGCAGGGAGTACCAGTGACTCGCTCAATACGGAAGTGGTCAGATGACACGGATGCTACGCTACAGGACTGTTTTGCTGCACACACTGGAATATGTTCCAGGATTCATCCAATGGCATTGAGGAGTATACCACCTCAGTCACCGGCTTCATCAATAAGTGCATCGATGACGACGTCATCCCCACGGTGACCGTATGTACATATCCCAACCAGAAGCCATGGATTACAGGCAACATCCACACCGAGTTAAAGGCTAGAGCTGCAACTTTCAAGGAGCGGGACACTAATCTGGACGCTTATAAGAAATCCCGCTATGCCCTCAGACAAAGCATCAAACAGGCAACGCGTCAATACAGGACTAAAATTGAATCCTACTACACCGGCTCTGACGCTAGTAGGATGTGGCAGGGCTTGCAAACTATTACGGACGACAAAGGGAAACCCAGCCGAAAGCTGCCAAGAGCCTACCAGACGGGCAAAATGCCTTTTGTGCTCGTGTCAAGGCAAGCAACACTAAAGCATGAATGAGAGCACCAGCTGTTCCGGACAGCTGTGTGATCAAGATCTCAGTAGCCGATGTGAGCAAGACCTTTAAACAGGTCCACATTCACAAGGCCAGACGGATTACCAGGACGTGTACTCAGAGCATGCGCAGACAAACTGGCAAGTGTCTTCACTGACATTTTCAACCTCTTCCTGACCGAGTCTGTAATACCTACATGCTTCAAGCAGACCACCATAGTCACTGTGCCTAGAAAGAGAAGGTTACCTGCCTAAATGACTACCGCCCCAAAGCACTCACGTCAGTAGCCATGAAGTGCTTTGAAAGGCTGGTAATGGCTCACATCATCACCATCATCCAGGAAACCCTAGACCCACTCCAATTTGCATACCGCCCCAATAGATCCACAGATGACACAATCTCAATTGCACTCCACACTGCCCTTTCCCACCTGGACAAAAGGAACACCTATGTGAGAATGCTGTCATTGACTACAGCTCAGCGTTCAACACCGTAGTGCCCACAAAGCTAATCAAATCAAATCAAATCAAATTGTATTTGTCACATACACATGTTTAGCAGATGTTATTGCGGGTGAACCGAAATGCTTGTGCTTCTAGCTCCGACAGTGCAGTAATATCTAACAAGCAATATCTAACAATTTCACAACATATACCCAATGCAAACAAATCTAAGTAAGGAATGGAATTAACAATATAAACCTACCATTAAAATTATAGACTGATCATGTCTTTGTCAGTGGGCAAACGTACAAAATCAGCAGGGGATCAAATACTTTTTTCCCTCACTGTATGTGTGAGGGAAAAAAGGGAAAAAAGTATTTGATCCCCTGCTGATTTTGTACGTTTGCCCACTGACAAAGACATGATCAGTCTATAATTTTAATGGTAGGTTTATTTGAACAGTGAGAGACAGAATAACAACAAAAATATCCAGAAAAACAAATGTCAAAAATGTTATAAATTGATTTGCATTTTAATGAGGGAAATAAGTATTTGACCCCTCTGCAAAACATGACTTAGTACTTGGTGGCAAAACCCTTGTTGGCAATCACAGAGGTCAGATGTTTCTTGTAGTTGGCCACCAGGTTTGCACACATCTCAGGAGGGATTTTGTTCTACTCCTCTTTGCAGATCTTCTCCAAGTCACTAAGGTTTTGAGGCTGACGTTTGGCAACTCGAACCTTCAGCTCCCTCCACAGATTTTCTATGGGATTAAGGTCTGGAGACTGGCTAGGCACCTCCAGGACCTTAATGTGCTTCTTTTTGAGCCACTCCTTTGTTGCCTTGGCTGTGTGTTTTGGGTCATTGTCATGCTGCAATACCCATCCACGACCCATTTTCAATGCCCTGGCTGAGGGAAGGAGGTTCTCACCCAAGATTTGACGGTACATGGCCCCGTCCATTGTCCCTTTGATGCGGTGAAGTTGTCCTGTCCCCTTAGCAGAAAAACACCCCCAAAGCATAATGTTTCCACCTCCATGTTTGACGGTGGGGATGGTGTTCTTGAGGTCATAGGCAGCATTCCTCCTCCTCCAAACACGAGTTGAGTTGATGCCAAAGATCTCGATTTTGGTCTCACCTGACCACAACACTTTCACCCAGTTCTCCTCTGAATCATTCAGATGTTCATTGGCAAACTTCAGACGGGCCTTTATATGTGCTTTCTTGAGCAGGGGGACCTTGCGGGCGCTGCAGGATTTCAGTCCTTCACTGCGTAGTGTGTTACCAATTGTTTTCTTGGTGACTATGGTCCCAGCTGCCTTGAGATCATTGACAAGATCCACCCGTGTAGTTCTGGGCTGATTCCTCATTGTTTTCATGATCATTGCAAATCCACGAGGTGAGATCTCCCAGGCCGAGGGAGATTGACAGTTCTTTTGTGTTTCTTCCATTTGCGAATAATCGCACCAACTGTTGTCACCTTCTCACCAAGCTGCTTGGCGATGGTGTTGTAGCCCATTCCAGCCTTGTTTAGGTCTACAATCTTGTCCCTGACATCCTTGGAGAGATCTTTGGTCTTGGCCATGGTGGAGAGTTTGGAATCTGATTGATTGATTGCTTCTGTGGACAGGTGTCTTTTATACAGGTAACAAACTAAGATTAGGAGCACTCCCTTTAAGAGTGTGCTCCTAATCTCAGCTCGTTACCTGTATAAAAGACACCTGGGAGCCAGAAATCTTTCTGATTGAGAGGGGGTCAAATACTTATTTCCCTCATTAAAATGCAAATCAATTTATAAAAATGTTTACATGCATTTTTCTGGATTTTGTTGTTGTTATTCTGTCTCTCACTGTTCAAATACACCTACAATTAAAATTATAGACATTTAATTTCTTTGTCAGTGGGCAAATGTACAAAATCAGCAGGGGATCAAATACATTTTTCCCTCACTGTATATGGACGAGCAATGACAGAGCGGCATAGACTAAGATACAGTAGAATATTATAGAATACAGTATATACATATGAGATGAGTAATGCAAGGTATGTAAACATTATTAAAGTGACTAGTTTTCCATTTCTTAAAGTGGCCAGTGATTTCCATAGGCAGCAGCAGCCTCTAATGTGCTAGTGAATGCTATTTGACAGTCTGATGGCCTTGAGATAGAAGCTGTTTTTTAGTCTCTCGATCCCAGGTTTGATGCACCTGTACTGACCTCGCCTTCTGGATGATAGCGGGGTGAACAGGCAGTGGCTCGGGTGGTTGATGTCCTTGATGATCTTTTTGGCCTTCCTGTGACATCGGGTGCTGTAGGTGTCCTGGAGGGCGGGTAGTTTTCCCCCGGTAATGCGTTTGGCAGACCGCACCACCCTCTGGAGAGCCCTGCGGTTGCGGGTGGTGCAGTTGCCGTACCAGGCGGCGACACAGCCCGACAGGATGCTCTCAATTGTGCATCTGTAAAAGTTTGTGAGGGTTTTAGGTGCCAAGCCACATTTCTTTAGCCTCCTGAGGTTGAACAGGCTCTGTTGCGCCTTCTTCACCACACTGTCTGCGTGGGTGGACCATTTCAGTTTGTTAGTGATGTGTACGCCAAGGAACATGAAGCTTTCCACATTCTCCACTGCAGTCCCGTCGATGTGGATAGGGGGGTGCACCCTCTGCTGTTTCCTGAAGTGTACGATCATCTCCTTTGTTTTGTTGACGTTGAGTGAGAGGTTATTTTCCTGGCACCACACTCCCAGAGCTCTCACCTCTTCCCTGTAGGCTGTCTCGTCATTGTTAGAAATCAAGCCTACTACTGTTGTGTCATCTGCAAACTTAATGATTGAGTTGGAGGCATGCTTGGCCACGCAGTCATGGGTGAACAGGGAGTACAGGGGGGGCCTGAGCACGCACCCTTGTGGGGCCCCAGTGTTGAGGATCAGCGAAGTGGAGGTGTTGCTTCCTACCTTCACCACCTGGGGGCGCCCCGTCAGGAAGTCCAGGACCCAGTTGCACATGGCAGGGTTCAGACCCAGGGCCTCGAGCTTAATGATGAGCTTGAAGGGAACTATGGTGTTGAATGCTGAGCTATAGTCAATGAACAGCATTCTTACATAGGTATTCCTCTTGTCCAGATGGGATAGGGCAGTGTGCAGTTTGATGGCAAATGCATGGTCTGTGGATCTATTGGGGTGGTAAGCAAATTGAAGTGGTTCTAGGGTGACAGGTAAGGTAGAGGTGATATGATCCTTGACTAGTCTCTCAAAGCACTTCATGATGACAGAAGTGAGTGTTACGGGGCGATAGTCATTTAGTTCAGTTTCCTTTGCTTTCTTGGGTACAGGAACAATGGTGGCCATCTTGAAGCAAGTGGGGACAGCAGGCTGGGATAGGGAGAGATTGAATATGTCCGTAAACACACCAGCCAGCTGGTCTGCGCATGCTCTGAGGAAGCGGCTAGGGATGCCGTCTGGGCCGGCAGCCTTGCGGTGGTTAACATGCTTAAATGGCTTACTCACGTTGGCCAAGGAGAAGGAGATCCCACAGTCCTTGGTAGTGGGCCGCGTCGGTGGCATTGTGCTATCCTCAAAGCGGGTGAAGAAGGTATTTAGCTTGTCCGGAAGCAAGGCGTGGGTCTCGGCGACGTGGCTGGTTTTCCTTTTGTAGTCCGTGATTGTCTGTAGGCCCTGCCACATACATCTCGTGTCTGTGCCGTTGAATTGTGACTCCACTTTTCTCTATACTGATGTTTTGCCTGTTTATTTGCCTTGTGGAGTGAGTAGTTAGTATTCTGCCATATTCCCAGTCACCTTGCCATGGTAAAATGCGGTGGTTCACACTTTCAGTTTTGCATGAATGCTACCATCTATCCATGGTTTCTGGTTAGGGTAGGTTTTAGTAGTCACAGTGGGCACAACATCTCCTATACACTTCCTGATAAACTCAGTCACCGTTTCAGTGTATTCTTTTAAATTATTTTTGCAAGCTCCCCGGAACATATCCCAGTCCGCGTGATCAAAACAATCTTGAAGCGTGGATTCCGATTGGTCAGACCAGCGTTGAATAGTCCTTAGCACGGGACTTCATGTTTGAGTTTCTGCCTATAGGAAGGGAGAAGCAAAATGGAGTCGTGGTCAGATTTGCCGAAAGGATGGCGGGGGAGGGCCTTATAACCATCCCGGAAGTTCAAATAGCAATGGTCGAGAATTTTAGCAGACCGAGTACAACAGTCGATATTTTGATAGAACTTCGGCAGCCTAGTCCTCAAACTTGCTTTGTTAAAATCCCCAGCTACAATAAATGCAGCCTCAGGATATGTGGTTTCCAGTTCGCATAAAGTCCAGTGAAGTTCTTTGAGGGCTGTCGTGGTATCGGCTTGAGGGGGGATATACACTGCCGTGACTATAACCAAAGAAAATTCTCTTGGGAGATAATACGGTTGGCATGTGGTCCTCTGTAGCTCAATTGGTAGAGCATGGCGCTCGTAACGCCAGGGTAATTTCACAACATATACCCAATACACACAAAACTAGTAAGGAATGGGATTTAAGAATATATACAGTGGGGAGAACAAGTATTTGATACACTGCCGATTTTGCAGGTTTTCCTACTTACAAAGCATGTAGAGGTCTGTAATTTTTTATCATAGGTACACTTCAACTGTGAGAGACGGAATCTAAAACAAAAATCCAGAAAATCACATTGTATGATTTTTAAGTAATTAATTTGCATTTTATTGCATGACATAAGTATTTGATACATCAGAAAAGCAGAACTTAATATTTGGTACAGAAACCTTTGTTTGCAATTACAGAGATCATACGTTTCCTGTAGGTCTTGACCAGGTTTGCACACACTGCAGCAGGGATTTTGGCCCACTCCTCCATACAGACCTTCTCCAGATCCTTCAGGTTTCGGGGCTGTCGCTGGGCCATACGGACTTTCAGCTCCCTCCAAAGATGTTCTATTGGGTTCAGGTCTGGAGACTGGCTAGGCCACTCCAGTACCTTGAGATGCTTCTTACTGAGCCACTCCTTAGGTGCCCTGGCTGTGTGTTTTGGGTCGATGTCATGCTGGAAGACCCAGCCACGACCCATCTTCAATGCTCTTACTGAGGGAAGGAGGTTGTTGGCCAAGATCTCGCGATACATGGCCCCATCCATCCTCCCCTCAATACGGTGCAGTCGTCCTGTCCCCTTTGCAGAAAACCACCCCTAAAGAATGATGTTTCCACCTCCATGCTTCACGGTTGGGATGGTGTTCTTGGGGTTGTACTCATCCTTCTTCTTCCTTCAAACACGGCGACTGGAGTTTAGACTAAAAAGCTCTATTTTTGTCTCATCAGACCACATGACCTTCTCCCATTCCTCCTCTGGATCATCCAGATGGTCATTGGCAAACTTCAGACAGGCCTGGACATGCGCTGGCTTGAGCAGGGGGACCTTTCGTGCGCTGCAGGATTTTAATCCATGACGGCGTAGTGTGTTACTAATGGTTTTCTTTGAGACTGTGGTCCCAGCTCTCTTCAGGTCATTGACCAGGTCCTGCCGTGTAGTTCTGGGCTGATCCCTCACCTTCCTCATAATCATTGATGCCCCACGAGGTGAGATCTTGCATGGAGCCCCAGACAGAGGGTGATTGACCGTCATCTTGAACTTCTTCCATTTTCTAATAATTGCGTCAACATTTGTTGCCTTCTCACCAAGCTGCTTGCCTATTGTCCTGTAGCCCATCCCAGCCTTGTGCAGGGCTACAATTTTATCCCTGATGTCCTTACACAGCTCTCTGGTCTTGGCCATTGTGGAGAGGTTGGAGTCTGTTTGATTGAGTGTGTGGACAGGTGTCTTTTATACAGGTAACGAGTTCAAACAGGTGCAGTTAATACAGGTAATGAGTGGAGAACAGGAGGGCTTCTTAAAGAAAAACTAACAGGTCTGTAAGAGCCGGAATTCTTACTGGTTGGTAGGTGATCAAATACTTATGTCATGCAATAAAATGCAAATTAATTACTTAAAAATCATACAATGTGATTTTCTGGATTTTTGTTTTAGATTCCGTCTCTCACAGTTGAAGTGTACCTATGATAAAAAATTACAGACCTCTACATGCTTTGTAAGTAGGAAAACCTGCAAAATCGGCAGTGTATCAAATACTTGTTCTCCCCACTGTATATATTCTTAAATCCCATTCCTTACTAGTTTTGTGTGTATTGGGTATATGTTGTGAAATTGTTAGATATTACTTGTTCGATATTACTGCACTGTCGGAGCTAGAAGCATAAGCATTTCGCTACACCCCCTATAACATCTGCTAAACACGTGTATGTGACAAATACAATTTGATTTGATTTGATTTGCAGTCAAGGGCAAGGTGTGCTGCTTTGTTTTGAGCCAGCTGCAGCTTTGCTAGGTCTTTCTTTGCTTCACCTGACCACTCTACTTCAGATGACCTTCACAGCTCATTGCTGGGGTGTCATTTGTAATAGTGTCTTAAGATGTGATATGCCATGTCATTTCTGGGGCTGTAAGTCTTAGTTTGCGTCCTGTCACTTTTCGGGAGGTTGTACTACATTATATCGCACTAAACATTTACCTTGAATGTCACTTTCTGGTGCTTATGGGTCAGAAATGCTCTTATTAAAATGGATCTTCAGCTTCTATTCATGACCTTGTGAGTCAAATGATCACAATAGCAGCCATTTGTAATGATGTATTACACACTTATTGTTTGGTTGGATATTTCTATTTAATACATACAATGCATTATCCTTCCTGTGTGTATGACCTTCACAGAGGAGGCTTATTATGGAAGCAGAGAGGTTTGTCTACAGCATTTTAAATGCTGTGTGTGTGTGTGTGTGTGTGTGTTTGTGCGTGTGCGTATGTATTTACCCATGATAATAGAGTGTATAGCTAAGTTGATGAGAAGCTTCAGTCTATCCTCCTGGCCGTTTGGTATGTGTGTCATGCTTATTTTGCATGTTGCCGTGGAAGCAGCTGCTGTTCACATTTCCGTGGTGGCGAGGCCTAATTAAATGAAGAAGAAAAGACATCACTGAGGATGCCAGATTGCAATTTAAGTTTCCTATTGTTCAATTTTACACTTCATATAAGAAATGAAACATTGTATTCAATTGTTTAATTATCATGTATATGTACATTTAATTACACTCGAGTTGATGGTAATTAGTTACCCAAGAGTGATGGAGCAATGCAGAATGCAGACATCTGCTGCATGGATCTAATTGGACCAAATTACCCCAATGCAGAATGCAGACATCAAATTACCCATAGTGGCTCTCTCTCCCTGCCAAATGGTAGTCTGGTTAAAATAAATTACCATTGTTATGTTATGTTTATCATGACCTTGACCAGGCATATTGTATAGATCAGGGGTCTCCAACAGGTCGATATGTTATGTTTATCATGACCTTGACCAGGCGATATTGTATAGATCAGGGGTCTCCAACAGGTCGATATGTTATGTTTATCATGACCTTGACCAGGCGATATTGTATAGATCAGGGGTCTCCAACAAGTCGACTGTGAGCTACCAGTAGCTCGCAGCCCACCTATGAGTAGCTCGCCAAACAATTCTGAAAGTACATGCATTTTTCACCACTGCAAGCCATCATAAACAAATCTCACATGTATCAGACACCGCAAGCAATCAATGCAACATTGACATTATCTCACCCCTGGTTAGCCACAATTGGTTTAAAAAGCCAAACCTAACAAAATATCTGCCAGTTAATTTCCAGCAATATTGCCCCTCTGTCTGTGTGGTGCTAGCAATTGTCTGGCACTCCATGTGATAACCATTGATGTTATAACCTTTGATGTGATAACCTTCTTGTGGGTTGACAGAAATACTTTCCCCAAAACCTTCTCAATTAAATTTTATGCAAAGTAGGCTTAAATCGCAGAAGTATAACATTTGAAGTATATCATTTGTGTCTATTATTTGTTATTTGCAAACTTTGCCATGAAGTGAGCAGCAGCAGAACAGAACCATCGCTAGAACGGCACATTAGATGGCACATTCCTCACTCGCTAGATGCACAATTAACCTCTACGGGATCGGTGCCACGTATACGGGACGGTTGAGCTAACGTGCGCTAATGTGATTAGCATGACTGTTGTAAGTAACAGCAAACTTTCCAGGACATAGACATGTCTTATATGGGCAGAAAGCTGAAATTCTTGTTAATCTAACTACACTCTCCAATTTACAGTCGCTATTAGAGTGAACAAATACTATTATATTGTTTGAGGAGAGGGCACAACGACAAAAAATGTATCACGGCAACTGGTTTAATACATTCACCTCTGAAGGTAAATAATGTACTTACATTCAGTAATCTTGCTCTGATTTGTCATCCTAAGAGTCCCAGAGATTAAATTTAGCATCGTTTTGTTTGATAAAATCAATTTTTATATTCAAATGTAGGAACTGGGTTCTACAGTTTGAACCCCTGCTGTATCTGGCTCCACACCCACCCCGCCCGGCCATCTAGATGTGTGAAAGTTAGTGTATAAGCTAATGATCCATCATGTATGACATTCCTGGGAGTGTGTAAACTTACATTTTGTATTACCATATCATTTTTTTATGTTCTCTATATTTATGTACTTGAAAATGTATCAATTGACCAATTCGGCACATTTGGGCAGAACTGATACAAAATAGTCCAGTATTGCAATGCTTCACTGGATCAATCAGAAACGTTTGCACACACACTGCTGCCATCAAGTGGCCAAAATCTAAATTGCGCCTAAACTGCAATATTTTATTGTGGCCTTTCTCCTGCATTTCAAAGATAGTGTAACAACAAAAAAACACAAAAAACGCCTGTTTTTTGTTTGTATTATCTTTTACCAGATCTAATGTGTTATATTCTCCTATAATGATTTCACATTTCTACAAACGTCAAAGTGTTTCCTTTCAAATGGTATCAAGAATATGCATATCCTTGCTTCAGGTCCTGAGCTAAAGGCAGTTAGATTTGGGTATGTCATTTTAGGCGAAATTTTTTTTAAAGGGTCCGATCCTTAAAAGGTTTAATAAGTAATGCATTGAGATTGAGCATTGATTTTTGCATTTTCCTCATCAATCCCCCGCTGCTACAGAGGTTGATACTTCAGTTCAGACACTTGTTTGAGGTCGTTCAGAATAATAACGTACAGGTGAGCATATATATTGATGAAAAGTGACTTTATGGCCTATTTTGAGGCTTGAGGTCTGCAGGCTGTGATCTGATAGAATGTGAACAGTGGTAATGGACCTACTGTTGCCACAATCTCCACATCTTAGAAATTGATTAACTTGAAGCAATATTATTTCTGCATAATGGCAGTCTGGACAATAGGCTTTATAGTACACTACATTACCAAAAGTATGTGGACACCTGCTCATCGAATATCTCATTCCAAAATCATGGGCATTAATATGGAGTTGGTCCCCCCTTTGCTGCTGTAACAGCCTCCACTCTTCTGGGAAGGCTTTCCACTAGGTGTTGGAACATTGCTGTGGGGACTTGTTTCCATTCAGCCACAAGAGCATTAGTGAGATTGGGCACTGATGTTGGGCGATTAGGCCTGGCTCGCAGTCTGAGTTCCAATTCATCCCATTCGTCTTCGATGGGGTTGAGGTCAGGGCTCTGTGCAGGCCAGTCAAGTTCTTCCACACCGATCTCGACAAACCATTTCTGTATAGACCTCGCTTTGTGCACGGGGGCATTGTCATGCTGAAACAAGAAAGGGCCCTCCCCAAACTGCTGCCACAAAGTTGAAAGCACAGAATTGTCTAGAATGTCATTGTATGCTGTAGCGTTAAGATTTCCCTTCAGTGGAACTAAGGGGCCTATCCCGAACCATGAAAAACAGCCCCAGACTATTATTCCTCCTCCACCAAACTTTACAGTTGGCACTATGCATTCGGGCAGGTAGTGTTCTCCTGGCATCCGCCAAACCCAGATTCGTCCTTCTGACTGCCAGATGGTGAAGCGTGATTCATCACTCAAGAGAACGCGTTTCCACTGCTCCAGCGTCCAATGGAGGCGAACTTTACACCACTCCAGCTGACGCTTGGCTTTGCGTATGGTGGTCTTAGGCTTTTGTGCGGCTGCTCGGCCATGGAAACTAATTTCATGAAGCTCCCGACGAACAGTTATTGTGCTGACCTTGCTTCCAGAGGCAGTTTGGAACTCGGTAGTGAGTGTTGCAACCGAGGACAGACGATTTTTACACACTACGCACTTCAGTGGTCCCATTCTGTGAGCTCTGTGGCCTACCACTTCGCCGCTGAGCCATTGTTGCTCCAAGATGTTTCCATTTCACAATAACAGCACTTACAGTTGACCAGGGCAGCTCTATCAGGGCAGAAATTTGAAGAACTGTCTTGTTGAAAAGGTGGCATCCTATGACAGTGCCATGTTGAAATTCACTGAGCTCTTCCGTAAGGCCATTCTACTGCCAATGTTTGTCTATGGAGATTGCATGGCTGTGTGCTCGATTTTATAGACCTGTCAGCAGCGGGTGTGGCTGAAATAGCTGAATCCACTAATATGAAGGGGTGCAATATACTTTTGTGTATATAGTGTATTACTGACACATTCTCTACATAAAGAGCGAATTATGATTATTCATGATAAAAATGTACACATAAAATAGCAGTGATTGGGGTATAATTCCTTTTTGGTATGAGTAGGTCAACAATTGCAAGAGATTGATCTGATGATTCATTATGAGCCATGTTTTGTGGCCGTGCGTAACATTAATAATATATGGAACGCCATTTGGATCTTAGCGTGTCAAAAAAGATGCATGTCAAATAACGCTATTTGACCAATCAGCACCTGAATATGACTGCACCTCACATAATAATTTAAGACGTTCATAAACATTTTACGTAGTTATTACACAAAGTACACTAAGGGTGTATGGGGGTTTGGCTAGAGGAGGCGCGTAGCAGTCTGACCCCTCAATACCACCTGTATGGATGACCACTTCAACCTCCTCGACTCACCCTGCTCGATGAGACTCAGAGGCAACAACGTTGAGAACCACCGTTACTCAGAGACGGAGAAGGGCGTAATTACAGTTGAGAATATGTTGGAGTCAATGGCGCTTTCGAGACACCTGTCTGTGGATCGATATGAGCAAGAGCTCGGCTGCGATAGGGTGGTTATCAACATTTCAGGTTTACGCTTCGAAACTCAACAAAAAACTTTCAATCAGTTCCCCAAAACGTTGCTCGGGGACCCGAGAAAGAGGATGCGTTACTTTGACCCACTGAGGAACGAGTATTTCTTCGACAGGAACCGACCCAGCTTTGATGCCATTCTCTATTATTACCAGTCAGGAGGGCGCATCAGGAGACCTGTTAACGTGCCCATTGACATCTTCTCTGAGGAGATCAATTTCTATCAACTCGGGGAAGATGCTATGGAAAAATTCCGAGAGGATGAAGGATTCATAAAAGAAGAGGAACGTATTTTACCAGATAATGAATTCCAAAAGCAGGTTTGGCTTTTGTTTGAGTACCCTGAAAGCTCTGGGCCAGCTAGGGGAATAGCCATAGTCTCCGTGCTTGTAATTTTAATCTCAATTGTTATATTCTGTTTGGAGACCTTGCCTGAGTTTCGGGATGACAGGGACCCTGTCACTGTGGCATTTACAGTCAACGGGACAGCCCCCTACCACGTAAATCCATTCACCGACCCTTTCTTTGTGATAGAGACACTTTGCATAATATGGTTCTCTTTTGAGTTGCTGGTCAGGTTCTTCGCGTGCCCCAGCAAATCCACGTTCTCAAAAAACATAATGAACATCATCGACATTGTCGCCATATTTCCATACTTTATCACGTTGGGGACAGAACTGGCTGAGAAGCAGGGTAATGGTCAGCAAGCCATGTCCCTGGCCATTCTCAGAGTGATAAGGCTCGTGAGAGTCTTTCGCATCTTCAAGCTCTCCAGGCACTCTAAGGGGCTACAGATTTTAGGGCAGACATTAAAGGCCAGCATGAGGGAACTTGGACTGTTGATATTTTTCCTTTTTATTGGAGTTGTCCTTTTCTCAAGTGCTGTTTACTTTGCTGAGGCCGATGACCCGTCATCCAGTTTTACAAGCATCCCAGATGCGTTTTGGTGGGCTGTGGTCACCATGACTACTGTCGGATATGGAGACATGCACCCTGTGACCATTGGTGGCAAAATTGTTGGGTCATTGTGTGCTATTGCCGGAGTGTTGACTATTGCTCTCCCTGTGCCAGTTATTGTCTCCAACTTCAATTACTTTTATCATAGGGAGACTGATGGAGAAGAGCACGCACAGTACTTGCATGTCAGCAGCTGCGAGCACCTACCCTCAGCCACAGATGAGCTGAAAAGGACTCGTAGCACCTCATCTCTGAGCAAGTCGGAATATATAGAAGAGGGCATCAACAGTGGGTATAAACACCCCAACTTCACCAATGAGAATATCCAAAACTGCGTGAATATCAAAAAGATATTCACGGATGTGTAAATGCTTTCACTTTATATGGAGTATGATGATGGAGAGAATACAGTTGCGATTACAATTTTTTTCTATGATGGCTAATCGTGATGTGGCGGTGCATACTGTATCTGTCAGGTGGAGTGTGCACCGCTATAGTGTACCACACAGGTTCAAACCTACTGTGATCTTTCGATTCGTCCTTGAGTCAAAAACAGGTATTGATGTTCGGTAGTTCGATAGGTTGTAGGCCTAAGTGTTGCATATTTACCCCCGAATCGAAACAGAGTTGTTGTTGTGTTTTTTTCAGTGGGAAAGTTCGTTGGCTTATCAGTGTTCAGTGTTATTGTCATGAATAGCCATATAATCTACAATGTCTGTATGATGTCGCTTTCATCGGATGATGACATAGGCTATGCCTGACTGAATGGGGCAACCTATGCGTAATCAAAATATAATGGACATAACATAGACTGCACTATGAGAGCAGACTGAGTATTGTTTAGGTTTAGGCTCTTATTGTTATGATCTGATACTAAAGGGAATTTAGGCCACGTATTTGTTTTATTTTTACAATGTTACTTTTAGAATTACAGCTTCAAGCCTATACAATTTTTTTTTTTTTTTTAAGAAATGAAAGAATCAATACTTTGGAATGTCATTGATAAAATACCTCCATATAATCTAAATGTATCATTACGCAGTACATAGGCTAAAATATTTTGTATAGCCTACAGTTGATAGTGGTACTAATCCTTGGTAATCTATGTATCTGATTAAAATTCGATCCAATGACTATCATCAGGACTATTTGGAATTTATTTTCCTACAAAACATGACTTCAAGACTATTTCCATCATGGAGGATAGTGTGAGCACATTGATGAAGACATGGGCACAATGCATAGTGCGCGTGTATAGAAGAATGAAGAACAGCAAAGTCCCACCCCCTGGATGCTACTGAGCCCGCCTTGTGATGCAGTCTCCATGACGACTACAGTTTCCTGGGTAACCCCTTAAAGAGCGACTGCCCCTAAAAAGCAACTTATAGTTTTGAAAATGGCCTATGTGTCATCAATATGAGTCAGAAACATTTATTCTGGTGTCAAAATTGACTACAAAGTGTAAATAGGATCAGTTTGGTCATAAAGTCAGTCTCATCCAAACTGAGTTTTGCGAAATGATAGGAAAAAATGTTAGGCCTATGTCACAGAATGAAGGGTACCCTAACAGCTTTCCATGGGTTGGGTTTATTTTGATCCTGCCCACATGCCCACAGCTGGCAGCACCCAAGTAATCATCAATTCAGAGCGCACATAATCATAATGCCCATGGTCAATTTGGTTTGACATTTGATATCCCTATGGGGGTAGTTAGGGGCCATCAGTAAATTACACAATGTAGATGGGACAATAGTTTTAAATGTCAATAGCTCCAAATTTCAATTACTTAAAAACCTCACACCAATGAAATTCTAGAAATTCATATACAAATATTAAAAGCATTGAATGAGACAACTAAAAGATGGGCAACATGAAAATATTGTCCTATTTACATTGTGTAATTTATTAACGGTCCCTAACTATCCCCAGAGATAGGCTATCCAAAGTCAAATCATCTTTGCCACAGTTACACACCAGCCGGCTGAAGCTAATTGCAGAAATAATTTGTCTAACTCTTCCCACCTGCAAACACACTCAAGAGACACCCACATCAAAACACACCCTGAAACTGTTTAAATTCAGTCATGGCCGCTAGCATTTCTAAATGAACCAAATCTAAAACGAAATCAGGAAGTGCAGTCACCCTTTAATGTTATCACTTTGCGACATGGCCGTCGGAAAACGTGTGGCGAGGTGGCTGCGCCACACCACTTTTGATTTTGTTTGAAAAAATATATTGACACAAAGCGTTAAAAAAAGGGTAAAAGTGCTGTTTTTGTTTTTACAAATTTGCCAACTGGTGTACATTTTCTCTGTCCTTCACATCGGAGTGCTGCTGCAGTATTGCATGGAAACAATACTATTTTTGAGTCTGATCAACTGCAGGCTACTAACAACAGCAGATGCATAGTCTAGCCTACAATAGGGAGTTTTTACTAGCCACCGTGCTTCTACATCAGCATTGCTTGCTGTTTGGGGTTTTAGGCTGGGTTTCTGAACAAGCTCTTTGTGACATCTGCTGATGTAAAAAGAGCTTAACAAATACATTTTATTTTATTTTATTTGGCCAATCCTCAAAAAGGGCTTTTCGTTTTTGAGATACCCCGACCTACCCGAGGTAGAACAAAACACAATCATGTTTTTTCACATCTCTTACAGTATGTCTCTCATTTATGAAATGGATGGTTGTGTAAAAATATTTGACTGCAAAAGGGGTTACATTTATAGATATTTTGAAATGTCTTTTTGTCAGGCAGGACCATACAGAACTGAATGAGTGCAAATTTGACTTAGAAAGTTGTCTATTAATCAGCTACCAAAAGGTAATGCTTACATTCATCAGAAATATTCATAGTTGTAATTTCTGCCTACTGTATCGCTGTTTTTACAGTTATATTTTTTCCAAGATTCATAAAGATATCATAATACTGTTTGTTTGTGCATGTAGGGCAGACAACTGACTACTTTTATTCAACATTTTAGCAATACGTATTTTGATAAATGTATTCATAGGCTACTATTTCATCCCTCAATGAAAATATAAGCATAGTCCTGACACACCTATGGGTGCTAGCCAAGCCGGCTGGCCATTCATTCTATCGGTTAGGTTGCCAGTCTTTTTGTTCTATATCTATGGATCGTTCGTTCTAAATGTTCCGATGCCATGCTGGCTGGCAACGCTCTTATCCCTTGCTTGCTAGCTAGCCAACTACGGCTAACACAGTCAGGTCAAATAGCACAGCTATAATAACAGCAAAGTAGCTGCATTTGCGTTTGTTTAAGTTGTTTTGGATACATCTATAACAATGAGCTAATGATGCGCGATTTCACCTTGCATAGAAAATGTGCTCTCTCATCAGGACACTTCAGAGGAGCTAGCCAACTACACAGCTAACACAATCACTTCAAACTGAAGCTGGTAAGACAGCAAACTAGCTGCATTTCATGTCGGTTGACCTGTTTTTCTATTGACATTTCTTTGTATATATCCATAAAAATGATACTGCTTCATTACATTTTAGTCATTTAGCAGACGCTCTTATCCAGAGCGACTTACAGTTAGTGAGTACATACATTATTTTTTATACTGGCCCCCCGTAGGAATCGAACCCACAACCTTGGCGTTGCAAACGCCATGCTCTACCAACTGAGCTACATCCCTGCCGGCCATTCCCTCCCCTACCCTGGGAAAATTGTGCGCCGCCCCATGGGTCTCCCGGTCTCGGCCGGCTACGACAGAGCCTGGATTCGAACCAGGATCTCTAGTGGCACAGCTAGCACTGCGATGCAGTGCCTTAGACCACTGCGCCACTCGGGAGACCACTGCGCCACACGAAATTCATGATTTTGACTGGCTGAGAAAAGATGTCCGTTCATTCTATCAGTTACGTTGCCAGAGACACGACCCAGTCGTGAAGTCTTTTTGTTCTATATCTATGGACGCGACCCAGTCGTTCTAAATGTTACATTCAACGCTCTTATCATTTACATTTGAGTCATTTAGCAGATGCTTTTATCCAGAGCGACGTACTATTTTCTATTGAAATGTCAATAGAAAAAGAGGTAGAAAGACATGAAATGCAGCTAGTTTGCTGTCTTTCTAGCTTCAGTGATTGCGTTAGCTGTGTAGTGTACATTTTCATACTTGTCCCCCATTGGAATCAAAGTCCACATCCCTGGTGTTGCAAGCGCCATGCTCTACCAACTGAGCCACATGGGACACGCTTGCTTGCTAGCTAGCCAACTAGCTAGCCAACTACGGCTAACACAGCCACGTCAAACCATGCAGCTAGAATAACAGCAAAATAGCTGCATTTTATTTAGTTTGACCTGTTTTTCAATTATTATTATTTTTTATATATATAGCCATAAAAATTATGCTGATTCATGATTTCAACTGGCTGAGAAAATATATGTCTTGTCCTGACACGTTAATTCTCAATAGGACAGTGGAGATTGAATGTCAATATTGAAACAATGTTGCAAATGTCGAGATACAGAGAGCAATGTTTGTACAAACCCCTGTTGTTGCAAACCAAATGTTAGGCTAGAAGCAAGGGGAAATAATGTATAGATGCTTTTTACAGTGGAGATCAAGTTAATGAATTGCCTGGCTGAGGTGATGGGACACTGGATGCGCAGGGATTTGTCAGATGGAACAGAAAACAACATTTTTGCATCATAGGCTTACCCGTGCTAAACTGTTTTTTTAGTATGGCTTAGAACACGTCTCAACCAATCACAATGCTTGTTTTGACCAACCCGTTTTGTCCACTCATGTTGCTTTCTCTGTGTCTGTGTATAGGAAACCGCCCTAGTCCTTCTTTAAAATACTGTATAATTAATATGAACAAGTACAAGCTTTCTGTAGTTTGACAGAGTTTTCATCCTCCCCAAGGCCAGGAGTATTTTTGGTGACCTGATTAGAAAAACTCTGGTCCCATCATAGCCTATATGTCACGATCGTCGATAGAAGTGGACCAATGCGCAGCGTGATGAGTGAACATACTTTATTTTGATTCACCACACGAAACAAAACAACAAAACGATACGTGAAGTCCTAGGTAACAGACACAAACCATACACGGAACAAGATCCCACAAAACACTGTGGAAAACAGGCTGCCTAAGTATGGTTCCCAATCAGAGACAACAAGCAACAGCTGACACTCGTTGCCTCTGATTGAGAACCACCCCGGCCAACACAGAAACACATGAGCTAGATAAAGAACCTAGAACACAAATACATAGAAACTACACACCCTGGCTTAACATAACAGAGTCCCAGAGCCAGGGCGTGACACTATATTAAACCTTTTTACAACAGATGAATCACGTCATACCGTATAAGGTCCGGAGTTTTACCTCGTTAAGTTACCAGATCAGGAAAAACGATGGCCCCCAGAAAAGTTTTTTCGCCACACCACTCTGGGACCTGTGGTGCCGCCTCTGCATTGCGATTCCACAGAAACCCTCCAGATGAATTACCAGCCCGCCTTGAACGAGAGAGCAAAGAGCCCTCCTTGAGCCTTAATGTGATAAATAGGTAGACCTATATCCTAATGAAACAAGCATTTATATAAAAGACAACTTTATAGAATGGTTTTATAGTTTTTGTGTAGCCTATATCCAAGACAACAAATTGATGAGCCACAATCAATTATGCATTCAATTAATACAAATGTTAATGCATGCAAAAAGGGGATCAACATAGACCTAATACCAAAGAGCAGCAATAATATCAATATATGTCTACTTCAACAGCCGTTCTAAATATTATAGCTATGTTATAGCCATATTTTATTATCTGAAAATGTACAATTCCTTCTCATTACTAGTAGTCCATGGGCCAGAAGGCCAAATTTCATTTTTATTCCACTTAGGGGTGGCAAAGTCTAATGATGATTTTCATTAAGGTCCATGTCTGTGAGTTATATTTTGTTTCGGAGGTAGCAAAATGTGGTTATCACTGCATTATATGTTATGACCCCTATGCGGTTAGTTGGGCCAACAGGATTGAGGGTATGAAATGTAATTGTGTATTATCAGGGAACAATCTTTTCATACTAAGGTAATTGAGATACAGTATTATTAACTTCATAATACTACACCAATTAAGGTATGAAACAATTGAAATGGTAATAACATCTCTATGGGCCCACCATGGGGGATCAAAGGTCATACATGTAAGCATTTTGGGGTACATCGAGACAGAAAGGTCAGTATTTAGATGTGCTCTATTATCACATGGTACCCTAGATGATAACTACACCAAATGTCACACAAAACAAGGAGATCCATTGGGAACGTTTAAAAAAAAGTCATTATAGATTTGAGTCCCAGCAGCTTATTTTCAAGATGGTCACCATTCATTTCAATGGGTAAGAACTGCATTGATTTTGCATGGTGATTACTGAATAAATAATTGGTGTAATGAGAACAATAATGGCATAAAATGTGTGTTACAATGAGGACAAGACAAAATGATGGTCCAAGTATGTCAGTTATATATATTTAGCCAAATGTGACCAGAACAGTGGTAAAAATATGCCAGGAATACACTACCGGAAGATAGCCTTATTTGGTATAAGACCAAGTCCATATTATGGCAAGAACAGCTCAAATAATCAAAGAGAAATGACAGTCCATAATTACTTTAAGACATGAAGGTCAGTCAATACGGAACATTTCAAGAACTTTGAAAGTTTCTTTAACTGCAGTCGCAAAAACCATCAAGCGCTGTGATGAAACTTGCTCTCATGAGGACGGCCACAGGAATGGTAGACCCAGAGTTACCTCTGCTGCAGAGGATAATTAAAGTTACCAGCCTCAGATATTGCAGCCCAAATAAATGCTTCACAGAGTTCAAGTAAAAGACACATCTCAACATCAACTGTTCAGAGGAGACTGTGTGAATCAGGCCTTCATGGTTGAATTGCTGCAAAGAAACCACTACTAAAGGACACCAATAATAAGAAGAGACTTGCTTGGGCCAAGAAACACGAGCAATGGACATTAGACCGGTGGAAATGTGTTATTTGGTCTGGATTTTTGGTTCCAACCGCCGTGTCTTTGTGAGACGCGGTGTGGGTGAGCGGATAATCTCTGCATGTGTAGTTCCCACTGTAAAGCATGGAGGAGGTGTTATGGTGTGGGGGTGCTTTGCTGGTGACACTGTCTGTGATTTATTTAGAATTCAAGGCACACTTAACCAGCATGGCTACCACAGCATTCAGCAGCGATACGCCATCCCATCTGGTTTGTGCTTAGTGAGACTATCATTTGTTTTTCAACAGGACAATTACCCAAAACACCTCCAGGCTGTGTAAGGGCTATTTTACCAAGAAGGAGAGTGATGGAGTGCTGCATCAGATGACCTGGCCTCCACAATCCCCCGACCTCAACCACATTGAGATGGTTTGGGATGAGTCAGACCGCAGAGTGAAGGAAAAGCAGCCAACAAGTGCTCAGCATATGTGGGAACTCCTTCAAGACTGTTGCAAAAGCATTCCAGGTGAAGCTGGTTGAGAGAATGCCAAGAGTGTGCAAAGCTGTCATCAAGTTAAAGGGTGGCTATTTGAAGAATCTCAAATATAAAATATATTTTGATTTGTTTAACACTTTTTTGGTTACTACATGATTCCATATGTGTTATTTTATAGTTTTGATGTCTTCACTATTATTCTACAATGTAGAAAATAGTAAAAAATTAAGAAAAACCCTTGAATGAGTAGGTGTTCTAAAACTTTTGACCGGTAGTGTAGCTGTCCGAATTGTTGAGTTATTTAGCCATTTCAAATGTATTACATTAAAACACTTAAAAAATGTTTGAGAAGCATTTACTGATGTCTATTGATAAAAATGATATGCAATATGATTCTATAAATTGTGTTAACATCAAGAAATGTGATGTGAAACCTGCCCCATATATTGCACCCTATATGAAATCCCATGGGAATGCATTACGTCCAGCAAGGACGTACATGTACCCCAGAATGTCTTCATAACGAGAGCACCAAACTTAACATTAAAGTTAGGAAACGTCTAAACAATGATGCGTAGCTACTGCTGATGTAACCATAGGGTACACATTTTCCAATATGGCTGCCAACACGCTCCATTAGATTTAATTGGATGAGCGGCAGGTAGCCTAGCGGTTAAGAGCGTTGTGCCAGTAACAGAAATGTCGCTGGTTCGAATTCCCGAGACAACTAGGGGAAAACTCTATCGATGTGCCTTTGAGCAAGCACTTAACCCTAATTGCTCCTGTAAGTCACTCGGGATAAGAGCTTCTGAAAAATGTAAATGTCTGACATTGCCACATCTCTTTCAATCATGATCATTCCAAAATGATTGTAATTATGCAGATACATCCAATTTTAGCCAGGTTTGCAAAATATATAATGTTTGTAAAATATTAGCAAAATTGCTCAAAAAAATATGCCTAAAACACAATTCATAACTGGTTTTGGTCAGTATTTGGATCCCTCATTCTATATTTTATTTTCAAACAATTAAAAAGTATCTTTAATATTCCTACCTAAAGGGATCTTTCACTGGTTTGTAGTGACTATAATGATGTACAATATTATATAAAAAATCTATGTCTTGAATCCACCGTTAACTGTTCCTCTCACAACAATCAGAAAGACCACGCCAAAAAAGGAGACTGTAGTGGACATAGACAACCCATGCACACACACCAGCGTACATGGAAATACATTTGCCATGGCAAATACATAAAAATGAGAAAATTACAAATGTAATAACACATGAACGAATAAAGAAATACACGTATTATTATTGTCGATTTCTGATAACTAATCACTTATAACAACAATGAAGATGAGTAGCCTAATTATACTGATTAATAATTAATCATGATAATTAGGTCACGTCTTTTGAAAGTAAAAATGTGAGAAATAATGTAGGCAAAATATTGATTTGTTTTTTCACTCTCACCGTCTAGGGGCTGTATGGCTGGTCATTTGCACCATACTAGCGCTGCCTCCCATGGGGTATTGTCCCTGTTCTGCTCTGCTGTCTCCCTCTCCATCCCACAGTTAGCGCAGCTGTTACGATTAATCATAGCCATCACCAGCCATGCTGCACGGCGCCCTTCCATCAAGGCTGATCAGACCCAATTCACCTAGATTAAATCAGTCACACACATTTTAGATTTAGTTTAAATCTCAATGGACATAATAGGGCCTGACAATCTCTGTAAAAAAGACATCATCCTAGCAGAGAAACCATTTGACATTTTAAAGTGATAGTGCTGAATGCAGGAGAAAATTGTAGTAGCCGAATTCATTGGTTGTTAAATGGGCTACAGCAGAATTAGCTACACGGATCTCTTTTTATGTCCTTATAAATTTAACCACCACTACTTGTAAGGGCCATGCCCAAAACAACGCTCAGTACTGCCCTCAAGTGAGATAACTTATGTAGGACAGGGAGGATACTCCGTTGTTATGTTCCACATTATGATAGAGGTCTAGATGCCTTTATTGTATAAAGTGCACGTTTCGAAATCAAACATGCATAATTAAATCAAAGATGAATGAACTGATAATGGCAGCATATTTAAGGGTGTATGACTTGCAGAATCCTAAATCACATTTAATTCCCCCCTTTTCCCAGGATGGATATTTTCATCACCCCATTTCAACCTGCCAACAACCATCACCCAACCAACAATGCAGCAGCAAAACCCCTGCACTCTGGAGGGAATGTATCTCAATATTTTTCTTCCTTTTGTTATGTGGTGGGTTATGATGTAAAAGGATGAGAGAACTTATGGTTTTGAACATACAGTCATAAAAACTGCCTGAGTTTCACCCAAAGTATTTTGACTGACCCATAATAGACAGGTCGTAAGAACCAACCTCAGTCTTTTATGACAGTGTCTCAATCTCTTACCTCCAAACGCCTACAGGAGGATTACCCTGACACATCGCTATGGGACAAGCTCCAGCAGCACAACCCTCCACCAACACAAATACATACATATACAGAGGATTTCAACGGCTCCAACATCCTCCACACATACACACTGTACTGTACAGGCCAGGAGAGAGACGCCAGAGGCAAGGTGCCACGGACACAGTGCCTTCAGCTGAGACCTCATCTCCCCTCCAATGGACTGCCTGGGGAAAGGAGCATGCGCTCTACTCTGTCTCTTCCCTAGTGTCTTCGTTCTGGTATAGGATCCCAGAGAGACCAGTACAAGAGGACACACTGTGTATGTGGCCATTTTGTATCTCCCTAGTCTCCACCAGGCCTGTGGTTGGTCTATGGCTGCCCCCAGTGGAGTGGAGGACTGAGGTCATTTGTAGCATCACAATGTATTAATGGTGTGTTGTCGTTGTCCCAGGACAAATGTAAGCACATAAATGTGTCAGCAAATTAGACAGCGTTTGCATGTAGTTACTTGAGTGAAAAACAGTGTCACATATTGGGATTGTTAATCTCAAGAGGTGAATGTCGTTGAGGAAATGTATTTAACACACGCACACACACGCAGGCACGCACACACGCATTATTGCATTCCTCCATAGGAGATTGGTGGCACCTTCATTGGGGAGGACGGGCTTGTGGTAATGGCTGGAGAAGAATTTGTGGAATGGTATCAAATACATCAAACACATGGATTCCATGTGTTTGATGCCATTCCATTTGCTCCGTTCCAGCCATTATTATGAGCTGTCCTCACCTCAGCAGCCTCCACTGCATTCCTCCTCTCTCTTCCCAGTCTACACTCTCATCTCCTCTTTCCTCCATTTGATCTTCTTTACCAACAGCGACAAAAATAGCAGGAGGAAAGTCATCAGATTATCTACTGTTCAGAAGCAGAGGCCAAATGACGTCACTGCTGCAGTTTGCTCCAGGTGGCTTATCAGAAGTGCTGAGTGGCTTTGTTCTCTCTGACGTCTTTCTCGAAACAGGGTCCACTCTCCATTTCTCCCCACTTCTTTATTTGTATCGTTGGGAAAATGAAAACTTGTCTGTGAGTTACCCTAGCTATAAATCACTTGTCAGTAGAACTCACCATTAATGATAATGTGGAAAACCTCAAGCTGCAATTCAGTGCACCTCCCAGGATTCCTAAATGATTCATGTGATTCCATTTCTACTTAGTCAACCCGGCACATACATTACATACATTATACATGTTTGTGAGATTCAGTCTGTGTGTGTGTGACTGTGAATGTGTGTGTCGGTGTGAATGTGTGCAGTATGTACAGTACTGTATATATGTACGCTTGAGCCGATACCCAGCTGTAAGATGTAGATAGTCTCAGCTGGTACCGTACTCCTGGCTGACTGCACTCTGGAACGCTCGGCATCGGCGTGCTGAGAGACCCTTCTCAGGAGAGGCACTCTCTCTGTTGCCAGGAAGGAGGAACAACCCCCCTCATATACACACACACACACACACACACAAACCATACACACACACGTCATCCATATCATAGATTAGCTGCACTTAAAGAAGCCAAGCCCCCCTGTTCTGCCAGTCTTCTCTGTGGCTCAGTAGGCGCTCTGGCTGCAGGCAGACTTATCTTTTTGTCACGCTCATGCAGAGGAGGAGAGGAGACCCCGAGCATACCCCTTCCACTCTCAGGCAGACATCCGCCACATGAGTGATGTAGATGGGGCGGCAGGTAGCCTAGTGGAGTGTTGGGTCAATAACCAAAAGGTCGCTGGTTCAAATCCCTGAGCCGACTAGGTGAAAAGTCTGTCGATGTGCCCTTGAGCAAGGCACTTAACCCTAATTGCTCCTCCTGTAAGTCACTCTGGATAAGAGTGGCTGCTAAAATGCAGCAGAAAGCTGTAACGATATAGTGGATACAGTACATTCTGGGGAGAATACTGTTATGGTAGTACTAACTTCACCAACTGTATTGATGATTGTTTATATCTGCAACACCCCCTTTTTCATGTTGTCTTAGCCCTAAAACTGTTATAAAAAGGTACATAATATGGCTGCAGCCAGTAATAGCATGCTTCAGACATTGCTGTTATTACTCTGGGTGCAAACTGCAAAGCATCCATCTACTCTTCAGAGGATGTCTAATGACAGACTGGGGCTATTTATAAAGTTCACTCTTCTGAATCATGACTCTGCGTTCAGCGCTTTGAGTCAAGACAAAGGGAAGCCCACAAATCATATCATGAGGAGTGTACACATAGCCTTTTCTCTCAATGGATCTAAATGCCAAGCCAGTCATTAAACAACGGGTTTTAGTATAAAATGTTTAATGTATACTGTGCTGTGCTCTTTGGCTGTATGTATAAAGATGATCCACTATCCGATCAGTTGAAGGAGCTCGAACGAGACCAAGGATACCAGAGATTACGGAAAATGTATTAATAAATTCATCAATAATTTAAAGGGGAAAGAAGACTCATATTACTTTCATTACTACGTATGAATTACACAGTTGCAAAACTGTTTCAATTTCTAACATTGTCATTTTCTCAAAAATGTCCCAGTCAACAAAGTCAGACAAATCCTTATGGTATTACAAGACCTGTTTCAATAAACTGCTTTAGTGCTGTACTGGACACTGTAAAATGCATTTGTCTCTAGAAAGAAATGCAAAGTGCTGTGTCACTGTGCTTTGACTTTACCTCTAATATCCTAGATGTGAGGAGAGAGGGAGACTCTCCAGGAGTGATGTAATGACAGGGCTTCCTCTCCTCTGCCTTATGAATCCCTAGGGGTAATCACCATAGCAACAATATAAGACTAAGCACAAGACTGCTCAATGGTAGTGGAATTTCAGTTTGGAATGTAACAATATAGTCCTATTAAACACACTGGTTAAATATAATCATGTTATTAAAACCGTCATAATTTAACGCCTCTCCATCTCGATGGTCCTTAAAACACATTGATGGAAGAGACCAGAAACACAAATAGACTTCAGAATCAATAAGCCCACACGGAAAGGAATTCACTATCAACAGTCACCAGGAATTAACTATCAGCAGTCACCATTAAAACAACCAGATTCAGTTCTGTTAATTGACAGCCGCCCAAAACCTCACAGCTCAGGGGACGATGTGACCCAGGGACCTCTAGGTTAGATCTGTAATCACCCAGATGTCCACACTGAATGCCAGGTCCAGCTTCCTAGCCTCACATACGCTCCGTCTAAACACACGCTCTGTCTCAAACAGGGCTCCTCACTCCTGCTCCTGGAGAGCTGCAGCTCTGCAGTGAAACACCTGATTTAGCTACTCAAGGTGTGGGAGATCATTTGGTTAGTTGGTGAATCAGGTGTTATTTGGCACTAAGCTTCGACAAAAAAACTGTACTGCAGAAACAACTCCTCAACCACAAAATACCTCTTCAGATCCAAATAAATCCCAAAGGGCTAGGGGCTAGGAGGTAGGGGATAGCCAGTTGTTTCTGGACCTGGCCCCATAACACACATTGAAGTTCCATCATGGCACACAGGGAATCCCCTGCTATCAGTAGCACTGATTCATCCCTGCCTCTCACTGACTGGGCCTGAGTCATGCAGCAGCAGAGCCAAACTAAACTCACATGAGTTCATAGATAATGGTTCCCTGCAGCAATGGAATAGTTTACTGGTTGGTGTCTTAATTGATTCACTGTTTGTGCGGTTGTCAGAAATGCACATTTTATGAATGTGACCTTTTGAGTCAAATGTCACATTTCCATGGTCCATAACCTTTGACCTACGCAAACTTATGATGAATAAAATACTTTTTTTTTTTTTATATACAAACTGTCCCTACTGACAGCTTGTTGGTCTACAGCAGTATATGTGTGTCCCTCTATCCGAGGTGAACTAGTCTCCTAGGCTACGAGGGTGGCTACTGCTGACACTGCTGCTGTTGCTGCAGTGATATGAATGCCCTTGTGCTTTTTTCTCCTGGTGTCCTGGCTCGGCTCCAGTGTCTGCTCCGTGGTCCCACCCTCCATGCTGCCTGCCCTGCTGTGGCTGTACATGGTCCAGGCTGCAGCGTGACTGAATCTCTCTGGATCTCCTCCCTCCTGTCCGTACACACTACAGCACAGGGACACGGAGAAGGACAGAGAATGTTTGACTATTGCAGCACTTAACCTTGGGTCTCTTTGAGGAGTCTGTTCACTCAGGGTGTCTACGTTGCCAACACTGCTTGCCTAGCAACACTTTACAGTATGTATAGGCTACCTTGTTTTCTTTCAGTATCCTGTATGGTATGTATACCACGTCCCCTAGCTGTACTCGTCATGGTACCTCAAGAGACAGCCCAGTAATAGTCTCTCTCTCCAACACAATTATGTTGAAATGACTCACATCCCAAGGGGAGGAAGATACATTCAGTCTCATTGAAAATGTATTGGAAAAACCTTCTGCTTTAGGGTGCACAATCGGATATAGAACTTATCTGTTGACAGAATACAGACTACAGGAAGGTCATTTTAGTCCAGGTTGCCCATGAGACTGAATGGAGACGGACTACCACTAATGAGGGGATTGTTCAAAGGAGGGAATTACATCATCTTATCCGGCAGCAAGAGAATGTGTTTTCATGCAGCATTTAACTAATGCAGGGAAGTGCATGATATCATCTGTGCCCTCTCCACTGGGCATTTCCTGGATATGCTACCGGATCTTGGCTGATAAGCTATTACTGTAATACAATTCAGTATGTCTTTGAATGAAGGTGTCCTTGAAAATCTCTTTGAACCATTACTGTCTTTGAATCATCCTAAAAGTAAACATTTCAAAGTACATATTTAGTATACTTCATCAACCAGTTATTGTGATTCTCTCTTTGCATTATGGACAGTAACATTTGTTGATTCTTTATAAAATATGTCATTTAGCAGACACTTTTATACAAAGCGACGTACAGTGACGCGTGCATACATTTTACATATGGGTGGTCCTGGGAATTGTACCCACTACTCTGGCATTACAAGCACCATGCTCTAACAACTGAGCTACAAAGGACCACAGGGTAACATGGTGATTTGACTTGTATGTGTGTGTGAGTGTGAGTGTGAGTGTGAGTGTGAGTGTGAGTGTGAGTGTGTGTGTGTGTGTGTGTGTGTGTGTGTGTGTGTGTGTGTGTGTGTGTGTGTGTGTGTGTGTGTGTGTGTGTGTGTGTGTGTGTGTGTGTGTGTGTGTGTGTGTGTGTGTGTGTGTGTGTGTGTGTGTGTGTGTGTGTGTGTGTGTGTGTGTGTGTGTGTGTGTGTGTGTGTGTGTAAGTGTGTA
Organism: Coregonus clupeaformis; assembly: GCF_020615455.1. Classification (NCBI taxonomy): domain Eukaryota; kingdom Metazoa; phylum Chordata; class Actinopteri; order Salmoniformes; family Salmonidae; genus Coregonus; species Coregonus clupeaformis. The sequence goes on along the minus strand of NC_059203.1, from coordinate 49,959,070 downwards.
TAGCTTGTGTGTGTGTGTGATTAAGCTGCTGAGAGTGGGCAGTAATAAGGCTGGTGTTGTCTTATAAGAGGAGGCTGTCAAGCGTGTGGCTGGTGCATTGCAGTGTCAATAGTCCTCTGTCTGGAACACACTGCTCCCTGCTCTCTGCTACCTTCCACACAAATAGATAGCCCTCCAGAGAATTACACAGGCCGTGATAGACATAAACTTATACTGCATATTCAATACGTCTAATTAAGCTAACACAAGCTGTATGTAAATGACAGGAAACTGATGCATCAAGAACAACCACTGGAGTTAATATTGAACAATAGCCACTAACTGCACCACATATTGTACTGCCGTACCGCAGCACTATATGTCAATGGAACAAAGGTCAGAAAACTGGGTTGCGCTACCAGACATTATCAGAAGAAAAGGCGACCGTAAGTGGCAAAGATAAAAAGTCTTAGTTTCACTACTCATCAAAGTTATTCTCTCAACTCTCCTTTCACACTGCACGGTGGTATTGACTGATCAGGAGAAGAGGACCTGAAATCGATACCCCACAGACTCCATTCACTGTTGTTGCCCCAGCCCACTTCTTCACCACCACATGATTAAAACACACACAATTAGAGTGCTAGGTCCCTTCACGTTTTATTAAAGTGAGATAGCTAATGCAATGTGAACTGAGTTTCAGAGACTGCATTAACAGTTTTGTAATGGGCCCCTCACTCATAAATAATGTCTGTGCTGTCATGGGGAACCTGGGAAAGCCTTTAAGAGACACATATGTGGCAGATCTATGTACGGAGCTGCAGGGGCAGCCTTGACGGTCCTCCTCTTACAATAGGGGCTGCTGCCAGCAGTAACCTTGATGAAGCCAAGTCTTACAAAAATCACCAGCTGGTCCTTCCTTAACCCTTTTAATTTGGCATGAACACAACCAGTCATGATGTTTTCATCTTAATGTCAAACAAATCACTTCAGAAAGTAGGCTGTGTGTGCACTCCAAAATGATTCCAGCATCCAAACAGTGCACTGCACACTCGCGCCATTGGATGAATGGAAAGAGATATCTGTCACAAAACACCAAAAAGTGTAATGACATTTGCCGATTGTCATTGGGTCTACACTTTTGTAGCCTGAATTAATTGATGCGTCTTGCTGACAAAATTACCTTTTTTGTAGAAAGAAAAGTTGGGACACCTGAAAAGGGGCTGAGATATGGCACTGTCCTGGGATGACAAGTACAGGCACATGAAATTTTTTTAAATGACAGAGGTGACACAGGGGTGGGGGGTGTTCGCTTAATTTGGAATAAGCTTTTATTTTAATATTTACCACTGGATCAGTACAAATTCCATTTTAAAGAAATAGGAGAATGCATCAATTAGCATTATTTAGAGACTCCCTCCCAGTTAGGGGGACTCATGCCTCATTCAGGGAGTCTGAGACCCCCCTGGGCCCCCTGTAATTGGCACTCTGATCCAAGCGTCATTCTATTGTATTCTATTTATCCTGGTATCTCTCTTGACTTGAACTCTCACAGTCACACAATAATAATGTTTAGTTAATACCACCTACAAACGTGTTTTCATTAACTTTTCACTTGACATCATGTAAAGTGTTTTTGTGGGCTGGGAATTGTGGAATAAAGCAGACTATAACTTTCTATGAGTCATCACATCCCAATGGGGCAGAACCAGAGTCTACAAGGCGAGTTTACAAGGCTGTGAAATTGCACAAACTAAAGACAAACTCTCTGCACTCTCACAAGGAACACTAAAGACGTGCAAAGTGACATAATCATTGCCAAACGTCTGCCAAACTCATATATATTTTTTTTATTACTATTAGAGATTCTGGAAGTCCCTGATTAAATCCTTGCACAGGGAGTCACATTATAGTGCCCTGTTAGTGGGAGTCCTTCACAGTGGCTAGCTTTGTGAGTGTTACAGTGTTGTGACTGGGTGGCTGTGTTGTTTTCTGCCTGTATGAACTGTGGCCTTACATGTTCACTGCCTTCTGATGACTGAAAAAGCACCCCATACGAGAATGAAAAATCGAGTATTATTTAATTGAATCGATATGATGTAGCTCTCTTTCCTTGAATTAATACAAATGTATCTATTTTGAAATGCATTTGGGTATTACTTTCATAGCAGAAGCATTTTGAAGTTATGCATGAGATTATGTCAGATAACAAAATAGTAGTTTACAGTGTTAGGCCTACTGCATAATAAAAGCAGATAGTTATACATTTACATACTAAACACTGTTAACTGGGTCGTGCATAGTGAATGATAACCTGCATTTCACATGAATATACAATGATTAGCTATTAATTAAGTCCAAAACGCGTTCCCTTTAAAGCCCACGCTGCAGATAAGTGAGGAGTGGCAGGGCTACAGTGCGGGTGGAGAGAGCGCGTTTTCTCGCCCATTCTCCATCCCCAGTCTCTTTGTATGCATAACACTGCACACTGCAGGTTTGAAGCTTTAGGTTGCACCAGGCTAATGGCTACTACTGATCATTAGAAAGACTGAGACCTAGGGTAATTAAGCATGCCTTACCCCCAGCTAAACAGAGAACAAGGAAAGTGATGCCACTGATTCAGGTTCTGACACTGAGGAATTGCATAATCTGGCTCTCAATCCGGGGTGATTCTTCATGCATGTCATTTCAAATCAATGTCGGAAGATGCTGTTCTCTTTACAATGTATAACGAGGCTGCAATGCATGCATGGTTTTAAGAACTATCCTCTATTCATGGACAAGCACAGTCATAGCCCCCTGCATGAGCATATCTGTGAGCATTCTGCGTTTTAAACATTGTAGCATATTCAATTACGGAGAAAATAATGCACGGATTGTGATTTTCTTATTGAGCACTTGTCAATAGCCTACGCATGACGTGTAACCCACTGGGAACAAACATCAATTCAACATCTTGTTTTGATTTACATTTGATTGAGTAGTCACATGTGAATTCAACGTGAAATCAACCAAAAACTTCACACTGTCATTTAGTTTAAAAGTTGAGAGAAAAAAATACGAAATTCCCTTAAATTGCTGACTTTTTGCAAATCCAATCAATTCGTTGATTCAATGTCATCACATTGACATTTTTGGTAGAAATTACGTGGAAATAACATTAATTCAACCAGTTTTTTCTTAGTGGGAATTTATTTAAAATGAATAGCCTACTTTTTAGTACTCAAACATGTAGTTAGTTGACTAGGTTTATTGTGATGAGTCATAGTTGCAGTTGGAGGTCTTTTTAAAATGAGAAAAAGATCGGAAAACTGGTAGATTATCCTTGCCTAATTACTAAAACCGTATCCATTAACACAATTTATTAACCCCGTTAGGTTTCTATCTTTCTCAGTGTTTGTCTGCATGTTGTCCTTATTTACATATGTGTTTTGTCATATCACACGTTGTAATACAAAACCGCCTCTTCGCCACCTCTCCTCCTTGCTTTTTTCTTTGCAGATGTTGCTACTGAGCACCGTATGAGGACCGTTACCTTTGCGGCTGTCTGATGCGGTCAACGTCATAGCGGCCAAGGACACTGCATGATGCATATGATTCTGCTGATTTTAGCACCTTTGGATATTACCAGAATTACCAGTCCTCCAGTACGGAACCTATCTCCTCCGTTTTTTGCCAATCGCCACCCTACGACAACCTGCGCGAGGAACGAAGACTGGGAGTGGGAGGCTAGGACACACCCGCATACTGTAGCTCTCCAAAACCGGTGCACGCGCGGTGATGCTGCAGACAGCAGGATAATCTGATTAACGGTCCCGAGTAGGAAATAGATGTTTGCTCTTCACGGGATCTAAAACATAGGAGGGATTTTTAGCCGTTGGCAATTTACCCCATTATATTAAGTGACATATGGGAACAGCAACTAACACCCAGTTTTGAACAAGGTGACTGCTGGTATGTATGGTTTTGAATGTCTGTTTGGTTTGCTATAGGCTACATCACTTTCATTTAGAAAAGTATACTTGACCTCTGCAGTAAAGAGGATACAGTAGATGACCATTGAACAAAATAGCAATTTGATGCTCAATATTTATTAATTCAATAGTGTTTCTGGGATACTTCGGGATTTTGGCAATGAAGCCCTGCATCTACTTCCCCAGAGACAGATGAACTCATGGATACCATTTTTATGTCTCTGTGTGCAGTTTGAAGGAACTTGCTAACTAGCCTCAGCGCAATTGCTAACCTGCCTTAGCGCAATGTTTTGAAGTCTATGGTAAGAGCTAGCTGTTTAACCTCTAGCTTCCTTCATATTGGATGCAGAGACATGCAAATGGTAAAGATGAGTTCATGTGACATTGGGGAAGTAGATAAAGGATTTCATTGCCAAAATCCCCAAGTATCCCTAACAAAATTATGCCTCTTTATGGAAGATGCAAGAGATGGTGTAGAGGGCAGAGACAGAAGAGTTTTCTCTTGAAACCTATTTCCTACAGCAGTTTAATAATTGATGGATGTTTTTGAATATTTCAGAGACATGCACCATTTGAGACCAGTCTAAAATGCTTCAACAAAACTATCTTAAAGTTAATGATGAATAAGGGACATTGAGGGCTTCTTGGAACATAAAAAGAAATGGTGCATACTTTTCACTATTCAGTTATTGGTTTTCTATGATAAGCTAGATAAGGGCTAACTGTATAGATTTGGTGCCTTTACTGCATATACATATTCATGCATTATTTCACTGTAGAAGGTGAATTGATATTGTCCATTGCAGGAGATCAGAAGGAGCACATGCCCTGATTCATATGCTATAATATCTATGCTACTTGGAAACTAGTTGGAGGCATTCAGCTCTGGGCATACAATACATTTCTCCATTAATATGTGTGTTTTAGAGTGCGGAATACTTTGGTTGTAGCCTACAGAAGTATATTTTCTTAACTTTTATGTCAGTGTTCCATTACAGTATAATACAGTGAGCTCCAGAAGTATTGGGACAATTATTCTGTTGTTGTTGTTTTGGCTCTGTACTCCAGCACTTTGCATTTGAAATGATACAATGATTATGAGGTTAAAGCTTAGACTGTCAGTTTCATTTGAGGTTATTTTCATCCATATTGGGTGAACCGTTTAGAAATTACAGCACATAATCTCCCCATTTTAGGGGACCAAAAGTATTTGGACAAATTCACTTATATGTGTATTAAAGTAGTCAAAAGTTTAGTATTTGGTCCCATATTCCTAGTACGCAATGATTACATCAAGCTTGTGACTCTAACTTGTTGGATGCATTTGCTGTTTGTTTTGGTTGTTTCAGATTATTTTGTGCCCAATAGAAATGAATGGTAAATAATGTAATGTGTCATTGTGGAGTCACTTTTATTGTAAATAAGAATATAATATGTTTCTAAACACTTCTACATTAATGTGGATGCTACCGTGATTACGGATAAACCTGAATGAATCGTGAATAATGATGAGTGAGAAAGTTACTGACGTACAAATATCATACCCCCAAGACATGCTAATCTCTCACCATTACAATAACAGGGGAGGTTAGCATTTTTGGGGGGTATGATATTTATGCCTCTTGTAAATTTCTCACTCATCATTATTCATGATTCATTCATGATTTATCCAGGATTAATCATGGTAGCATCCACAGCGCCAAAACAAAAAAAAATGTGTCACTGTCCCAATACTTTTGGACAGACTAACACAAATGCTATCAAATTAATTGCTTATGTTATATCAATATGTTATATTATTTAAATTCTCTCTGCTCTCTGTCCCTTCCAGACGGATCAATCCATGAGGTGACATCCTGTGACATCCTGTGGCCGTCCGGTCTTTACGGCATTGAACCCCCTCCCTTTCCTCCGTCCCCCTCCCAGCAGTTTCCAGGCTGAAAAGTGCAGGCCTCCTGCTCCCCCAGCAGAATGACTGTAGCCACTGGTGACCCCTCTGACGAGGCGGCAGCACACCCGGGGAACCCGGCAGAGTATGACCCTGACGCTGACCATGAGTGCTGCGAGAGAGTGGTCATCAACATCTCTGGACTACGTTTCGAGACACAGCTTAAAACTCTCTCTCAGTTCCCCGATACTCTGCTGGGGGACCCCAAAAAGAGGATGCGCTACTTCGACCCACTGAGGAACGAGTATTTCTTCGACCGGAGCCGAACCAGCTTTGATGCCATTCTCTATTTTTACCAGTCAGGAGGGAGGCTACGGCGGCCGGCCAATGTGACCCTCGATATTTTCTCAGAGGAGATCCGTTTCTATGAGTTGGGGGATGAGGCCATTGAGCTGTTCAGAGAGGATGAGGGTTTCGTCAAGGAGGAAGAGAGGCCACTTCCTGACAATGAGTTTCAGAGACAAGTGTGGCTGCTATTTGAGTACCCAGAGAGCTCGGGTCCCGCTAGGATTATCGCTATCATCTCCGTCATGGTCATCCTCATCTCTATCGTAAGCTTCTGCCTGGAAACCCTGCCCATCTTCCGCAACGACGACGACGAACCGCGCAGTGTCTTTGACACCAACACCAACACCACAATCTACTTCACGTCCACCTACTTCACTGACCCATTCTTCATCCTGGAGACGCTCTGCATCATCTGGTTCTCCTTTGAGTTCCTGGTGCGCTTGTTTGCCTGCCCCAGCAAATCTGGCTTTTTTGGTAACGTCATGAACATCATTGACGTTGTTGCCATCATCCCCTACTTCATCACCCTGGCCACAGAGCTGGCTGAGAAACCAGAGGATGGCCAGGCGGGTCAGCAAGCCATGTCCCTGGCTATTCTCAGGGTCATCCGTCTAGTGCGAGTCTTCCGAATCTTCAAGCTCTCGCGACACTCCAAGGGGCTTCAGATCCTGGGCCAGACCCTGAAAGCTAGTATGAGGGAGCTCGGTCTGCTGATCTTCTTCCTCTTTATTGGAGTCATACTTTTCTCCAGTGCTGTCTACTTTGCGGAAGCTGATGAGCCCGAATCGCAGTTTGAAAGCATCCCAGACGCCTTCTGGTGGGCTGTTGTCTCCATGACGACAGTAGGGTATGGTGACATGGTCCCAACCACTATTGGTGGCAAGATTGTGGGCTCCCTCTGCGCTATTGCAGGTGTGCTGACAATTGCCTTGCCCGTGCCTGTCATTGTTTCCAACTTCAACTACTTCTACCACCGTGAGACGGAGGGTGAGGAGCAGGCCCAGTGCCTAGGCCCAGTCACCAAAGAGGACTCGAATGAAGAGCTGAAAAAGAGCCGGAGCGGATCAACCATCAGTAAATCAGACTACATGGAGATCCAGGAAGGGGTGAACAACAGTATTGAGGACATCCCTGAAGAGAACCTCAAGACTCAGGCCAACTGCACAACGCTGGCCAACACAAACTATGTCAACATCACCAAAATGCTCACGGACGTGTAGCCAGCCGGCAGGCATTGACCTCTCAGTGAGGTTGAGGGGTCAAAGGATAGGACAGGTGTGTAGCCTCCCATTTCACATGTGCTGCTGGAATATCAAGGCAATAGATTCAGGACGTATACCTGTACTCGTCATTTGTCAGTGATGAGAAACACCAGAGACCATGTGCTCACTCCTCCCCTAGCTCCCCCTGTTAGCGCCTCACACCTTTCCCTCAAACTGACCTTCTGTCAGACTTAAAATCTTATAATCAAAATTTGCTTGTTGATGTCTGCATGGAGTTGGCTTTGTCAGTGTGACTTTTCCAATAGTCAAATTACCTGTTCACAACAGTATCCAACAGTAGTACAAAAAAGAGGAGAAATGTAGTTCAAAAAGGGAATTTATCGTTTCCAGAATAACCACACCACCAACACTGCTTCAGCCCCCCTGTGCCTGCCCCTACCCTGGTCTCCCTTCATCGCCAAAGGCACACTGCGCTTCTGAAGAGTCTTGTTTGAGTGCTACAGTATGCTGCTTCCTGGAGCAAACGAAACAAACCCGTTCTGTGGTGAACTACTTGGAGATTACGGAACGTGTGAGCATAAAGCGGGCATTCAGGTGCTGAGGCCTGTCGTGGCCTGAGTCTGAGACACACAAGGAGTGGTACTGTAGTAGCAATCCACATGATTTAAGGGATGTATGACATACTTCAGCTCCATTAGCTTATGATGGTTTGACATCTTTTCTTCAGTAGACATCAGTATCTGATGAATGACTGAGAATGTCCTTGACTTTTCACTGCTTTAGTCTTACATGATTTATGTGTTTACTGTACATTGCAATGCAAGCGTCCCTTGTCCACTCACATGCATCAGTCTGAACCAATCTTACTGCAGCTTTGAGGACAAAGTGAATGTCTCTTCCTCTTTTATAAAAAAAAGTGTACTCATTTACATACAGATAGGTAAGTAGTTGTGACTGTAACCGATAATGTAGCTAGATACTGTGGGTACTGTAGGTAGTAACTATAGCCAGTTGATTGTTGCATGGAGTTCTTAACTGAATGAGTATTCTCACTCACACAACTATCATTGCTCCAAAGACACAGTTTATTGTCTTGCCCTCTATAACCTTCTATCACACGTGAATGGATGACTATGAAGTGGGTATCATACATGTAAGTATTCACCCCCCATGGATTTATTCACATTTTGTTGCGTTACAAAGTGGGATTGAAATAGATTTAATTGTGATTTTTCTATACATAATACTCCAGAATGTCAGAGTAAAAAAACATTTCTACACAATTTGAAAAAGTATTCACCCCTTTTGTTTACTCAAGCCTAAATTAGTTCAGGAGTAAAATGTGGCTTAACAAATCACATAAGTTACATGGACTCACTCTGTGTGAAATTATAGGGGTTGACATGATTTTTGAATAACTACCCCTTCCTCTGTCCCCCATAAATACAATATCTGTAACTTCCCTCAGTCAAGTATTGAATTTGAAGCACAGATTCAACTACAAAGACCAGGGATCTTTTCAAAAGCCTCATAAAGAAGGGCAGTGATTGGTAGATGGGTAACAATAACAAATCAGACATTGAATATCTCTTTAAGAGTGGTCAAGTTCATAATTATGCTGTTGGATTATGTATTCAATCACCTAGACACATCAAACATACAGTCGTCCATTCTAGACTGAGCTGCAGGACAGGAAGGAAACAGCTCAGGGATGTCACTATGAGGCCATTGGTGATTTTAAAACAGCTACGGAGTTCAGTGGCTGTGATGGGAGATAACTGAGGATGGATCAACAACATTGTAGTGACTGCACAATAATTACTTAAATGACAGAGTGAAAAGAAGAATACAAATATACAGAATATAAATATTCCAAAACATGCATTGTATGCAACAAGGCACTAAATTAATACAGAAAAATCCAACAGAACACATCACTGAGTAATTGACTCATTATTTTAAAGCATGGTGGTGGCTGCATCATGGTATGGGTATGCTTGACATCGGAAAAGACTGAAACGTTTTTCAGGATAAAAAGAAACAGGATACAGCTAAGCACAGGCATAATCCTAGAGGAAAACCTGCTTCAGTCTGCTTTATACCAGACACTGGAAGATGAATTCACCTTGCAGCAGGACAATAACCTACAACACAATGCCAAATCTACAGTGGAGTTGCTTACCAAGAAGACAGTGAATGTTCTTTTGTGGCCAAGTTACAGTTTTGACTTAAATCTGCTTGAAAATATATGGCATTCTAGCAATGATCCCCAACACCTTGACAAAGCTTGAATGATTTTGAAAATAATAATGGGCAAATGTTGCACAATCCAGGTGTACATAGCTCCTAGAGACTTACCCAGAAAGACTCACAGCTGTAATCGCTGCCAAAGGTGTTTCTAACATGTATTGACTCAGGGGGGTGAATACTTGTCTAATCAAAGTGCTGAATATTAGTGTTTTATTTTTCATTAATCTTATAAAATATATAGAACTTTTCTTCCACTTTGACATTACAGAGTATTTTGTGTAGATCGTTGACAAAAAAAAAGGACCATTAAATCTATTTTAATCCCACTTTGTAACACAATCAAATGTGAAGAAATCCAAGGGGGTGAATACTTATGATAGGCACTGTAGGTTATTATCTAACATATGTAGGCTACAAGGGTGTCTAAAAGGATACCATGCCCCAAACCAGCCCTATAGCTTGGATGATATTGTATTCCTGACATTTGACCTAAATGTAACATTCCAGCCACACCGCTGAGCTGAAAACATAGTGTTTATATACCACAGATATTGCAGCTGAGCTGTAATTTGAGGCAAAATGCATTAGTTAATTACTTACAGTACTCATGCAGTGTAGTTGCAGCATTCATCTCAGTTACAGACATACTTGTGTAGCTTCGCCTCACGGCTGTCTTGTACAACTGTGTCCATCGTGTCTTCATGAGGAGCTACTGGGACGTGTATAAAATGATGCTTCCTCCCTAAACTGCTATCAAAACAAGTAGGCTTACTGAATGCTGCTCTCCTAGTGTTGCATGACCTCAATGCATTCATAGAAGCATGTATTTAAGTTCAAGCAAGCCTATGAAAAAGCCTATGAAAACTATTTAATAGGATACCTATATTTATCTCAATATATACTTACGTACTTTTAAATGTGATAACAAAGCAATCTGGGACGTATAAGAATGGGAATTGACATTCAGCTGACGATTTCGAGATGAGGATGACCATGACGGAGATGATAGCGTTAATCCGATAATCCTTGAAGATATGCAGATCGTTGCTATGTTTGTTTTATGATATGAACAATGACACTTATTTATTTTGAGCACTGATGGGGTAGCCCCATTTCAGGGACTGTCTGTTGGACAGAGTGCCAAAGACATGCATGCGTGTAGTACCCTAGCTATTTCACAGGAGAAATGGAGGTACACTAGTATATCTATGGTAGATGCATCCAAAAATATGAGCATTATCTAAATTCTGTCATCATACTCGAAGGAGAGGTGGTTTATATTGCCAACGCCTGAAGTATGTAGCTGTGTAGCAAGTCTTAACTACAGAGTTCTAGGTCTCTCATGACAGTCTGCTGCCTTTTTACATCTTTTCATAGTGGTCTTTAGGGCACATGAGAGTAGTAGCAGAGCAGGGGATGTTTAGCCAGTGCAAATGAAATGGTAAATGGATTCAGTCTTATTTACCTTTTGGTAAATATTGTTTTGACTCTAATGTCTAAGGTGTTTCTAATGTGTCTGATCTGTCGGTGGGGATGAGAAGGACTAGTTTACGTTTTTAGGCCTAAATGTCTACCACCATTGCCGCAGTTTGCACTCAGGGTGCCTCGCTAGGTAGACAGAAGTGAGGTTCTTATCTCCTGGTCCCTCCCTCTGCCCTTACCATGTTCCTTTCCTCTCTTGTGTCTTCAATTGAGATTAAACGTGTTGGAAAGGAACTTGACTCGTACAATAATCTGGGTCAGGAACCCTGCTTGTTGATGCTCCCATTGACATTATTACAACATTATGTTATTATGTTTGCTCTTTTTCTTACAGGAACACACTTCCCCTTTAATTCACCACCTTGTCCACAACACACATCATATACATGAACTATACATGATGTGACTATGTAGGTACACAATTATGTGGTGTTTATTTGTACATGTGTGTGTGCACACACATGCATGTCTGTGTGTGTGTCTGTGTGTATGTAGAGCCCACCTCTGAATGTCAGTGTCTTAGCTTGGTTGTACTGCTGCATTGAAGTGACAGTGTGCAACCATTCATGCATGTGTGCAACCATTTCTTTCTTTTTTACTGCTCACAGTATGACCACAAATGACCAAATTATCTATGCATGCAAATGCATTGTCTTTTTTTGTATTCTATTTATTTATTTTTACACACACACTGTCAAATGTATCAACATATCGAAATAGAAGATCTGTAGTTGAGTATCAATGGTTTGTTTTTTAGATGCTCTAAGCACAAGCACAAATGGAGTATACCCATTTGTATCACTGTGCTTGCAGATTTACTATGTCAAATGTTTATTTGCAAAATGGAGTGTCGCAAAATCGAAAATGTATATTTTGCTTTATAGTAAGCATCTCTATACCATTTTAACTCAAAGTGTACAGAGGGTTCCACCAGCAAAATCACAGTCAGAAGGACTCAGAAAATGCACTGAAAAGTCTATGCAGAGAAGCACTGTAGATTGGAAATATAGACACACATAGGCCAGGGTGTAGAATGGAAGGTGAACTCACAATGCGATTCAAACAAAGTAGAGTTTCTGCTGTGTGATTTTTCTTCCCCAGATTCTGGGTTTGTTTGAATTTTAATCGTGAGTGTTGTAAGTGATGATGAGGGCCCCTCCACCTTTACAGAGAAATACAGGCCCCAATTGATTCAATAAATAAAAAATAAAGGAAAACTGCACTGCAGGTTCAAAGATGCTATGCTGTATTGGAGGTTGGAAGGAACTGGGTTAGCGGTGAATACTCCCGCGAGCTGTTCCTCTCGCAAACATTGTCATTGAATACGAGTGTGAAACTTTCTGAGTGAAACCACTGTGCGATTTTCCTTCTATCTGTAATTGATTGAATTTGGGCCACAGTGAAAGCCTTGTATTGCACTGTATGCTTTCCATCACCAACAAAGTAAACATGCAAGTAGCTAAACAAATAGTAGCTATACAATTTACTGTATATGCATGTGTGTCAGAACAAGAGAGTGTGTTTCTGTGGTCTGAAAGTGAATGATACCATGGCAACACTGATACAGTATGTACAGTACAGCTCCTTGACCTTCCCACACATCATGGTGGCCTGACTACTGCTATCAACTTTGGTACAATGGACAATATTTTTTTTCTATGAAAAGAAATGTGAGGAAAATACTGTGCATAACAACAATGGTTTAAGAAGACAAAACACAATGTACTATAATGCTATGTGAAGTCTGGATTTAAAGTAGTATGAACTGCACTTTACAGGAACAAAAACACAATCTGCAGACAAGAAAATCATGTCAAACTAAAATGCATATAATCCTTCCAATGATCATAACCATGATAACAAAGTAATATCAATAATGAAGACAATAATAATTCAACCAAACTGTGTTTTGTGTGTTTTTTAATATGTGAGAGGACTTTCTTTCTTATCCATACATGGTGGTGGACTAGCTATATTGTATTTAGTTTATTTGCCAGTGAACTTGTGTAATTTGAACATGAATTGTGGTATTTGATGCATTGCACCAGAATTAGCAAAATTTTATTTGCAGTCTTTGGCTACATAATAAAACAATAACAAAATGTCAAAGAAATCAAATGAATCTCAAAACCAGGAAATAAAGGATAGAAAGGCATGCCTAGAGATAAACTAAATGTATATATATATATATATATATATATATATATATATATATATACAGTGGGGAGAACAAGTATTTGATACACTGCCGATTTTGCAGGTTTTCCTACTTACAAAGCTTGTAGAGGTCTGTAATTTTTATCATAGGTGCACTTCAACTGTGAGAGACGGAATCTAAAACAAAAATCCAGAAAATCACATTGTTTGATTTTTAAGTAATTAATTTGAATTTTATTGCATGACATAAGTATTTGATCACCTACCAACCAGTAAGAATTCCGGCTCTCACAGACCTGTTAGTTTTTCTTTAAGAAGCCCTCCTGTTCTCCACTCATTACCTGTATTAACTGCACCTGTTTGAACTCGTTACCTGTATAAAAGACACCTGTCCACACACTCAATCAAACAGACTCCAACCTCTCCACAATGGCCAAGACCAGAGAGCTGTGTAAGGACATCAGGGATAAAATTGTAGACCTGCACAAGGCTGGGATGGGCTACAGAACAATAGGCAAGCAGCTTGGTGAGAAGGCAACAACTGTTGGCGCAATTATTAGAAAATGGAAGAAGTTCAAGATGACGGTCAATCACCCTCGGTCTGGGGCTCCATGCAAGATCTCACCTTGTGGGGCATCAATGATCATGAGGAAGGTGAGGGATCAGCCCAGAACTACACGGCAGCACCTGGTCAATGACCTGAAGAGAGCTGGGACCACAGTCTCAAAGAAAACCATTAGTAACACACTACGCCGTCATGGATTAAAATCCTGCAGCGCACGCAAGGTCCCCCTGCTCAAGCCAGCGCATGTCCAGGCACGTCTGAAGTTTGCCAATGACCATCTGGATGATCCAGAGGAGGAATGGGAGAAGGTCATGTGGTCTGATGAGACAAAAATAGAGCTTTTTGGTCTAAACTCCACTCGCCGTGTTTGGAGGAAGAAGAAGGATGAGTCCAACCCCAAGAACACCATCCCAACCGTGAAGCATGGAGGTGAAAACATCATTCTTTGGGGATGCTTTTCTGCAAAGGGGACAGGACGGCTGCACCGTATTGAGGGGAGGATGGATGGGGCCATGTATCGCGAGATCTTGGCCAACAACTTCCTTCCCTCAGTAAGAGCATTGAAGATGGGTCGTGGCTGGGTCTTCCAGCATGACAACGACCCGAAACACACAGCCAGGGCAACTAAGGAGTGGCTCCGTAAGAAGCATCTCAAGGTCCTGGAGTGGCCTAGCCAGTCTCCAGACCTGAACCCAATAGAAAATCTTTGGAGGGAGCTGAAAGTCCGTATTGCCCAGCGACAGCCCCAAAATCTGAAGGATCTGGAGAAGGTTTGTATGGAGGAGTGGGCCAAAATCCCTGCTGCAGTGTGTGCAAACCTGGTCAAGACCTACAGGAAACGTATGATCTCTGTAATTGCAAACAAAGGTTTCTGTACCAAATATTAAGTTCTGCTTTTCTGATGTATCAAATACTTATGTAATGCAATAAAATGCAAATTAATTACTTAAAAATCATACAATGTGCTTTTCTGGATTTTTGTTTTAGATTCCGTCTCTCACGGTTGAAGTGTACCTATGATAAAAATTACAGACCTCTACATGCTTTGTAAGTAGGAAAACCTGCAAAATCGGCAGTGTATCAAATACTTGTTCTCCCCACTGTATATATATATATATATATATATATATATATATATATATATATATATATATATTATAAAAGAAGAAATCACATACCTTAGGCTACAATAATTGTTAATGAATATGTATTTGATTATATCTAGGCCATGTTTTTTACTTAAGCAATAAGGCCCGAGGGGTGTGGTACAGTATATGGCCAATATACCACAGCTAAGGGCTGTTCTTATGCACAACGCAACGCGGAGTGCCTGGATATAGCCCTTAGCCGTGGTATATTGGCCATATACCACAAATCCCTGAGGTGCCTTATTGCTATTATAAATAATATAAATGTTTTGTCATACCCGTGGTATAGAGTCTGATATACCATGGCTTTCAGCCAATCAGCATTCAGGGCTCAAACCACCCAGTTTATAATTCATTTTATAACACATCAATTCAATTAGACATGCATCCAAATGTATAATAGCTCTCACTGAGAATTCTGGTTTGTATATTTCATTGTTTGAGAGTGAGAATAATTGAACATTTATTGAACATCTTTCCTTACATCTTATTAATGCTAACGAGGCACTCGTTAATGCATCGATTTGAAGGAATTTTTTTGCAGGACCATTGCTAGCTGTCTGTGATGATACAAAGTGCTGTGAATCAATCAAAGAACGCTTTGTTGTTATTCTTAGTTATTCTTAGTACAGAGTCTTTGTAGCCCTCGGCTGTGTGGAGGACATTTCAAATGCCTCCTGGCATCTTCGGTTGCTTCATCCTTAAAGTGCACCGTATATGCTCTTTGCAATTTAGAGAGAGAGAGAGAGAGAGCAGGGAATGTACTATTAATAGCACTTTTGTTGGAGAGAGATTGGGGGAAAGAGAGAGGGAGGGGATAGGAGAGAGAAAAAAAGATATGGGAAAGATAGATATGGGAGCAGGAGAGAGAGAGACACGAGCAGGAGCAGAGCATGAGAGAGGGAGGGAGGAGAAGGAGGAGGGGTACATTCTTTAAGGAATCCTTCACAGTGGACTTTCTCTGACACTCGTGTCCCAGTCCACCATCTCATGATAATTAGGGAGGAGACTGAGACGGGCTCCAGTAGATATTTGCATTTATCCGTTTCCAGGACTCCTTCTCCAAGGGGAAATAGAGGCGAGAGAGGCGAGAGAGAGCATTCGTTGTGTCAGGCTCATGAATTCTGCCATGGCAATATCGAGAGAAACTCTGTTTGCTGCAACCAGCTGGCAATTAAGCACAGCAATGCATTGGGGTGCTGTTATAGTCTATTCATTCTCGACTTCCCTGTCCTACTTGTATTCCATCTATGGTGGATTGGGTTTCTGTGTCCTCTATGGGAAGTATTATAATATGCCATGACATTTAAGATGGCTACCTGTGACAGAAGTAGTCAGAGCCAAATTCAGATTTTATATGAAACAGAATGTTTTAGTGCTGCACTGCTCGTGCTCGGCACTGTGCATCGGAACTGCAGGCCTATGTCTCTATGCTGTAGCCATTAGTTACTTTGATCCTGAAATGCAGTGCGGTGCAGCTCTTCAGCTATGCACCATGGCTAAAAGGAGAGACAGGAGAAAGAGGATGGCAGGGAGAGACAAAGAGAGGAGAACAGAACAGAACAGGGAGAGACAGAACAGGGAGAGACAAAATCCATGTTTACTTGTGTGTATAGTGTGTATGTTATCGTGTGTGTGTATGCGGGTCTGTGCCTGTGTCTCTTCACAGTCCCCGTTGTTCCATAAGGTGTATTTTTATCAGTTTTTTTTTTCAATCAGATTTTACTGCTTGCGTGAGTTACTTGATGTGGAATAGAGTTCCATGTAGTCGTGGCTCTATTTAGTACTGTGTGCCTCCCATAGTCTGTTCTGGACTTGGGGACTGTGAAGAGACCTCTGGTGGCATGTCTTGAGGGGTATGCATGGGTGTCTGAGCTGTGTGCTAGTAGTTTAAACAGGCAGCTCGAAGCATTCAACATGTCAATACTTGTGTACCTCAGTTGGTAGAGCATAGTGCTTGCAATGCCAGGGTTGTGGGTTCGATTCCCATGGGGGGCCAGTATTTAAAAAAAAATTATGCACTCACTAAGTTGCTCTGGATAAGAGTGTCTGCTAAATGACTAAAATGTAAATACTTCTCACAAGTAGTGATGAAGTCAATCTCTCCTCTACTTTGAGCCAAGGGAGATTGACATGCATATTATTAATGTTAGTTCTCTGCGTATATTTAAGGGCCAGCCGTGCTGGACTGTTCTGGGCGGATTGTAATTTTCCTATGTCTCTCTTTGTGGCACCTGACCACACGACTGGACAGTAGTCCAGGTGCTACAAAACTAGAGCCTTTAGGACCTGCCTTGTCAGCCTGGTCTCATAGACTAGATGTAACATAGTAAATGTAAATCCGGGAAGCTGAAATTAGTATGATATGTTATGTTTGGTATGGTATGGTTACATAAGACAGATGGTTACTTAAGGGAAAAATTAATGTAGGATGGATGGGAGGGCGTATAACGTGAACCTCTAGCAAACCCAAATGTTGCGTCTTCGAATCTCATCACGGACAACTTTAGCATTTTAGCGAATTAGCAACTTTTCAACTACTTACTACTTTTTAGCTACTTCGCAACTACTTAGCATGTTAGCTAACCCTTCCCCTAACCTTAACCCTTTAAACGAACTCCTAACCTTTACCCTAACTCATAGCCTAGCTAACATTAGCTAGCTAGCTAACATTAGCATTAGCTGCCTAGCCACCTAGCTATCGTTAGCCACAACAAATTGGAATTCGTAACATATCATACGTTTTGCAGATTCATAACAAATCATACGTTTTGCAAATTCATAACATATTGTACGTTTTTCAAATTCGTAACATATTGCATGTTTTGCAAATTCGTAACATATCATATGAATTGTAATTTGTAACATCATATATATGATCAACAGATTAATACATATCATACGAAACGTAACATATCATATTAAATTGAGTGTTTCGGATTTATGTGCAGAATAATACGAAATGCTATGAGACCAGGTTGGCCTTGTTGATAGCTTTGTTAAGAAGGCAGAGTTGCGCTTTATAATGGACAGACCTCTCCTCATCTTAGCTGCAGTTGCATCAATATATTTTGACCATGACAGTTCACAATCCAGTGTTACTCGAAGCAGTTTTGTGTCCTCAACTTGCTCAATATACACATTATTACAATATCTTGTTGGGGTTTAGGGTTTAATTAATGATTTGTCCCAAATACAATGCTTTTAGTTTTTGAAATATTTAGCATCAAATTATTTCTTGCCACCCATTCTGAAACTGACTGCAGTTTTTTGTTAAGTGTTGCAGTCATTTCACTTGCTGTGGTAGCTGACGTGGATAGTTTTGAGTCATCAGCATACATAGACACACAGGCTTTACTCAGAGCCAGTGGCAGGTCATTAGTAAAGATTGAAAAAAGTAAGGGGCCTAGAGAGCTGCCCTAGCTCTACCTGGATTATGTTGGAGAGGCTTCCATTAGAGAACACCCTCTGTGTTTTGTTAGACAGGTAACTCTCAATCCACAATATAGTAGGGGATGTAAAGCCATAACACATACATGTTGAATTCCCTTCCCTATAAGCGTGCTGAAAATCTGTTGTGAAGTAAGGGTTGGTATCAGGCTGATTGGTCAGCTGTTTGAGCCAGAAAATAAGGGTGCTTTGCTATTCTTGCTTAGCAGAATGACTTTTGCTTCCTTCCAGGCCTGAGGGCACTCACTTTCCTGTAGGCTTAGATTGAAGAGATGGCAAATAGGAGTGGCAATATCATCCACTATCATCCTCAGTAATCTTCCATCCAAATTGTCAGACCCAGGTGACTTGTCATTGTTGATAGACAACAATACTTTTTTCCACCTCTTCCACACTCACTTTACGGAATTCAAAATTATGATACTTGTCTTTCAAAATTTGGTGCATGGATGTGTAGGTTCAGAATTTGTTGCCTACATTTTCTAATCTTGCCAGTGAAAGAAAAACATGAAAGTAGTTGGCAATATGAGTGGGTTTTGTGACGAATAAGCCATCTGATTCAATGAATAACGGAGCAGAGTTTGCCTTTTTGCCCCAAATTTCATTTAAGGTGCTCCAAAACGTTTTAATATAATTCATTATATAATTTATTGTTGTTTCATAGTACAGTTTCTTCTTCTTTTTGTTCAGTTTAGTCACATGATTTCTCAATTCACATTACATTTGCCAATCGGCTGTGCAGCTAGACTTATTTGCCATTCCTTTTGCCTCATCCCTCTCAACCATAACATTTGACAATTCCTCATCAATCCACCAGGATGTAACAGTTTTTACAGTCATTTTCTTAATGGGTACATGCTTATTAGTAACTGGAATAAGCAATTTCATAAATGTGTCAAATGCAGCATCTGGTTGCTCCTCATTACAGACCAGCAAATATTATTTACATCTTTAAAATAGAAATCTCTACAAAACATATTGTATGACTTATTATACACTATATTAGTCCCAGCCTTTGGAACTTTGGTTTTCCTAGATATGGCTACAATATTATGATCACTACATCTGATGGATTTGGATACTACTTTACAGCAGATTTCTGCAGCATTAGTAAAGATGTGATCAATACATGTGGATGATTTCATTCCTGTGCTCTTTGGAAATACCCTGGTAGGTTGACTGATAGCCTGAACCAGGTTGCAGGCACTGGTTACAGTTTGAAGCTTTTTCTTGAGTGGGCAGCATGATTAAAGCCAGTCAATAGTTAGGTCACCCAGAAAATATACCTCTCCGTTGATATCTCATACATTATCAAACATTTCACACATATTATCCAGATACTGACTGTTAGCACTTGGAGGTCTATAGCAGCTTCCCATAAGAATGGGATTTAGGTGAGGCAGGTGAACCTGAGGTGCGTTCAATAAGGGAAATACTGTAGTTCGCAATCGTTAGCTAACATATTCCATTTCTCTTGTGTTAGCGAACGGTCTGAGAAGGTAGTGTGGATCTAAACTGCCACTGTAATTAATCAAGTGGCCGTGTAGGCTTTCTATTACCTGTAGTAGGAATAGCTAAATTATTTGCAATTTGATTATTGCCGCTAAAATGTCACATTTAGCCTTGCCAAAAATTGCCATTTGATGTTTCTCCATAATATTTAGGAATGTTCATTCAAATCATTCAATTGAAATTGTTACTAAGTAATATGTTTGCCGCAAACTGAAGCCTTGTTGAACTCAACTCTGTAGCCATATTACTTCAACAGCATTTGACATGAGATCCTTTTGAAGCGTTACAGGAATGACTCTGAACATAAACGGCAACACCTCCACCATTGGCATTCCTGTCTCTTCTGAAGATGTTGAAACCATGTATTGCTACCACTGAATCATCAAAGGTATTATCTAACTGAGTTTCAGAGATTGTCAGTATATGAATTTGATCTGTTACTAGCAAGTTATCGATTTCATAAACCTTGTTTCTTAGGCTACATATGTTAATGCTGGCTATTTTTTAGCACTTTTCTGGTATTCTTGATTGTTTTTATTGCTTTACTGGGAGGTTTATCAGAGGTAGACATGACAGTGATATTTATGTTTGAGCTGATAGTGCAGGGTGCACACAGTGGACTTCCTACTAAGGCCTCAGTGCTAATAGTATAACTCAGGTTCATAGATGGCTGATTACTACACACAATAGCTGCAGGATCGACAGAGACATTCAGGGGAGTTAGAGGGACATAAATTAGGTTACTTACATTATGACGGCCAACGCCTCTGGGACAATGTACATTTGCAGCAGCACTACGGCAACTCAGTGACAATGGTAGGGATTATCTGAGCAGGGCTTGGGTCACTGATAAGTAGTTGTCTCAACGCAGCCTTGAAATGTGCAGACAGGGTCCAGGAGCCAAGATGATTTGGATGGACTCAATCATTCCTGTAGAGCATCTTCTGTTTCCAAAAGGTGTCAAAGTTATCTATAAAGGTTATGCCAATAGAGCTACTGTAGTGTTTTAGCCAGGTGTGTAATGCCAGTAGCCTGCTGAATTTTTCACAGCAACGGCCCAGCGATGGTACCAGGCCTGAAATAATTGGCCGCCTTTAGGAATCTTTCAGAGCTAGGATCAGTTTTTTAAAATCCATTAGGGCAGAGAGAGACAGAGAAAGGAGAGGAGGGAGAGACAGGTGGGCAGGGAGAGACAGGGAAACAAGGAGAGGTGGGCAAGGAGAACAGGGAGATACAGGTGGGAAGGGAGAAGAGAAATGTGTGGTGAAACAGCCTGTGCTCTCTGGCATCTCTCTCCAGGATAGGGGATCCCACGACTGGGACAGGTGGCCACTTTTATGATTTGCCCTAGTGTCAGGAAGAATCGTGTGTGTGCATGCATGCGTGTGTGTGCAGTGTGTGCAGGTGCAATGTGTTTCTGTGTGCCAGTGTGTGTGTGCCAGTGCCAGTGCCAATCACTAAGGCAACCATTTCGCTCAGCAGCTCGTAATTAGGAGTACAACACAGTGCCTCTGAACCAACAGGAACCCATCTCTGTAGATAGCACACTGTAGCAAGAGGGACTTCTTCCTCACTCATATGTTTTCTCTCGGCTGGAGATTTTTAATTTAAGCCCAAATAAGTTCAACTTCCTGCAATGACAGGGTTGGTTATTAAATGATCCAGCTTGAAAAGTTGGAGGTTAGTTGAAATCACTCTAGCAGCAACCTCACAGCAATTGCTGGTTTAAAAACAGAGGTTGGGTAGAAAAATAACTGTATACTAAAATGTTCCCCCTCATGCTCATGGAGGCTTGGAGGCTTGCCTAAGCAGAACACATTACTGCCCTCTAGAGGATTTGCCTTACACCGTGACATCTCCCTCATTCGCTCCTACATTTTCTCTTGCCTGCATGTGGACTGCAGATCACACCACATTGGGTGGCTGAGGCAGTGTTGTGTAGCCTGTCCATGTGTGATCTCCCACATATTACACACACACACACACACACATACACACTTTGCCCTGTGAGGAGGTGACAAATAGGGAGAATTAAGAGAGTTATAGCATAGGCATCGCAACGAGATTTCAATGTACATAATATGTACATCAACTTTTAGATGTACATTTGCAATGGAATGTCATGTGTCTAGAGAGGGTTCGGGGGCTTGGCGATGGACATTCCAGCTCCGCAGCTCAAATTTACCGTAAATATCCCAGTAAGCATGTTTTTAACAAACTATTCAACTATGCAAGCAACTTTTCAATTAAAAGGTTTATTTTCTCGTCCGTACACTCATTACATTTTAGCTTCACGACAACACAGTTACTGCTAGCTAGCTAGCTTGCTAAAGCTAACAACATTCTTCATCAAGTAACGTTAGCCTATTAAAAATGAACGATTACCCCTCTTATATGAATACAGTACGCCTACCTTACAACTTTAGCTTATCAAAGTTACCTTCAAACAAACCAGGCTTCATTTTGATCAGTATAATGCAAATCATTACATGTGGTAAAAGCAAGTTGCGACTGAAAACGTGGGTAATTCACAGGGGAGTTGAGATCAGCTGCTTGCTGGCCAAATGTACGTGTATTGCAGCCAAGCACCGTTTACCTTTTTTTTTTAAGCTACTACGACAATTTCAGAAATTAACAGGCTATTACTGCAATTTTAGGTAAAAACCCAATAAAACAAGTCTTAAAAGGAATGCATTTCAGCTGTTTTAAAAACTTTGCTCTGCTATTAACATTTTTACTGTAGGAGCATTTCGCTTGAAGAGACAATTATTTTTACATCTGACTGCTCGGAGCGGGGTACTCTCAGCCCGAGTCTCGCCTGCAACCTCCGGAAGAGGCGTTGGAGACACGAGCATTGCATTTCAGAAGTTTACACTACAGTAAAAGGTCTAGCCGAGGGTATTTTCTCGAAACCTCTAAACAGTCTATCGTAGTGTAAAACGCCCAATGCTCAGCAAGCCATGTGGCAGTGTCCCTCCCCTGGGAATGTCAACCTGTCAGGCCCAACAGGAGAGCGAGAGAGAGACAGATGCTGTGGAGCTAACTCCCACACAACAGCACTCAGCATGATATGATAGGACAGCATGACGCCTGGCTGATGTTGATACTGTGGAAAATGCTCTATTTCACAAGACAATGAGGGCTGAGTGAACAACATTGGACAGCTGAGGAGACAATGATGTTTGGATGTAGGCTATTTGTATCGTCATTGTCCAGCTGTATCAGCTGTTACAGGGCTAATTTAAAGGCATAGTTCACCCAAACACAAAATGAGTTATACCTCAGGATGTCAGACTCCATGTAGCAGTATAACTTCAATTAAAGAAGACCAAGCTGTTTAGGTTTTATTAATCTGATATAGTATCAAGCTTAACATGTGCTGCATTTCCTAATTGTCATACATTTATTATGAGACGTTAAATCCTGTAAATACTAACCTTTCATCATCAGTCTAGTCAGTCACTGACCTCGCCTTGATCACGATCACTTCTCCTTGGGGTCAGGCTGTACAGTACTTTGCCATCCTGATGGGTGTTGCTTCGTTCCATCTTGTAAGATATTGATGTTGTATGGAGCCATTTCCAACATACCAACCAGAGTAAGAATGTCAGAGTCTTAAAATATCCCATGTGAGTTAATATTTCATAGGCATCTAGGTCTTTAGGCTTCTTCTCCACCCCCTTCATATCTCACTTCTACAGTAGCTCCTGGATCAGAAATGGGAGATTGTACAGAGAGCAGCACAGAGGAAACCAAGAAGTATCTCCCAATCCACTGAAGATAGATCATAACAAGGTGTTCTACTTCCTCTTGCCTTTGCTAGTCTCAACTAATGCATGTTGATGATGCAATTTCCTTTCAACACAAAATGTTCATTAAAGATGAACATTTAGGGATTGAGTGGAGTTGGCCTGTGTGGTCCAGTGGTTAGTGCCACGGACCCCGGCACACATGCAAACCAGAGTACACTCTTAGAAAAAAAGGTGCTATCTAGAACTGTCCCCATAGGATAACCCTTTGAATAACAATTTTTTGTTCCAATTAGAACCCTTTTGGTTCCAGGTAGAACCCTTTTGGGTTCCATGAAAAACCTTTTCCACAGAGGGTTCTACCTGGAACCAAAAATGGTTCTACCTGGAACCAAAAAGGGTTATCCTATGGGGACAGCCGAATAACAATTTTTTCTAAGAGTGTAGGCATGGGTTCGATTCCGATCCATGCCTTTCTGACTCACAATATCTTCTACCTTTTCTGTCTACTCTTCACTATCCTATCTCAATAAATACATAAGGTCCTGAAAAAATATATAAATAAAAAAAGGGATTGAGTGGAGGTGTTGTATTTATTTATATCAAGTACGCTTTCTTGATACTAGATTATTTTTCTCCATATTGATAAATAGAACTTAGGTGCATGATTTGACAAAATAATTATTGGACAAATATACATTTAAAATTCTGATTTAAAATGCATGATCAGGGAAATATCAAATTGTACAACTCTAATGGCTATTTAGGAATTCCTGTCCCAGCCTCAATGTAGAGCCCAGAATAGCCCCCAGTGTCTGTGAGGGAGGGATATTTTCAGAATTTGTGACACTCTTCTGAAACTGCCATTCATTGTGTAGGCAGTGTTTTCTTGAAGAAGACGAGGAGGAGTGTACCCTGGATGACGCTGTTCATCCTCTTCCACCATTAAACTGGCCTATAGAGGAGGGGGGTAAAAACAGGGGGAGGAGGAGAAGAAGGGGGTAGGGGACTCCTCTTAAGCACCAGAATTACATTTTAGTCATTTAGCAGACGCTCTTATCCAGAGCGACTTACAGGAGCAATTAGGGTTAAGTGCCTTGCTGAAGGGCACATCGACAGATTTTTCACCTAGTCATGTCATTGATTCAAACCAATGACCTTTCGGTTACTGGTCCAATAATCTTAACCGCTAGGCTACCTGCCTCCCTAGATAACACACATGCCTGGATGTAGTGCACTCAGTCTCACATACTATACACACACACACACACACACACACACACACACACACACACACACACACACACAGTCATTGGGGGGTTACAGAGGGAGTGGAGAAACAGAGATATTGAGATATTGAGGTAAAGGGGCTTCTGGTGCTCTTTTTGATTCATTATTTATCTGCCATCTAAGACAGTGATCCAGTAGCATCATGGTCTGAAAGAACACAGTGGAGGCTTGGATACCATAAAGATACAGTTTTTATGAACATTTCAAGGGTACGCAAGTATAAAGATATATGATGTGAAGAATCTGAGGTGTCTGGCAAGGTATAAAAGGCATTTGTTCCACAAAAGAGAACAAATTTGGACGGGACTCTTGAGATGGGTAAAACAACATATGTTGCTATTCAGAGTCTTGGATGGAAGGTATGCAGGTTAGTCTTCTAAATAGGGAGATGCAAGCAAAAATGACACTATAGTCTAAATACTGATATAGTTTCTTTCATCACAGGAAGCTAGCAACACACACTGAGACAGTGAAGCACTGCAACTATTGCAAATGTGAGGCATACAATTGAAATTACATCATACCTCATTACACCATACCAACCTAAGGTGGGGTGTGTTCAGTCAGTGATGTGATAGAATACCTACAGCGACGGTACGGACAGGACAGTAGTTTCCAGGTGTCGTCGGGAACATGGAGACTGCAGCTTTTCAGCACCTTGTGACACCGTCCGGCGCCAGGAACGGATATCACGTTATCAACACCCCGCAGGCAGGCTCCAGCTGCAGTGTGGAACTAAAGTCCTCAGCAGGGACACACAAAGTGATTAGAGCAGAAATATTTTATAAGCCAATAAGAATCAGTGGGGGTAGCAGGAGTAGGGAGATGTGGGAAAGCTTCATCTTTGTGTTGCAGTCTGAGAGATGACACCTTGCTGGATTTGATTTGAATGGTCGTTCTTCATTGCTAACTATCATAGAGTTGGAGAGGATCAGGGATATGCTGACGGAGATCTATATGTGACCGTAACGTTTCACTATAAATACGTTTACAGTGTTTGCAAATACACTGTGTGCAGGATAATCCCTTCAATCATGTCTCTCTCTTTGCCCCCTTCTTATCTATCCAGTGTAGAGATAGTGTCATTGAGGGGAATGAGGCCATGAAGGTGAGGGTAGAGCTGAGAAATGGCATAGGATGGACCAACAAGGTCTAAGAGTGTGTGTGTGTGTGGAATTTGATAGAGACCCAATGGCACCTGGCAGACAGACAGACAGACAGACAGACAGGTAGGTAGGTCACTTACAGGACTTTACTAGCATTGGGAAAAATGAGCCCCTCGCTGCACCAACACTTGCGTTTGGCAAAAGGTCATCCCGACAAACAGAAAGACAGCCAGACAGGCAGAAATACAGATAGAGATAGATAGTACCTTCAGAAGTATTCCTAATATTAAAAGTATTACCAGTAAGCCTATAGTATTCGCAGTACTAGTATACAGTAAGTAGTGCAAGAAGCAATGCAATTAGCAATGTTACTGTAGTATTAGTAGTATTACTGTAATCACGCCAGACACAACGCTGTCTGTTTAGAATGTGAAAACAACACCAAGCGCCTGATGGACCACATGTGGAATGTTTTTTCTCTCAGGGAAATTGGCCAAATGAATTGTAATCGTGTTGTTGTTGTTGTTGTTATATCAGAACACATCTGTAACCGCCTATTGACCTCCCAAACTGCAACTGCCCTGCCGTCTGTCCACGCTAGGCTACGTGTTAGGGAGAGAGCTTTCCCACAGTTCATTCTGAATTAAGACATTGCCTGTCCATGGACGGGATCTATACCCCTTCTAACAGGATGTGGTAGCAGTTTCACACATGGATATGCACCTTATTCCACTAAAGGACAAGGTACCAGGTCTTTTTAGCTGTATCATTCTGTAATATTGAGGATTAATGACATGGAAACTCAGTGTTATTATAAGTAATACTGGGCAGATTACTGTGTGATGTAGAATTAATGAATGAGTATTAACTAAATGACAAACTAAATAGAGTTAGCTAGTGCTACAGATTTAATTTTGGGTTTGCTTTGGTTAATTAAAACCAAGTCGAGAAGAACAGTTTTTGAAAGACAATTTCCTGTATTGATAACATGTAGGCCTATTCAAATTAGGTAGTATTAATTGAGGGTTGATTGACAGTTTTTGTTGTGTTTATTTTGTTCTGTCATATCAATTCACTTTAATTTTTTAAGAAAATTGCCTAAATATGTAAGAGTCGATGAACAAATGCACTACATGGTGTGGATGGTTTCACAAAAACAGAAATGACCCTACCATCACCATATACATGTATTTCCACACAGCTTTAATTTGGTTGAAAAGGGTGGAACGCGCATGCCTCTCAGACAGCCCTTATGGCTTTTGGCTCAGGGCAGAAGATCACAAACAAAATGGGGTCTATGTAGCTACTTGAATCCATCCAACCTGTATCTAGTAACCCACGGTATTGCAGGTCCATTTGAATTGTAGAGCGAAGATGACTGTAGATGGCGGAATGAGCGAGAGTGAGAATGTGACGCCAGAGGTATTGGAGGAAATCACACAACCTGTGACCATAGACTGTGTTACCCGTGTGGTGAGGAATGTTGATTAGAAATAGTGGGTGGTGGATGACATCTCTACAGGGTTGTTGGCATGTTTATTGTTTCTCTCTGTCCGTCTCTAAGGTGATGGAGAGGAATTTGAGAATATGTCTTCTGAGGATGAGTCTCCTGTGCACCAAATTTGTAATCAACCTTCCCTTTTGGGTTTATTAAATCAGAAAGTCAAGGGGATAGTCTTGTCACAGAATGACTGGACATGCACTGCTAAATTCCAGTGGTTCGTTGGTCTTAAAACTGTATAACATTTGACTTTCTCATCCCAGTCTCTGAGTAGTTGGCCTAGACATGCAGAACACCCTCCATTCCATTTTATTAGTGAGCTGGAAACAATCCAGACATTTAAATTAAGTCTGCGATCTTTAGTCACTAGTGTTCATCTATGAGAGTGATCCCCAGGGCTTATATCCCTGATCTGCTACACGTTGCATAATCTCCGTAATGGGGTGGAATCCACACAGCGACACACTGGCCAAACACCTCCTTGTCCCTGATGAGTTAGGACTGTCTAAAAATAACAGCGAGGGTGACCCTGGAACCTGGCAGTTTTACACATCAAATAACTATGCATGGCCCTAGGTTTCTGTCCCCTGTGGTTTGCCCAACAAATTGCAATCACATACATTTTGTGATTGAAACAAAACAAGGAGCTTCTCTCTCCAAAACAATAACAAAATGATCACATCAAACTTTTTTGTTCTAATTATTACATATACATATATATATATATATATATATATATATATATATATATATATATATTGTGTGTTATTATTTTATTTTTTTATGTTGGGGGGGGTAGATCAGCTTTAATATTGCAGATAGATTGTAACATCTATCAATGCAATTTGCTGCACCACTTCCAATCCCCATATATTTTTTCGCAAATATATATACAGTACCAGTAAAAGGTTTGGACACACCTACTAATTCAAGGGTTTCACCCAGCTTCATGAGGTAGTCACCTGGAATGCATTTCAATTAACAGTTGTGCCTTCTTAAAAGTTAATTTGTGGAATTTCCACAAATTCACTTTTAAGAAGGCACACCTGTTAATTGAAATGCATTCCAGGTGACTACCTCATGGAGCTGGTTGAGAGAATGCCAAGAGTGTGCAAAGCTGTCATCAAGGCAAAGGGTGGCTATTTGAAGAATCTCAAATATAAAATATATTTTGATTTGTTTAACACTTTTTTGGTTACTACATGATTCCAAATGTGTTATTTCATAGTTTTGATGTCTTCACTATTATTCTACAATGTAAAAAATAGCAAAAATAAAGAAAACCCCTTGAATGAGTAGGTGTGTCCAAACTTTTGACGGTTAGTGCATATATATACATACACATACATATATAAATACATACATATACACATACATACATACATACATACATACATACATACATACATACATACATACATACATACATACATACATACATACATACATACATCCTTTTTATGAATATATTTTCCTTTATTACTTTCCAACCCCACCACCCCTCCCCTAATTGGAGTAAACTAGTGAACAACAACGCTTAGACCTCTACTATATACATTTTATGGACACAGTCAGTGTTACAATAGTTCTATTTTGCTTGTTTTTCCTCCTGAACTTCCTCTACCCTCAACCTCTCTGATCATTTTCATGATGTCCTTCCGGTTTGCTTCTATATGCCATATCTTTCAAACTGTGCTCTTTCACAAAAGTTCTTAACCTATATATATATACCTATATATATATATATATATATATATATATATATATATATATATATATATATATATATATATATATATATATATATATACAGTGGGGAAAAAAAGTATTTAGTCAGCCACCAATTGTGCAAGCTCTCCCACTTAAAAAGATGAGAGAGGCCTGTAATTTTCATCATAGGTACACGTCAACTATGACAGACAAAATGAGATTTTTTTCCAGAAAATCACATTGTAGGATTTTTCATGAATTTATTTGCAAATTATGGTGGAAAATAAGTATTTGGTCAATAACAAAAGTTTCTCAATACTTTGTTATATACCCTTTGTTGGCAATGACACAGGTCAAACGTTTTCTGTAAGTCTTCACAAGGTTTTCACACACTGTTGCTGGTATTTTGGCCCATTCCTCCATGCAGATCTCCTCTAGAGCAGTGATGTTTTGGGGCTGTCGCTGGGCAACACAGACTTTCAACTCCCTCCAAAGATGTTCTATGGGGTTGAGATCTGGAGACTGGCTAGGCCACTCCAGGACCTTGAAATGCTTCTTACGAAGCCAGTCCATTGTTGCCCGGGCGGTGTGTTTGGGATCATTGTCATGCTGAAAGACCCAGCCACGTTTCATCTTCAATGCCCTTGCTGATGGAAGGAGGTTTTCACAAAAAATCTCACGATACATGGCCCCATTCATTCTTTCCTTTACACGGATCAGTCGTCCTGGTCCCTTTGCAGAAAAAACAGCCCCAAAGCATGATGTTTCCACCCCCATGATTCACAGTAGGTATGGTGTTCTTTGGATGCAACTCAGCATTCTTTGTCCTCCAAACACGACGAGTTGAGTTTTTACCAAAAAAGTTCTATTATGGTTTCATCTGACCATATGACATTCTCCCAATCCTCTTCTGGATCATCCAAATGCACTCTAGCAAACTTCAGACGGGCCTGGACATGTACTGGCTTAAGCAGGGGGACACGTCTAGCACTGCAGGATTTGAGTCCCTGGCGGCGTAGTGTGTTACTGATGGTAGGCTTTGTTACTTTGGTCCCAGCTCTCTGCAGGTCATTCACTAGGTCCCCCCGTGTGGTTCTGGGATTTTTGCTCACCGTTCTTGTGATCATTTTGACCCCACGGGGTGAGATCTTGCGTGGAGCCCCAGATAGAGGGAGATTATCAGAGGTCTTGTATGTCTCCCATTTCCTAATAATTGCTCCCACAGTTGATTTCTTCAAACCAAGCTGCTTACCTATTGCAGATTCAGTCTTCCCAGCCTGGTGCAGGTCTTAGCCATAGTGGAGTTTGGAGTGTGACTGTTTGAGGTTGTGGATATGTGTCTTTTATACTGATAACAAGTTCAAATAGGTGCCATTAATACAGGTAACGAGTGGAGCACAGAGGAGCCTCTTAAAGAAGAAGTTACAGGTCTGTGAGAGCCAGAAATCTTGCTTGTTTGTAGGTGACCAAATACTTATTTTCCACCATAATTTGCAAATAAATTCATTAAAAATCCTACAATATGATTTTCTGGATTTTCTTTTCTCATTTTGTCTGTCATAGTTGATGTGTACCTATGATGAAAATTACAGGCCTCTCTCATCTTTTTAAGTGGGAGAACTTGCACAATTGGTGGCTGACTAAATACTTGTTTTCCCCACTGTATATATATCACATCAAACTTAAAGCTGGCAGGTAATGCGAGTGATTAGGGCTTAGTTACCTGGTTAAGGTGAGGTGTTAGGAGTTAGTAAGTGGGTTAGGGTGAGGTGTTAGGAGTTAGTAAGTGGGTTAGGGTGAGGTGTTAGGAGTTAGTAAGTGGGTAGGGTGACGTATTAGGAGTTAGTAAGTGGGTTAGGGTGAGGTATTCTAGCCACTGAAGTTGAGGTTATGGTTGGGGTTAGGGGTAGGGTTGTATTAACAAAAATAGGACTTGATTAGAAAAACAAAAACACACCAAAAACAACGGCATGGCTGGATTCAACCGACGCAACTTTCAGATTGCGAGCTCAGGGTATTTGCATCCACTGCCACCCCCAACATACCACATTCCACGTCACATTGTCTTTTCACTCAATCTGCACTTTCATCTCACTGCAGGACCGTATGACCACAGTGGTCAAATACCGCTACAAACAAATGCTCTATTAGCAAGAGAACAGGCTGCTTATTATTATCTCACAATGATCCTGGACAATTTCTCTTATGGGTGGAAATGCTTTCGGATTTGTGAGGCCGGTTGTGAGGCCGGTTGGATATGCTGCCAAATTCTCTAAAACGACGATGGAGGCTGCTTATGATAGAGAAATTAACATTCAATTCTCTGGCAACAGCTCTGATGGACATTCCTGCAGACAGCATTACAATTGCACCCTCCCTCAAACCTTGAGACATATGTCGCATTGTGTTGGGACAAAACTGCACATTTTAGAGTGGCCTTTTATTGTCCCCAGCACAAGGTGCACCTGTGTAATGATCATGCTGTTTAATCAGCTTCTTGATATGCCACACCTGTCAGGTGGATGGATTATCTTGGCAATGTAGAAATGCTCACTAACAGGGATGCAAACAAATTTGTGGACAAAAGTTGAGAGAAATACCTTTTTTGTGCGTGTGAATATTTTCTGGGATCTTTGATTTCAGCTCATGAAAAATGGGACCGACACTTTACATGTTGCGTTTATATTTTTATTGAGTGTAAGTGGGTTAGAGTGAGATGTTATGAGTTAGTAAGTGGGTTAGGGTGAGGTGTTAGGAGTTAGTAAGTGGTTTAGGGTGAGGTATTAGCTTTTTGTAAGTGGGTTAGGGAGAGGTATTCTAGCCACTGAAGTTGAGGTTATGGTTGGGGTTAGGAGTGGGGTTGTATTAACAAAAATAGGGATAGATTAGAAAAACAAAAACAGACCGAAAACAACGGCACGGCTGGATTCGACCGATGCAACTTGCAGATTGTGAGCTCAGGCGATTTGCATCCACTGCCACCCCCAACATAACTCATTCCACGTCACATTGTATTTTCAATCAATCTGCACTTTCATCCCACTGCAGGACCGTACGACCACAGTGGTCAAATACCGCTACCAAACAAATGCTCTATTAGCAAGAGAACAGGCTGCTTATTATTATCTCACAATGATCCTGGACAATTTCTCTCATGGGTGGAAATGCTTTCGGAATGCCTGAAGGCCTCACTCTGACCTCTGACCTCACTCGGACCCTAGGCGTCATTCAACTAGGTTTAGATACAACATGGATGCCAGTTGACCCAAAGCTACTCCCCTCTGAACGGGGCAGGACCTACGACAGCCATCCTATCCTCCTGGCCCTGGCCCAACATTTCTCCCGTGTGTGAAGTCGCCACTGAGATAGGTGTCTTCTGAGCTATAGGATTACTTGACTGGAATAACTAGAGGCATAGTATTACACACGTAGATTGGAATAACCAGAGGAGCATGCTACCTGACGTACACTTTGAAATCCTTCCGGGCCTAATGGATGAGCATATTATGGAACGTTTAGATAGAATTTCTAGATCATGTGTTCTGGATGATGAGACACGCGCATCAATGACATATCATGTTCAACCTGGCTGTCTGCTGAACCCAAAAAAACTGTTTGTGGATACTGTATACCCTGAGAGGCGTTTCCTACAACTCTGGACCTATCAACATTCATGAATGGAAAGCTGATTGATTTCACCTTCCCATTTCAACATGTTTCTATGTCATGCTACACACATGATCTGCATAGGCAATTAGGCATGCAGTGTGCAGGCAAACACATATAGTACAAGCAGCCTCAGTATATTCATGACACGCATGGTTGAGTGGAAAAGTGATACGCAAACAGTGTCCTTGTTCACAGTTAAGGTGATAGTGTCACTGAGAGGGGGATCAGATGAGCAACACTGGGATAATGATACCAGGGAGAGAGTGACACCGCAGTAGCTAGAGACCAAGGAGAATGACACGGCACACATGAAGAGAGTGGCACTTTTTATTTTATTTTACCCAGTAAGTTGAATAAGAACACATTCTCATTTACAGCAACAACCTGGGGAACACATACAGGGAAGTGGATGAATGAGCCAATTGAAAGCTGGGGATGACTAGGTGGCCAAGATTGTATGAGGGCCAGAATGGGAATTTAGCCAGGACTCCAGGGTTAACACCCTTACAATAAGTGCTATGGGATCTTTAGTGACCACTTAGAGTCAGGACACCCATTTAACAGCACCCTACACAGGGCAATTTCCCCAATCACTGCCCTGGGCCATTAGGATATATTTTTTTAGACCAGAGGAAAGAATGCCTCCTACTGGCCCTCCAACATCACTTCTAGCAGCATCTGGTCTCCCATTCAGGGACGACCAGGACCAACCCTGCTTAGCTTCAGAGGGAAGAGCCAGCTGTCAGTGGTATTCAGGGTGGTATGCTGCTGCAGTAGCTAAAGAACAGGGAGAGAGTGGCACTGTGACATTGTAGTAGCTAGCTGCTGTATGCTGCCTCCCTGATCATCTCCCTTCTGCCCCCCTCTTTCACTCTCACCCTCTCTTTTTTCCCTTTCTCTCTTTCCCTCTTGCTCTGTCTCTCTCACTCTTTCCTTCTCTCGCACCCTCTACCCCTCTTGCTCTCTCTCTTTCTCAGTCACAAATCACTATGCTGGGATTGCATTGAGTAGACTCAGACAAGTGTTTCTCACTCACTCCATCTCCTCGGTTTATTTATGCAGGGTTCAACTGGTAGCTGCTGCTTCAACAGCCTGCCTCAATGACATAGTAAAAACACATCCCTGTGGAAAAGTGTGATGCCTCAGCACTGTGTGTGTGTGTGTGTGTGTGTGTGTGTGTGTGTGTGTGTGTGTGTGTGTGTGTGTGTGTGTGTGTGTGTGTGTGTGTGTGTGTGTGTGTGTGTGTGTGTGTGTGTGTGTGTGTGTGTGTGTATGTGTGTGCGTGTGTGGAGGGCATGTAGAAAGCCCAAGAGGGATTAGCGGGCCTTGA
The DNA here is from genome assembly GCF_020615455.1 of Coregonus clupeaformis. Classification (NCBI taxonomy): domain Eukaryota; kingdom Metazoa; phylum Chordata; class Actinopteri; order Salmoniformes; family Salmonidae; genus Coregonus; species Coregonus clupeaformis. The sequence goes on along the minus strand of NC_059203.1, from coordinate 49,924,739 downwards.
AGGTTTGCTTGACCTTGGGAGCCACACTCCACTCCTGTATTCCTGCAGTGTTTTTTTTGTTGCCCACACCACAATGTAATGGGTACCAGGAGACAGAAACCCCAGGCTGAACCAGGCAGACAGGTAGACTAGATGGAGGAATCTATTCTGACTATATGGACAATTGGCTCTCTGTGTAACACAATAGCCTTGTGGTGTTGCCAAGTTGGCCGTCCTTCTCAGGGAGCACTTGATTAACTTTGATTGGAAGCGTTTTTCTTTCTTTCTATGAAATCAGCAATTCAGCATAGAGATGGATGCAACCATGCTATAGATTTAATGTCCTTTCTGCTTTGGCTCGCTGCAGAGCATTGTGACAGAGCAGCCGTTTTGTTAATTTGACAAAGCCTTGCTCACTGGCATGCAGTGTGGAGGTGCTGAAATCAAATCAACGTTTATTGGTCGCGTACACAGTTTAGCAGATGTTATAGCGCAGGGTTCTTCAATTCCGGTCCTGGAGGGCCGAAACACTTCTGTTTTTTATTTCTACCTGGTAGTTAATTGCACTCACCTGGTGTCCCAGGTCTGAATTAGCCCCTGATTAGAAGGAGAGGATGAAAAACAGAGGTGTTTCGGCCCTCCAGGACCGGAATTGAAGAACCCTGTTATAGCGGGTGCAGCAAAATGCTTATGTTACTAGCTCCTAACAATGCAGTATAACGTCAAACAAGAACACAAATAATACAAAATAAAAATCAAACAACAAGAAATCAAGAAATGTCGGAACAAACTCAATTAACAACCCAAATAGCACTGTAACAGTAATCCAAATGCAATCTATAAGTATATACACCAGATGAATTTACACAAGATACTGTATACTAAGAATGATATGTACAGCAGTAGATAGAGTGAGCTATGTCAAGAAGTAAAATATGAATATATTAGAATGAGCTATGTGGAGAATACAGTATTTAAATACACAGTACAAAACCCCATGGCAAAATGGATAGAATTGCAGGAAATTAGCTTCCTAAGGGGCAGCAGTCTCTAAGGTGCAGGGTAGCGTACTGGGTGGTAGCTGGCTAGTGACAGTGTCTGAGGTTCAGGGCAGGGTACTGGGTGGAGGGCGGCTAGTGGTGTCTGTTTAACAGTCTGATGGCCCAGAGAATGAAGCTGTTTATCAGTCTCTCAGTCCCATCTTTGATGCACCTGTACTGTCTCCGCCTTCTAGATGGTAGCGGGGTGAACAGGCCTTCCTGTGACACCGGGTGCTGTAGATGTCCTGGAGGGCAGGTATGATGCGTTGGGCTGACCGCACTACCCTCTGGAGAGCCCTGCGTTTGCGGGTGGTGCAATTGTGGTAATACAGCCCGACAGGATGCTCTCGATGGTGCATCTGTAGAAGTTTGTGAGGGTCTTAGGGGCCAAGCCAAATTTTTTCAGCGTCCTGAGAAACTTTTGACCATCTCCACTGCAGCCCGTCGTTGTGGATGGGGGCATGCTCTCTCTGTTGTCTCTTGTAGTCCACGATCAGCCCGTTCGTTTAGTTAACGTTTAGGGTGAGGTTATTTTTGTTGTTGTTGGTAATCAGGCCTAACACTGTTGTGCCATCAGAAAGGAGAGGGCTGAGCACGCACCCCTGTGTGGCCCCCGTGTTGAGGATCAGCGTGGCGGACGAGTTGTTGCCTACCTTCACCACCTGAGGTCGGCCCGTCACAGAGTATAGGACCCAGTTGCACAGGGAGGGGTTCAGACCCAGGGCCCTGAACTTAGTGATGAGCTTGGAAGGCTGAGCTGCAGTCGATGAACAGCATTCTTAGGTATTCGTGGATCTGTTGGGGTGGTATGCAAATTGTAGTGGGTCTAGGTTGTCGGGTAAGGTGGAGGTGATATGATCCTTAACTGGCATCTCAAAGCACTTCATGATGACAGAAGTGAGTGCTACGGGCGATAGTAATTTAGTTCAATTTCCTTCACTTTCCTGGCTACAGGGACAATGGTGGACATTCTGAAGCAAGTGGGGACAACAGACTGGGATAGGAAGAGATTGAATATGTCCGTTAACACTCCAGCCAGCTGGTCTGCACATGCTCTGAGGATGCAGCTTGGGATGCCGTTGGGGCCGGAAGGCTTGCGAGGGCTAACACACTTAAATGTCTTACTCACGTCGGCCACAGAGATCGGGAGCACACAGTCCTCGTGAGCAGTGGGGGCCCATGTCGGTGGCACTGTGATGTTTTCCTCAAAGTGGGAGAAGAAGGTGTTTAGCCGAGAGCGAGGTGTCGGTGTCCGCGACTTGGCTGGCTTTCCCTTTATAATCTGTGATTGTCTGGAATCCCTGCCACATGCATCTCGTGTCTGAGTCGTTGAATTATGACTCCACTTCGTCCCTGTTATATCGTTTTGCCTCTTTGATTGCTTTATGGAGGTCATAGCTGGTCTGTTTGTACACATCCATGTTCCCAGTCACCTTGCAGTGGTTAAATATGGTGGTTCACGCTTTCAGTTTTGCGCGAATGCTGCCATCTATCCACGTTTATTTGCTTGGATAAGTTCTAATCGTCACTTTAGGAACAACATCCTCTATGCACTTCCTGATGAACTCAGCCACTGAGTCAGAGTATATCTCGATACTATTCCCAGAGGTGACCCAGAACTTTTCCCAGTCCCTGTGATCAAAACAATCTTGATGCATAGATTTCGATTGGTCAGACCAACATTGAACAGTCCTTATCACGGGTGCTTCCTGCTTAAGTTTCTGCCTATAAGTGGGGAGAAGCAGGATGGAGGCGCGATCTAATTTGTAGAAGGGAGGACGGGGGAGGGCCTTGTAGTCCTCCCGGACGGAAGAGTAACAATGGTCAAGCGTGTTCTCTCCCCATGTAGCACAGGAGAAATGTTGATAGAATTTTGGGAGCGTTTTCCTCAGATTTCCTATATTAAAGTCCCTAGCTAAAATAAATGCTGTCTGAGGATATGCGGTTTGCAGTTTGCACAAAGTCCAGTGTAGTTCCTTGAGAACCATCGTGATGTCGGCTTAGGGGGTAATGCAGTCGACATTTAATGGTGAGGTATTCCAGATCGGGAGAACAAAAGGACTTGAGTTCCTGTACGTTACCACAATCACACCATGAGTTGTTAATCATGAGGCATACCCCTCCACCTCTGTGTTTCCCGGAGAGTTCCATGTTCTTGTCCACGCGATGAACGGAGAACCCAACTGGCTGTATGTACGAGAGTTGGCAAGGACATCGGGAATGAAAAACAGTCAGGTACTGCATGTCCTGAAGACTTTCTCTTAACACCACCAGAAAAGCATTTATGCAGAGACCTTTTAACCACGGACAGAAATTATATCATTCATCAATGGAATTAAGCTATATAACATGGTATTAACATTCTTTTGAAATGTTGGTAATATGATAAATACCAAATCAAGGTCAAATTGAAGACCAAAGGTATTTGGAGACTATTTTACATGGGTTGAAGGTGATGTTACTAATACTAAGGAAGTCTTGAGGTTTTGCTCGCCTGAGGTAGAGTATCTTATGATAAGGTGTAGACCACACTATTTACCAAGAGAGTTTTCATCTATATTTTTCATAGCTGTCTATTTACCACCACAAACCAATGCTGGCATTAAGATTGCACTGAATGAGCTGTATAAGGCCATAAATCAACAGGAAAACGCTCATCCAGATGCAGCGCTCCTAGTGGCCGGGGCCTTTAATGCAGGGAAACTTAAATCCGTTCTACCTAATTTCTACCAGCATGTTAAATGTGCAACCAGAGGAAAAAAAACTCTAGACCACCTTTACTCCACACACAGAGACGCATACAAAGCTCTCCCTCGCCCTCCATTTGGCAAATCTGACCATAACTCTATCCTCCTGATTCCTGCTTATAAGCAAAAACTAAAGCAGGAAGCACCAGTGACTCGGTTAATAAAAAAGTAGTCAGATGACGCAGATGCTAAGCTACAGGACTGTTTTGCTAGCACAGACTGGAACATGTTCCGGGATTCTTCAGATAACATTGAGAAGTACACCACATCAGTCACTGGCTTCATCAATAAGTGCATCGATGATGTCGTCCCCACAGTGACCGTACGTACATACCCCAACCAGAAGCCATGGATTACAGGAAACATCCGCACTGAGCTAAAGGGTAGAGCTGCCGCTTTCAAGGAGCGGGACTCTAACCCGGACGCTTATAAGAAATCCCGCTATGCCCTCCGACGAACCATCAAACAGGCAAAGAGTCAATACAGGACTAAGATTGAATCGTATTACACTGGCTCTGACGCTCGTCGGATGTGGCAGGGCTTGAAAACTATTACAGACTACAAAGGGAAGCACAGCCGTGAGCTGCCCAGTGACACAAGCCTACCAGACGAGCTAAACCACTTCTATGCTCGCTTCGAGGCAAGCAACACTGAAGCATGCATGAGAGCACCAGCTGTTCCGGATGACTATGTGATCACGCTCTCCGTAGCCGATGTGAGTAAGACTTTTAAGCAGGTCAACATTCACAAGGCCGCAGGGCCAGACGGATTACCAGGACGTGTACTCCGAGCATGTGCTGACCAACTGGCAAGTGTCTTCACTGACATTTTCAACATGTCCCTGACTGAGTCTGTAATACCAACATGTTTCAAGCAGACCACCATAGTCCCCGTGCCCAAGGACTCTAAGATAACCTGCCTAAATGACTACCGACCCGTAGCACTGGCGTCTGTAGCCATGAAGTGCTTTGAAAGGCTGGTCATGGCTCACATCAACAGCATTATCCCAGAAACCCTAGACCCACTCCAATTTGCATACCGCCCCAACAGATCCACAGATGATGCAATCTCTATTGCACTCCACACTGCCCTTTCCCACCTGGACAAGAGGAACACCTACGTGAGAATGTTATTCATTGACTACAGCTCAGCATTCAACACCATAGTGCCCTCAAAGCTCATCACTGAGCTAAGGATCCTGGGACTAAACACCTCCCTCTGCAACTGGATCCTGGACTTCCTGACGGGCCGCCCCCAGGTGGTAAGGGTAGGTAACAACACATCTGCCACACTGATCCTCAACACGGGAGCCCCTCAGGGGTGCGTGCTCAGTCCCCTCCTGTACTCCCTGTTCACCCATGACTGCATGGCCAGGCACGACTCCAACACCATCATTAAGTTTGCCGACGACACAACAGTGGTAGGCCTGATCACCGACAACGATGAGACAGCCTATAGGGAGGAGGTCAGAGACCTGGCCGTGTGGTGCCAGGACAACAACCTCTCCCTCAACGTGACCAAGACAAAGGAGATGATTGTGGACTACAGGAAAAAAAAGAGGACTGAGCACGCCCCCATTCTCATCAACGGGGCTGTAGTGGAACAGGTTGAGAGCTTCAAGTTCCTCGGTGTCCACATCACCAACGAACTATCATGGTCCAAACACACCAAGACAGTCGTGAAGAGGGCACGACAAAGCCTATTCCCCCTCAGGAGACTGAAAATATTTGGCATGGGTCCTCAGATCCTCAAAATTTTTTACAGCTGCACCATCGAGAGCATCCTGACTGGTTGCATCACCGCCTGGTATGGCAACTGCTTGGCCTCCGACCGCATGGCACTACAGAGGGTAGTGCGTACGGCCCAGTACATCACTGGGGCCAAGCTTCCTGCCATCCAGGACCTCCATACCAGGCGGTGTCAGAGGAAGGCCCTCAAAATTGTCAAAGACTCCAGCCACCCTAGTCATAGACTGTTCTCTCTGCTACCGCACGGCAAGCGGTACCGGAATGCCAAGTCTAGGTCCAAAAGACTTCTCAACAGCTTCTACCCCGAAGCCATAAGACTCCTGAACAGCTAATCATGGCTACCCAGACTATTTGCCCCATCCTTTTATGCTGCTACTACTCTGTTAATTATTTATGCATAGTCACTTTAACCCCCCTGTATATATAGCCTCCCTACTGTTATTTTATTTTACTTCTGCTCTTTTTTTCTCAACCCTTTTTTTGTTGTTGTTTTATTTTTAATGCACTGTTGTTTAAGGGCTGTAAGTAAGCATTTCACTGTAATGTCTGCACCTGTTGTATTCGGCGCATGTGGCCAATACAATTTTATTTTATTTTATTTGATGTTGCAAACACTGTTAGCCAACCTATGATAAACATACACAATCATTGCTAGACTAAAGTGCCTAGGCCTGCCAATGACTTTGTCCTCATTGTGAAACATAAAAGTATGAAAAATACATTTGAACTGACTGACCTCTGTTGCACACGATCAACACCATAGCAACCTGGCAGATGTGCTGTTAATAGAGCAAGTATGACAGGGATATAGGCAGCCTTATCTAATCCCCAATGTATGTGTGTGTGTGTATGTGTGTGTGTGTGTGTGTGTGTGTGTGCGCGCACGCGTGCGTGCGTGCGTGCGTGTGCGTGCGTGCGTGCGTGTGCAAAGATGGGAGATAGAGTCCTCAGGTACACAATGGAAGTGTATGGAGGGTGTATGACAGGAAGATCTAATCCTCAGAGTGAGGTTGGATTGGATGCGCTCCCCTGAGTTGTTATGGTGTTTGCTTACTCTGCAGGAGCTGTGGTAAGATCAGGATCTACCGTCCCCTGGCCGCGTCAGACAGACCGCTATTGGCTCCACAACAATGGGGATATACTAGGGCTCCCTAGCTACCTTCAGTACCACAATACCCCACTGACTGAGGAGGACACAGTGGGGGTTGACCCCTGCAACATTCACACCACTACAGTAAGTGTGAGTGTGTGTGTGTGCGTGAGTATGTGTGTGAGTGTGTATGTGGGTGTCCGTAATGGAGTCTCTAGTTTCGTGTTGGGTGTATGATTACCAAATTAGAGGCTTCATTAGAGCCCAAGGCAGTCTGATATCCTGATTGGATGAGCAGAGGAGGGGAGAAGGAACAAGGGAGCACAGATACCTGGAGAGGAGAGAGAGAGAGTGCGGTCAGAGGAACTTCTGCAGGCTCAGACCTGGGGACACTGGTGAGTGCTCTGGACATCTGTACACAGTTAGCTTCAAACTTGTTGATTGTGTGTGTGTGTGTCTATAGCTGTGGCGTTAATGGGGAAGAAGTTAGTAGTGGGACGGGGTCCTGTGATCTGATATGGTTACACTTTTTACAGTGATTTTTAAACTGTGTCCGTTTTACACATTATGCATACTTGTGACCAGCAAAGCTTGTTTTGATAGCAAAAACCTTTTACTTCTAATCAAGGATTGATTTAGTTTTTTATCTGCTTTTGCTTTGGCAAACTCATTAAGCTGCACCTGAGATTAAGGTTGTCTGGACCCCAGTAATCCACACAGACAGACATTCACGCTAACACACACGCACAAGTCCTTAGGAAATATCGTCTCTGAGCTTTCACATCGTCAGCATTTTCTCTAGCATGTTTTGTAGCACAAGCTATTCACTTCTGTCTATTATTCTCTCTGATCCCTTTTCATCAAAGTGAAAATAGCTACTCTGAACAATAGGAATTGAATTTAGAAATACAGTTAAGGTCTGTCGTAGGCCATCCATGGTACCATATACATGTAAATGGGTAGCTTTTAGGTAGCTTTTTGGTTTGTTTTTAACAGTGACATATATTTAAAATGAGTAGATTCACACTAACTTCAGCAAACACAAAATTCAAGGTATATTTACCTGGTTCTGGCAAACTTCTTGACCCCTAAGAAATGGAAATGTGGAAATGTGGAAATTATATGATCTCAAATTTAATCAAGATCAATGTGAAATAAAGTGCAGTTTATAACATGCTGCCAAAGCCTGCAGTGCTATCTGTAAGTGAGCCAGGAGTTTTTCTCTGCATGTGCAAGGCCCTAGGTGTCAAGTAGAGACAGCGGTCGCAATTTAAAAGCTTGTGTCAGGATATGGTTACCTGTCTAAACCTGATAAGTGGAAAGACAAACGTCCACTTAGGACTAACACCACTAGTCCATCCCAAGTTGCTTTTCTGTAGTGTTCCATAGATATGAAAAATAATCAGGACTATGTAAACATTACAAAATGTACCATCCAGGCATAACTCTGACGATCAAAATATATGTAGTTTTTTGAGTTGTGAGTCATTTATCACTGAAGTGCGATGGAGTGCTGATCTCCTGTTTCAGGAGACTGAGCTGAGAGATGATATAGAGTGATGTCTTGTTTAGATTCCGGAGGACGGAAACTAAGCAATTTGTATTTTTTTATTTTATTTTCAGATTACAATGAGATGGCATCTCAATCAGAACACCCTGTTGAATACACCTGTCTGAATGCTCTTCAGGAATAAGGAGACCGTGGCTGGATCTTCAGACTGGTTGTGGCGTCGCCCCAGTCCCATCTCACTGAGCCAGGCTGAGGAACAGAGGAGTGCCCTTGGAAACGCACGGTGATGGAGGTGCCACTGGTTAACTTTGAGAACATGGATGATATCGGCATCAACATGGGCGACCCCAGTGACTCGGGGTACCCCACTTTACCCACCTCAGAGGCGGTGCCTGATCAAAACCTAGTCACCAATCGTGTGACGTCACCAAATTCGTCACAGCACCATGGGCACCAGATCAGGCCTGAGGAGTTTTTTCCCTCTACACCACCTACACTGACTGCTAAAGGACAATCTAGCTGCAACAGTCTGCTGTCCAACTTCAAACTTCTGATGAACAGTGAGGGCTCGCCGATCGACAGCGTCTTCAGTAAGCTGGTTCAGGAGTGCTGTGACAACGAAGAATACATGTTTGGGGAGAAGCTGGGAGTGGAGAATTGGAATCAGAAAGTGGTCATCAATATTTCAGGCATGATGTTCGAGACACAACTCAAAACTTTATCGCAGTTTCCAGACACCCTGCTAGGAGACCCAGCGAAAAGGATGTACTACTTCGACCCGATGAAGAACGAGTACTTTTTCGACAGGAATCGTCCAAGCTTCGATGGGATCTTGTACTTCTATCAGTCTGGGGGCAAAATTCGAAGACCGGCCAATGTCCCCTTAGAGATTTTCGCAAAAGAGATTGTTTTCTACAAGTTAGGAAGAGAAGCTATGGAACAGTTCCGTGAAATTGAGGGGTTCATAACGGAACCCGAGCCGCTGTTGCCCACCAATGAGGTCCATAAGCAGTTCTGGCTCCTGTTTGAGTATCCGGAGAGCTCCAGTGCAGCTAGGTCAGTGGCCCTGGTGTCTGTCTTCGTCATCGTCATCTCCATCTTCATCTTCTGCCTGGAGACTCTGCCAGAGTTCCGTGATGACGTAGACTTTATCACCACCTTTTCTCTGGGTGTCAATGGAACCCAGGAATTACCTGCTTCAGTCCAAAAAGACTTATTCACCTATTTCACAGACCCCTTTTTCATTGTGGAAACTATCTGCATAATTTGGTTCTGCTTTGAGCTTGGTGTACGCTTTGTGGTCTGTCCCAGCAAAAGTGACTTCTTCCACAACATTATGAACACCATTGACATTGTCTCTATATTCCCCTATTTCGTAACCATGGTGACAGAGCTGTGGACCACGCCAGATGAAGACATCAACTCCAGTCAGAACATGTCACTGGCCATCTTACGCACCATCCGTCTAGTGCGAGTCTTCCGAATCTTCAAGCTCTCGCGACACTCGAAGGGGCTTCAGATCCTGGGCCAGACCCTGAAAGCTAGTATGAGGGAGCTCGGTCTACTGATCTTCTTCCTCTTTATTGGAGTCATACTGTTCTCCAGTGCCATCTACTTTGCTGAGGTGGACGAGCCCCACACACAGTTTGTCAGTATCCCTGACGGGTTCTGGTGGGCTGTGGTGACAATGACCACTGTGGGATACGGGGACATGTGTCCTACTACTTTGGGAGGCAAAATGGTGGGGACTCTCTGCGCCATTGCCGGCGTGTTGACCATTGCCTTACCCGTCCCTGTTATCGTCTCCAACTTTAACTATTTCTACCACCGGGAGACAGAGCAAGCAGAGAAACAAGTGATTGATGATGCGGCAGACACTGCTCAGAAAGCATCCGACGCAAACAAGTATGAGTATGGTAGCACACCCTCTCTAAACATGAGCAAAATCAATAGTAGCACGCAGAATGACAAGACTGACATGTAATGTGTTTATCATTGAAGTCATTATAACCAAGGGCATGACAAACTAAGAAATCAAACATATCCAAATGTTGAAATGTACTGATATGATTTGTCTCTGTATTTTATATTCTATTCATAGCAGCGTTTGTGCACATAGTATTCTATACATCTCTCACAATATTCAAAATAAGAAGCTAATATTAACTATCAGCCTGACTGATCTGCATGTGGATGTGTCAAAATGCAATTAAGATTACAGTATATATACACAGTTACAGCATAATACATTTACAGTTTGCACTGGACAGATCTTGAGTATATGTGGCATTATAAGCTTACAAATCATGCAGTTGTATTTGCCGTGAAGTGATGACACTTTAGCATCAGGCAATTGTTTTCATGAGATTGTTTTCATCTAACAATATACATTTCACTGTACCTTTCATTTTCAAAAACTTGAGTAAGAAAAACACCCTTGGATCAGGGCTCATGTTACACCACGTTTTCATGGTCTACTTTGCCATATTCAGCAGTATCTAAATAGATCTTGGCATGATCTCCAAGGACATCCTGTAAGAGCACTTCTGGAAGGAGACATGTTGGACATCAGTGAGTGCAAAATATGCTGTCAGCAACTCTATCAGTTTTGGATACTATTATGCTGCAGTAGTTTTATCACACTAGCAATCTAATAACACAGTAGTTTTATCACACTAGCAATCTAATAACACAGTAGTTTTATCACACTAGCAATCTAATAACACAGTAGTTTTATCACACTAGCAATCTAATAACACAGTAGTTTTATCACACTAGCAATCTAATAACACAGTAGTTTTATCACACTAGCAATCTAATAACACAGTAGTTTTATCACACTAGCAATCTAATAACACAGTAGTTTTATCACACTAGCAATCTAATAACACAGTAGTTTTATCACACTAGCAATCTAATAACACAGTAGTTTTATCACACTAGCAATCTAATAACACAGTAGTTTTATCACACTAGCAATCTAATAACACAGTAGTTTTATCACACTAGCAATCTAATAACACAGTAGTTTTATCACACTAGCAATCTAATAACACAGTAGTTTTATCACATGATCTGTGTAGACACTAACTAGACCCTTTAGTGTAGCACTTTATAATAACACCTTGTAATAAAGCATTTATAATGGATTAATAAATAGTTTATTAATGTATTATTGTAAATGTTAGTAAGCCAGTTATTTACAGATTCATAAACAACTTTTAAAGTATTTATAATAATTATAACATGTTTAATATAGGTCCTTATAAATAATGTACTAATCATTAGTTAAGTCTTTTTGCGTGGCCTAATGTAATGTGAGTGCTCTAATTGTAGACAATGTTAAAGTGAGTACTGCTGGAATGGTAGCTCCTTAAAGGGGCAATCAGCAGTTGGTACATCCATTTTTGGACTTATAAATTAATGATATGTACCCATTGATTCTTGAAGAATATAATTTATAAATTCCTCATGAGCTTAGTTCAACTGTTGTACCCCCATCACACCCAAAATATAAACTTGTTTTACTCCAGTGTATGTAAACAAGTCAATGTAAACAAACAAAATCGCCTCAAAAACATGGTTAAAACTATAAAACAGTCTGTTTTATTAAAACAGTCCTTGCATCCATAGCTCTGTCTATGAATTTGAGAGTGGTTACAATTCTCCAGCCCCATCCCTCAGCTTTTTACCGAAACAGGTGGGGGATTCACTTTGTTATTGTTTCAATTGGTGATTGCTGCTTTAAGGTCTCAAGATAGCCTAAAACATATCAATGGTAAAATAATAAGCACACACAGGATGTTCAAGGAACGATATTGAACATTTTATTCTCAAAAACGGTTGTAAAACAACTGTTGCAAGGACGTGAGGAGGTGTTGTAATGCATATGTTTTGCTACTGTTGTCAACCTCGCGAATGCAAATTAATCATAAAACAGGGAGATTTAGCCTACACACAACAGCTGGCCGGACCGGACAGTTTATCTCTAATAGATTTTTATTCCTTCATTACTACTGATATGTGATTGAGGTAGAAATGTTACCTGTATGATTTTCAGGTAGAAATGTTACATGTATAACCTTTAAATGCAACAGTTACAGTGCTTCAGACTTTTAAACACAGACTATTTTCACACTTTGCTTTGATTGGCGACACTTTTACTTGGCCATTAAAGGTAGTAACTTTTTAAACGTAATGGGATAGTTCAGCAAAATGATGTATTCCCATATTTGTTTCCTCGTAAGCAATCTATAGAATGCTCTAAGGAGTTACTGCAATCCACACTTTTTTTGATTGATATTTTGATTTAAAAAGAATATAATTAGGGGATGGATCAGCTTTAATATTGCAAATAGATTGTGGCTTCCATCAATGTAATTGTCTGCATCATTTCCAATGCCCCATATACACTACCAGTTAAAAGTTTGGACACACCTACTCATTCAAGGGCTTTTCTTTATTTTTACAATTTTTTACATTGTAGAATAATAGTGAAGACATCAAAACTATGAAATAACACACATGAAATCATGTAGTAACCAAAAAAGTGTTCTTCAAATAGCCACCCTTTGCCCTGATGACAGCTTTGCACACTTTTGGCATTCTCAACCAGCTTCATGAGGTAGTCACCTGGAATGCATTTCAATTAACAGGTGTGCCTTCTTAAAAGTTAATTTGTGGAATTTCTTTCCTTCTTAATGTGTTTGAGCCAATCAGTTGTGTTGTGAAAAGGTAGGGGGGTATACAGAAGATAGCCCTATTTAGTAAAAGACCAAGTCCATATTGTGTCAAGAACAGCTCAAATAAGCAAAGAGAAACGACAGTGCATCATTACTTTAAGACATCAAGGTCAATCAATACTGAACATTTCAAGAACTTTTAAAGTTTCTTCAAGTGCAGTCGCAAAAACCATCAAGCACTATGATGAAACTGGCTCTCATGAGGACCGCCAAAGGAATGGAAGACCCAGAGTTACCTCTGCTGCAGAGGATAAGTTCATTAGAGTTACCAGACTCAGAAATTGCAGCCAAAATAAATGCTTCACAGAGTTCAAGTAACAGACACATCTCAACATCAACTGTTCAGAGGGGACTGTGTGAATCAGGCCTTCATGGTCGAATTGCTGCAAAGAAACCACTACTAAAGGACACCAATAAGAAGAAGAGACCTGCTTGGGCCAAGAAACACGAGTGATGGACATTAGACCGGTGGAAATTTGTCCTTTGGTCAAACCGCCATGTCTTTGTGAGACGCGGTGTGGGTGAACGGATGATCTCCGCATGCATAGTTTCCACCGTAAAGCACGAATGAGGAGATGTGATGGTGTGGGGGTGCTTTGCTGGTGACACTGTATGTGATTTATTTAGAATTCAAGACACACTTAACCAGCATAGCTACCACAGCATTCTGCAGCGATACACCATCCCATCTGGTTTGGGCTTAGTGGGAATATAATTTGTTTTTCAACAGGACAATGACCCAACACACCTCCAGGCTGTGTAAGGGCTATTTTACCAAGAAGGAGAGTGATGGAGTGCTGCATCAGATGACCTGGCCTCGACAATCCCCCGGCCTCAACCCAATTGAGATGGTTTGGGATGAGTCTGACGGCAGAGTGAAAGAAAAGCAGCCAACAAGTGCTCAACATATGTGGGAACTCCTTCAAGGCTGTTGGGAAAGCATTCCAGGTGAAGCTGGTTGAGAGAATGCCAAGAGTGTGCAAAACTGTCATCAAGGCAAAGGGTGGCTATTTGAAGAATCTCAAATATAAAATATATTTTGATTTGTTTAACACTTTTTTGGTTACTACATGATTCCATATATGTTATTTCATAGTTTTAATGTCTTCACTATTATTCTACAATGTAAACAATTGTACAAATAAAGAAAAACCCTTCAATGTGTAGGTGTGTCCAAACTTTTGACTGGTACTGTATATGTTTTTAAAAATATATATATTAATTTAAATATATACATTATATAAAATATTTATACCTATATTGTCCCTTATTATCCCCCCCCCCCCCTCCCCTAATTGGAGTAAACTAATGGACAACAACAATTAGGCTTCTACTTCCAGTTTATACATACTATGTACATTTACGGACACAGTATATTTTACAATAGTTATCTTTTGTTTGTTTCAGTCCCATCCTTCAGCTACCCTCAACCCCTTCAGCTACCCTCAACCCCTCCCATCTATCTCTGAAGACCATCCATTTTCTATTTCTATTTGCCATATATTTTTCAACTGTGCTGTGATGTTTCACAAAAGTTCTGAACCTATGTACATTTTACGGACACAGTATATTTTACATTATCTTTTTTTTGTTGTATCTTTTTCTTTTTTTCTACCCTTAAGCACACTTTGGTTTGGTAGAAAGGTCACTGCCAAGAAACGCTAATGTTAGCATTTTTGGACGAAAAACCTTACTTTACTCAGCATAGAAGTTTTTATTATTATTTTCATTTCACCTTTATTTAACCAGGTAGACCAGTTGAGAACAAGTTCTCATTTACAACTGCGACCTGGCCAAGATAAAGCACAGCAGTGCGACAAAAACAACAACAACACAGAGTTACACATGGGATAAACAAAACATTCAGTCAATAACACAATAGAAAATGTATATACAGTGTGTGCAAATGTAGTAAGTTATGGAGGTAAGGCAATAAATAGGCCATAGTGCAAAATAATTACAATTTAGTATTAACACTGGAGTGATAGATGTGCAGAAGATGATGTGCAAATAGAGATACTGGGGTGCAAATGAGCAAAATAAATAACAATATGGGGATGAGGTAGTTGGGTGGGCTAATTACAGATGGGCTGTGTACAGATGCAGTGATTGGTAAGCTGCTCTGACAACTGATGCTTAAAGTTAGTGAGGGAGATAAGAGTCTCCAGCTTCAGAGATTTTTGCAGTTCGTTCCAGTCATTAGCAGCAGAGAACTGGAAGGAATGGCGGCCAAATTAGGTGTTGGCTTTGGGGATGACCAGTGAGATATACCTGCTGGAGCGCATACTACGGATGGGTGTTGCTATGGTGACCAATGAGCTAAGATAAGGCGGAGATTTGCCTAGCAGAGATTTATAGATGACCTGGAGCCAGTGGGATTGGCAACGAATATGTAGTGAGGGCCAGCCAACGAGAGCGTACAGGTCACAATGGTGGGTAGTATATGGGGCTTTGGTGACAAAACGGATGGCACTGTGATAGACTATATCCAATTTGCTGAGTAGAGTGTTGGAGGCTATTTTGTAAATTACATCGCCGAAGTCAAGGATCGGTAGGATAGTCAGTTTTACGAGGGCAGTTTGGCAGCTTGAGTGAAGAAGGCTTTGTTGCGAAATAGGAAGCCAATTCTAGATTTAACTTTGGATTGGAGATGCTTAATGTGAGTCTGGAAGGAGAGTTTACGGTCTAACCAGACACCTAGGTATTTGTAGTTGTCCACATATTCTAAGTCAGACCCGCCAAGAGTAGTGATTCTAGTTCGATTGAAGAGCATGCATTTAGTTTTACTAGCGTTTAACAGCAGTTGGAGACTATGGAAGGAGTGTTCTATGGCATTGAAGCTCGTTTGGAGGTTTGTTAACACAGTGTCCAATGAAGGGCCAGATGTATACAAAATGGTGTCATCTGTGTAGAGGTGGATCTGAGAGTCACCAGCAGCAAGAGCGACATCATTGATATACACAGAGAATAGAGTCGGCCCAAGAATTGAACCCTGTAGCACCCCCATAGAGACAGCCAGAGGTCCAGAGAACAGGACCTCCGATTTGACACATTGAACTCTATCTGAGAAGTAGTTGGTGAACCAGGCGAGGCAGTCATTTGAGAAACCAAGGCTATTTAGTCTGCCAATAAGAATGAGGTGATTGACAGAGTCGAAAGCCTTGGCCAGGTCGATGAAGACGGCTGCACAGTACTGTCTTTTATCGATCACGGTTATAATATCGTTTATGACATTGAGCGTGGCTGAGGAGCACCCATGACCAGCGCTGAAACCAGATTGCATAGCGGAGAAGGTACGGTCGGATTCGAAATGGTCGGTGATCTGTTTGTTAACTTGGCTTTCAAATGCTTTCGAAAGGCAGGGCAGGATGGATATAGGTCTGTAACAGTTTGATCTAGAGTGTCACCCCCTTTGAAGAGGGGGATGACCGCGGCAGCTTTCCAATCTCTGGGGATCTCAGATGATACGAAAGAGAGCTTGAACAGGCTAGTAACAGGGGTTGCTAAAATCTGGGCTGCTAATTTTAGAAAGAAAAGGTCCAGATTGTCTAGCCCAGCTGATTTTTAGGGGTCCAGATTTTGCAGCTCTTTCAGAACATCAGCTATCTGAATTTGGGTGAAGGAGAAGCAGGGGGGGCATGGGCAGGTTGCAGCGGAGAGTGCAGAGCTGGTGGCCGAAGTAGGGGTAGCCAGGTGGAAAGCATGGCCAGCCATAGCAAAATGCTTATTGAAATTCTCGATTATCGTAGATTTATCGGTGGTGACAGTGTTTCCTAGCCTCAGTGCAGTGGTCAGCTGGGAGGAGGTGCTCTTATTCTCCATGGACTTTACAGTGCCCCATAACTTTTTGGAGTTAGTGCTACAGGATGCACATTTCTGTTTGAAAAAGCTAGTCTTTGCTTTCCTAACTGATTGTGTATATTTGTTCCTGACTTCCCTGAAAAGTTGCATATCGCGGGGGCTGTTCGATGCTAATGCACTACGCCACAGGATGTTTTTGTGCTGGTCAAGGGCAGTCAAGTCTGGGGTGAACCAGGGGCTATATCTGTTCTTAGTTCTGAATTTTTTTTATGGGGCATACTTATTTAAGATGGAGAGGAAAGCACTTTTAACGAACAACCAGGCATCCTCTACTGACGGAATGAGGTCAATATCCATCCAGGATACCCGGGCCAGGTCAATTAGAAAGGCCTGCTCACTGAAGTGTTCTAGGGAGCATTTGACAGTGATGAGGGTTGGTCGTTTGACCGCGGACCCATTACGGACACAGGCAATGAGGCAGTGATCGCTGAGATCCTGGTTGAAGACAGCGGAGGTGTATTTAGAGGGTAAATTAGTCAGGATGATATCTATGAGGGTGCCCAAGTTTATGTATTTAGGGTTGTACCTGGTAGGTTCCTTGATCATTTGTGTGAGATGGAGGGCATCTAGTTTAGATTGTAGGACGGCCGGGGTGTTTAGCATATCCCAGTTTAGGTCACCAAGCAGTACAAACTCTGAGGATAGATGGGGGGCAATCAATTCACATATGGTGTCCAGGGCACAGCTGGGGGCTGAAGTAGGATCTGTAGCAAGCGGCAACAGTGAGAGACTTATTTCTGGAAAGGTGGATTTTTAGAAGTAGAAGCTCAAACTGTTTGGGCACAGACCTGGATAGTATGATAGAGCTCTGCAGGCTATCTCTACAGCAGATTGCAACTCCGCCCCCTTTGGCAGGATGGAAATGTCCGAGTTTTTGGTGGCCTTCCTAAGCCACGATTCAGACACTGCTAGAACATCAGGGTTGGCGGAGTGTGCTAACGCAGTGAATAACTCAAACTTAGGGAGGAGGCTTCTGATGTTAACATGCAAGAAACCAAAACTTTTACGTTACAGAAGTCAACAAATGATAGCGCCTGGTGAGTAGGAGTGATACTGGGGGCTAAAGGGCCTGGGTTAACCTCTACATCACCAGAGGAACAGAGGAGGAGTAGAATAAGGATACGGCTAAAGGCTTTAAGTACTGGTCTTCTAGTGCGTTGGGTACAGAGAATAAAAGGGGCAGATTTCCGGGCGTTGTAGAATAGATTCAGGGCATTATGTACAGACAAGGATATGGAAGGATATGAGTACAGTGGAGGTAAACCTAAGCGTTGGGTAACGATGAAAGAGATAGAATCACTGGAGGCACCGATTGAGCCGGTCTCCGCGTGTGTGGGGGGTGGGACAAAGGAGCTATCTGAGGCAGGTTGAGCGGGACTGGGGGCGCTACAGTGAAATTGTATAATAAGAACTAACCGAAATAGCAATAGGCAAGGCATATTGACATAGGAGAGAGGCGTAAAGCAATCACAGGTGTTATTCGAGAGAGCTAAGACAACAACTGGTAATGGCGACGAAAGTTTGGGCCGAGGCTAAACAGGACAGATAAACAGGATGGGTTACCGTGTAAAGGAACAGTCCAGCAGGCATCAGCTGTGAAGCTGAGTGATCATAAGGTCCAGTGAACAGCAATAGGTGAGTGGGAGTAATGTATATATATAAATATATACAGTGCCTTGCAAAAGTATTCATCTCCCTTGGCGTTTTTCCTATTTTTCGTTGCATTACAACCTGTAATTTAAATGGATTTTTATTTGGATTTCATGTAATGGACATACACAAAATAGTCCACATTGGTGAAGTGAAATGAAAAAAATAACTCTAACAAATAAATAACGGAAAATTGCTGCGTGCATATGTATTCACCCCCTTTGCTATGAAGCCCCTAAATAAGATCTGGTGCAACCAATTACCTTCAGAAGTCACATAATTAGTTAAATAAAGTCCACCTGTGTGCAATCGAAGTGTCAAATGATCTGTCACATGATCTCAGTATATATACACATGTTCTGAAAGGCCCCAGAGTCTGCAACACCACTAAGCAAGGAGCACTACCAAGCAAGCTGCACTATGAAGACCAAGGAGCTCTCCAAACAGGTCAGGGACAAAGTTGTGGAGAAGTACAGATCAGGGTTGGGTTATAAAAAAATATCGGAAACTTTGAACGTCCCACGGAGCACCATTAAATCCATTATTAAAAAATTGAAAGAATATGGCACCACAACAAACCTGCCAAGAGAGGGCCACCCACAAAAACTCACGGACCAGGCAAGAAGGGCATTAATCAGAGAGGCAACAAAGAGACCAAAGATAACCCTGAAGGAGCTGCAGAGCTCCACAGCGGAGATTGAAGTATCTGTCCATAGGACCACTTTAAGCCATACACTCCACAGAGCTGGGCTTTATGGAAGAGTGGCCAGAAAAAAAGCCATTGCTTAAAAAAATAAATAAGCAAATACGTTTGGTGTTCACCAAAAGGCATGTGGGAGACTCCCCAAACATATGGAAGAAGGTACTCTGGTCAGATGAGACTAAAATTTAGCTTTTTGGCCATCAAGGAAAACGCTATGTCTGGCGCAAACCCAACACATCTCATCACCCCAAGAACACCACCCCCACAGTGAAGTATGGTGGTGGCAGCATCATGCTGTGGGGATGCTTTTCATCGGCAGGGACTGGGAAACTGCTCAGAATTGAAGGAATGATGGATGGCGCTAAATACAGGGAAATTCTTGAGGGAAACCTGTTTCAGTCTTCAAGAGATTTGAGACTGGGATGGAGGTTCACCTTCCACCAGGACAATGACCCTAAGCACACTGCTAAAGCAACACTTGAGTGGTTTAAGATGAAACATTTAAATGTCCAACTTGAAGGAGCTGAAGCAGTTTTGCCTTGAAGAATGGGCAAAAATCCCAGTGTCTAGATGTGCCAAGCTTATAGAGACATACCCCAAGAGACTTGCAGCTGTAATTGCTGCAAAAGGTGGCTCTACAAAGTATTGACTTTGGGGGGTTGAATAGTTAAGCATGCTCAAGTTTTTTGTTTTTATGTCTTATTTCTTGTTTGTTTCACACAAACAAATATTTTGCATCTTCAAAGTGGTAGGCATGTTGTGTAAATCAAATGATACAAACCCCCAAAAACTTTTAATTCCAGGTTGTAAGGCAACAAAGGGAGTGAATACTTTCGCAAGCCACTGTAAATGATACATTATTTACTAATCCATTATAAACGCTTTATTGTGTTATTTATAAAGCGCTATCAACTTTAGCAGGTTAGCTACATTGATTTTGACTGAAATATTGCATGCATGAAAAAGACAACATGGCACAAAGTTAGAGACTAATTGTATGCATCACAAACAAAAGTGCAGGAATAAAACCTAAGTAATGGCATCAAGTCAAAATGTCAAAATATGTAGGCCTACATGCAGCTTCATCTTTACGCTGCTATGTATTTCAGGAAAATAATCCCACCCTGTTACTTGTATGCTCAAAAAAGTAACAGTAGTTGCATTTTAAGCTCACATAATTTATAAAATCATAGGGAAATATGTTGATTCTCATGAAGATGCTGATTGATAGAAAACTATTAAAAGAGGAGAGGACATAGACTCATACCTCTTCGCACTCTAGTTGATTGAAGCGTTATTGCAATAATTGCTGTCAGTGGCCTTGTAGGGCATAGTGTGCCGTAACAATGAAACACTGGTATCATGTATCAATAAATGTAAGTGTGATAGTGCTAGTGTCTTTCTCTGACATTTCCCTCATACTGTAGTTACCTTAATTCCTTACCATGTATTTGATATGGATATGGGATATCTCAATTGGCTTTAGGAATGGGAATTTTTAAGAATAGTTTTAGTGAATGATATCAATTAATTAAGAAATTAACCATTACATTAACAAACTTTGGGTATTGGTTATTACTATGATATGCATGGCACCAAATCAATGGCAACCCATATGCATGCTACACTAAACTTGAACATTCATATTATTGTCAGTTACACGAACAATGACCATGCAGAAATGGTGTTGGATATATTGAGTCGCTCGGTTCAACAGTGCAATGGACTATTTTGTTGTGAGATATGATCACGTACAGTGGGGGAAAAAAGTATTTAGTCAGCCACCAATTGTGCAAGTTCTCCCACTTAAAAAGATGAGAGAGGCCTGTAATTTTCATCATAGGTACACGTCAACTATGACAGACAAAATGAGATTTTTTTTTCTCCAGAAAATCACATTGTAGGATTTTTAATGAATTTATTTGCAAATTATGGTGGAAAATAAGTATTTGGTCAATAACAAAAGTTTCTCAATACCTTGTTATATACCCTTTGTTGGCAATAACACAGGTCAAACGTTTTCTGTAATTCTTCACAAGGTTTTCACACACTGTTGCTGGTATTTTGGCCCATTCCTCCATGCAGATCTCCTCTAGAGCAGTGATGTTTTGGGGCTGTCGCTGGCCAACACAGACTTTCAACACCCTCCAAAGATTTTCTATGGGGTTGAGATCTGGAGACTGGCTAGGCCACTCCAGGACCTTGAAATGCTTCTTACGAAGCCAATCCTTCGTTGCCCGGGCGGTGTGTTTGGGATCATTGTCATGCTGAAAGACCCAGCCACGTTTCATCTTCAATGCCCTTGCTGATGGAAGGAGGTTTTCACTCAAAATCTCACGATACATGGCCCCATTCATTCTTTCCTTTACACGGATCAGTCGTCCTGGTCCCTTTGCAGAAAAACAGCCCCAAAGCATGATGTTTCCAACCCCATGCTTCACAGTAGGTATGGTGTTCTTTGGATGAAACTCAGCATTCTTTGTCCTCCAAACACGACGAGTTGAGTTTTTACCAAAAAGTTCTATTTTGGTTTCATCTGACCATATGACATTCTCCCAATCCTCTTCTGGATCATCCAAATGCACTCTAGCAAACTTCAGACGGGCCTGGACATGTACTGGCTTAAGCAGGGGGACACGTCTGGCACTGCAGGATTTGAGTCTCTGGCGGCGTAGTGTGTTACTGATGGTAGGCTTTGTTACTTTGGTCCCAGCTCTCTGCAGGTCATTCACTAGGTCCCCCCGTGTGGTTCTGGGATTTTTGCTCACCGTTCTTGTGATCATTTTGACCTCACGGGGTGAGATCTTACGTGGAGCCCCAGATCGAGGGAGATTATCAGTGGTCTTATATGTCTTCCATTTCCTAATAATTGCTCCCACAGTTGATTTATTCAAACCAAGCTGCTTACCTATTGCAGATTCAGTCTTCCCAGCCTGGTGCAGGTCTACAATTGTGTTTCTGGTGTCCTTTGACAGCTCTTTGGTCTTGGCCATAGTGGAGTTTGGAGTGTGACTGTTTGAGGTTGTGGACAGGTGTCTTTTATACTGATAACAAGTTCAAACCGGTGCCATTAATACAGGTAACGAGTGGAGGACAGAGGATCCTCTTAAAGAAGAAGTTACAGGTCTGTGAGAGCCAGAAATCTTGCTTGTTTGTAGGTGACCAAATACTTATTTTCCACCATAATTTGCAAATAAATTCATAAAAAATCCTACAATGTGATTTTCTGGATTTTTTTTCCTCAATTTGTCTGTCATAATTGACGTGTACCTATGATTAAAATTACAGGCCTCTCTCATATTTTTAAGTGGGAGAACTTGCACAATTGGTGGCTGACTAAATACTTTTTTTCCCCCACTGTATTCCAGTATGGTATTTGTGTATGAACCATAGTATTGAGTGTGTTCACAAAGAACATACGAATTTGCAGTGACAACAGACAGAGAGAGAAGAAAACATACTAGGGCCTGTACAGTATATATTTTCTCTTTGATTATCAAAACAGCAATACTTGCCATCCTGAAAAAAGTTGGCAATAAGATTGATGACTATGATATCAGTCAGTTAGGTGACTTAAGCACTTTACAAAAGTATGAAAAGACTGATTATGTATTAAATGTGCTATGCTTTATTAATAAAATTGAGTGCCTTTAATTGAACATGTACCCTACTTACTTACGCTAAGTGTTTTCCTTTTGATTTCAAGTCAGTCACAGAGACATCAAAGACATACATAACCAGTTCACATCCACATGCATACAGTCACATCCAGAATGATTGGCACCCTTGATAAAGATGAGCAGAAATTACAGTATAAAATAAATAATACAAACACTGAGTTAAATTGTATGCAAAAAAAAGGGGAAATTACATTATTTTATACTAATACAATTGTTCAGAGAAAGACATTTTGTTTAACAAGTAATATGTTATTATTTTTACAAAAAGGTAGGGGTAAAATTGATTGGCTCCCCTAAAGATTCTTATAAATAAAAACAAAGAAAATTACATCTGTATTAACGTTCTACTTTTTAAAGTTAATCTCAGTTTAAAGAACTGTATTGTGGCCTTCCATGGCTTCCTGTTTCACTGGGGTATGACAATTTGGTAACACGCATGTAAAATCCCTTTATCATCCATCACCATGGGAAAAGGCAAAGACTCACAAATGAAAAGAGATAACCCACTGGGCACAGATTGGTTGAACAATTAACACTGGAACAGTGTTAAACTTGACTGGTATTAGACGCAAGTGTATCTTGTTCCTACACACAGTGAGGAAGATGGTTCGGGAGGCATAGGAAAATCTAAGGGCCAAAGTTGGAGAACGGAACAATGGGAAAGTAATTCTGCTTTGAAAGTTGATAACCTTGTAACACCACTTTTGAGAAAACAGTTTGCAGTTCTCCCAGGGTCAGCTCGATGAGTTGAAACAGGAGAACAGCAAGATGACAGCAATCTGTAAGTAATTGAGAGAGGACATTAGTTCTGTGTGTGAATCCATGATAACAATGACCGATAAATCAGATTATCTCGAGGGACAATCAAGGTGGAACAACGTGGACGGATTTGCAGAATCTCCACGAGACCTGGACGGAGTCTGAGGACAAAGTGAGGGAAATGATCTCTGAGAAATTGAAGATGGACCACAGGAAGATGGAGGTGGAGCGCGCCCACAGGAGTGGAAAACCCACAAATGGCCCAGGTGACAGGCCCAGACCGATAGTGGTCAAGTTCCTGAAGTTCAAGGACAAGGTAGATGTTCTGGAAAGAGCCAAGAACTTGAGAGGAACGTGTATCTTCCTTAATGAGGACTATCCTGAAGCTGTTCGCCAGAAGAGGAAAGAACTTATCCCAGCCATGAAAGCTGTCAGAGCGCGTGGGGACATTGCTTACATCCGCTATGATAGGCTCATTGTCCACCCTGCCTCCCAGAAGCCTGGAAGGGATGAGAGAGCCAAGCTTATGGGTTCGTAGCTTCAACCCCGCAGTAAACACACACACATACACACACCAATTGATTAATAGACTGCTGAATGTATGGTTTTTTCTCTTGCTTTGTTTGCTCTTTTCCATATTATGTCTATCTTTGATAATGGGCTGAAAATAGCCCATATTAATATATGTTGCCATAGAAATAAGGTTCATGAAATCAATAACTTGCTAAAATCAGTAAACATTAATATATTAGCCATTTCTGAGACTCACTTAGATAATTCATTTGATGATACAGCAGTAGCAATACAAGAATATAACATCTATAGAAAATACAGAAATGCTTATATGGGAGGTGTTGCTGTATATATTCAGAGCCATATCCCTGTAATGCTTAGAGAAGATCTTATGTCAAGTGTTATTGAAGTGTTGTGGCTGCAGGTTCACTTGGCACATCTAAAGCCTTTTCTTTTGGGGTGTTGCTATAGGCCAGTCAGTATCTAAATAATATGTGTGCAATGCTTGATAGTGTATGTGATGTAAACAGAGAGGTTTACTTTCTTGGGGACCTGAATATTGACTTGTTTTCATCAAGCTGTCCGCTCAAGAGGAAGCGTCTCACTGTAACCAGTGCCTGTAATCTGGTTCAGGTTATTAATCAACCTACCAGGGTGTTAACAAACACTACAGGGACAAGATCATCCACATGTATCGATCACTTTTTTACTAATACTGTAGAACTTTGTTCTAAAGCTGTATCCGTACCCATTGGATGCAGTGATCACAATATAGTGGCTATATCCAAAAGTTCCAAAAGCTGGGCTAAAATAGTGTATAAGATTTTGTTGTGACTCTTATGTGGATGATGTTAAAAATAGATGGAAAGCTACTGAGGATGGTAACTGACACTATAGCCACTCTGATTTGTCATGTCTTTAATCTGAGCCTAGAGGAAAATCTTTGTCCTCAGGCCTAGAGGGAAGCCAAAGTAATTCCGCTACCCAAGGGTGGTAGGCCCTCTACTCTTTTCTATTTTTACCAATGACCTGCCACTGCCATTAAACAAAGCATGTGAGTCCATATATGCTGATGATTCAACCATATACGCATCAACAACCACAGATAATAAAATCACTGAAACCCTTAACAAAGAGTTGTAGTCTGTTTTGAAATGGGTGGCCAGTAATAAACTGGTCCTGAACATCTAAAAAACTAACAGCATTGTATTTGGTACAAATAATTCCCTAAATTCTAGACCTCAGCTGAATCTGGTAATGAATGGTGTGGCTGTTGAACAAGTTGAGGAGACTAAATTACTTGCCGTTACCTTAGATTGTAAACTGTCATGGTCAAAACATATAGATGCAATGGTTGTAAAGATGTGGAGAGGTCTGTCCGTAATAAAGAGATGCTCTGCTTTTTTGACACCACACTCCAAAAAGCAAGTCCTGCAGGCTCTAGTTTTGTCTTATCTTGATTATTGTCCAGTCGTGTGGTCGAGTGCTGCAAGGAAAGACCTAGTTAAGCTGCAGCTGGCCCAGAACAGAGCGGGCACGTCTTGCTCTTCATTGTAATCAGAGGTCTGATATAAATACTATGCATGCCAGTTTCTCTTGGCTCAGAGTTGAGGAGAGACTGACTGCATATCTTCTTATTTTCATAAGAAACATTAATGTGTTGAGAATCCCAAATTGTTTGCATAGTCAATTTACACACAGCTCTGACACACACTCTTACCCCACCAGACATGCCACCAGGTGTCTTTTCATAGTCCCCAAACAAATTCAAGAAAGCGTACAGTATTATATAGAGCCATTATTGCATGGAACTCTGTTCCATCTCATATTGCTCAAATGAAAAGCAAACCTGATTTGAAAAAAAAGAAGCTTGTTTGTGTGTATGTATTGATATGTAGGCTACGTGTACCTTTTTACAATTATTTTTTATTGACGTAGTTCTGTCCTTGAGCTGTTCTTGTCTATATGTTCTTTATTATGTCATGTTTCATGTTGTGTGTGGACCCCAGGAAGAGTATCTGCTGCTTTTGCAACAGCTAATGGGGATCCAAAAAAATAGCAGCAGGCAGCTAACCAACTAGATTCAATGTTAGCTAGCTAGCTAACATTAGGCTATAACTAGCAATGCAAATGGCTCTGAGATACTAATAATATTACTACACAGATCATACACATAACGTTAGCTAGCAAGCCAGCCAGCTAATATTAGCTAGCTAGCTAACAGTACGCTTTAACTTGCAATGAAAACAACTTTGACAAAATTAGAAATGTTGAATATCTGAAAATGTAGCTTGCACACCAGTGGTGGGTTTGGAGTCGAAAGAAGGTAATGTCATACCTACTGTAAAATATGGTTGTGGATCTTTGATGTATGGGGCTGTTTTGCTTCCACTGGTCCTGGGGCCCTTGTTAGGGTCAAAAGCAGCATGTACTCCACCAAATGGTTAATTGACCACAAAATCTACATTTTGCAATGGTCATCTCAGTCTCTGAACTTAAACCCCATTGAAAACCTCTGGTAAGCAAAGAATATCAAGGATCTGGAAATATTTTGTATGGAGGACTGTTCTAAGATCCCTCCCAATGTGTTCTTCAATCTCATAAAACATTTTAGAAAAAGGCTCAGTGTCGTTATCCTCACAAGGGGAAGGTGCTGGAGTATTGAAAACAGGGGTTCCAATAATTTTCACACATATCTTTTTGAGATTATATTTTATTACTTGTTAAACAAAATCTCTTTCTCTGAGCAATTGTATTTTTATAAAATATTATAAATTCAATTTATTTTAGCATATAATATAGCTCAATTTTAAGTATTATCAATCAATCAATCAATCAAATATATTTAAAAAGCCCGTTTTACATCAGTTTATGTCACAAAGTGCTATACAGATACCCAGCCTAAAACCCCAAACAGCAAGCAATGCAGATGTAGAAGCACGGTGGCTAGGAAAAACTCCATACAAAGGCAAGTACCTAGGAAGAAACCTAGAGAGGAACCAGGCTCTGAGGGGTGGCCAGTCCTCTTCTGGCTGTGCCAGGTGGAGATTACAAGAGTACAGGCAGATTGTTCTTCAAGATGTTCAAACGTTCATAGATGACTAGCAGGGTCAAATAATAATCACAGTGGTTGTAGAAGGTCTAACGGGACAGTACCTCAGGAGTAAATGTCAGTTGGCTTTTCATAGCCGAGCATTCAGAGGTCGAGACAGCAGGTACGGTAGAGAGAGAGAGTCGAAAACAGCAGGTCCGGGACAATGTAGCACGTCCGGTGAACAGGTCAGGGTTCCATAGCCGCAGGCAGAACAGTTGAAACTGAAGCAGCAGCATGACCAGGTGGACTGGGGACAGCCATTAGTCATCAGGCCAGGTAGTCCTGAGGCATGGTCCTAGAGCTCAGGTCCTCTGGGAGGGGAGGAAGAGAGGGAGAGAGAGAGAATTAGAGGGAGCATACTTAAATTCACACAGGACACCAGAAAAGACAGGAAAATTACACCCGATAAAACAGACTGACTAGCCACCCAACACATAGACAATTGCAGCATAGATATTGGAGGCTGAGACAGTGGGGAGTTGGGGGACACTGTGGCACCGTCCGACGATACCCCCAGACAGGGCCAACCAGGCAGGATATAACCCCACCCACCTTGCCAAAGCACAGCCCCCACACAACTAGAGGGATATCAACAGACCACCAACTTACTACAGAGACAAGGCTGAGTAAAGCCCACAAAGATTTCCTCCACCGCACGAGCCTGAGGGGGGTGCAAAACCGGACAGGAAGATCATATCTGTGACTCAACCCACTCAAGTGACGCACCCCTACTAGGGACGGCATGGAAGAGCACTAGTATAACGTTTTTTCTGTTAATTTTTATCAAATGTGGCAATAATTTTGGATGTGACTGTAGAATGGTGCAAAAAAAAACTCTACCTGAACCAGTGCTGTAGGCAGAGGCGTCATGCCTATTGTAACTGAGGGTGGTAACAATTAATGCAAATATACTGTATATAGCTTGGCCATCAGAGTCCCCTCAAAAATGTCTGATGCATGAGGTCACTGGCTGTAAGCCTATACCTCTACAGACCAGTAGAGACAGGAGGTGGTGAGAGGAGTGGTAGTCAGTATGTGACACCAGGCCTGGTTTCTTATTAACATCTTCTCACTGTACTGTAGAGTCAGTGCTGCAGTCAGTCAGTGTGATGATGGCATTTCTCTCACTCTCTAACCCTCTCTCAACAAAACAAGGGACTCCCTCGTGTGTGACTGCCTGAGAACATGTCATGTCACAGGAGGATGGGTTCTTTTTATATCTGATACATGGCAGAGAAAGCGGATGCCAAGTGCTTGTTTCCTCAAACACTGTGTTTCAAATCAAAAGAGTGAGTGGGATGGAGATTGTTTGAAGATAGGGGTTGTGTACGGTACATGAAGGGCCTTATCAATTAATGTAAAAACACAACATAGCATTTAAAAAGATCAGAGATGGCTATTTTTGGAATCCCCACCGGCCGGTAAATGATATAGAGCGTGAAATACTCCAGAGATGTGAAATAGAGGAGAGATTGCTGGCTTAACATAGAACTGAGAAACACATCAATGGTATTCACCCTATTACCATAATTCTACATGCTAGATGTAGAATATAATGTTATGTGCTTGACAAAGCCTTTTAAAGATATTGCTTCAAAAGCACCTAATTAAATATACAAAACAAATTAATATTTTATAAGATTATCTATCTTGGCTTCCTAGGCTAAGAGCAGATATGAGACTGTCACACAGGGCACATTAAATATACTGTAGGTTAATATGCACGTTTGATACACAGCACAGATAACAGATTGATGCACATACATTGTTTCTGTGTTTTCTTTGTTTGTGAGTTTAGAATAGATTATATGGGTGGCTGTATAATTATTGCCAGTTCAATTCATCTAACTTGCTACTTGACTTTGGTCATTGTCATGTCAGTCAGTGGGATCTGTTTGGAGTCTGTTGGGATCAGATTTCTGCTACTCATGCCAGTAGTTAGTACCTAGCCATATGGCCTGCCCTTGCGCCCCACTGAACACTGATGGTGTATAATGATATCTTCAACTGACTGATCAGCTTGGTAGTGTTGTGCCATTAAACAGACAGGTGGCAGGCACAAGGTTGAACACAAAGTGAATCAGCAATCATTATTCATCAGGTAGTCCACAAAGAGATCAAATCCATCCTTCCTTGATACCACTCACACCACCAAAAAATATATTCAAACATCCAACAAATGGCTGACGCTATGACACTACACACTATAATTTACCACTAATGGTTCTAAAATTATCACAGTTTTATTCATCTCTGTCCTTCCACTAAATTCTTTAGTGACATGCTTTTCCGATGCTTTACTAATACAGTGGATGGTCCCGTACCAAACCACAGACAGTGAATCTTATATCGGTGTGGCTCGGGTTACTGTTTTGTCAGCAGACACTCAATAAGCCAATTTTAGAGCTGCTCAGCTAGCAGCTTGTGTACCCAAGTGTCCTCTGGAAGACAGAGTCCCTGGAGTTGAACGTAAAGGCACAGGCTGGCTGCTCAAAACCTCCGAAGTCTCCTCTCTCCCAACTACCTTGATTTTCTCCTCTGAATGTAACAAACTGGAGGGAAACAGTGGCATCAGCCTTGAACGTACCCTTACCTTGACAACAAGTATTTGACTAGTAAGGTCATCAAAATGGATAAAAGGTCAATAATACAGTTCTGATAAATGTAACAGATTTATAATGGAGTAAGATACTCAACACTTTTTGTATTTCATATTCATCAAATATTGAATGAATTATAGTACATCAACTAAAAATCAGAAACTGACTAAAAATCGATGGAATCCAAAAGTTTTGATAGCAATTCAGGTACTTAATTGAATGTCAACAATACAATTAAATAAATATTTGAAACAACAAATTAAACAGCAAATGTGAAAATGGCCTATTTATATTTTTTGGTATTATATTGCTTGAATAATAACGTTTGAAAATAACATCTGATTTGCATATACAGTGGGGAAAAAAGTATTTAGTCAGCCACCAATTGTGCAAGTTCTCCCACTTAAAAAGATGAGAGAGGCCTGTAATTTTCATCATAGGTACACGTCAACTATGACAGACAAAATGAAATTTCTTTTTCCAGAAAATCACATTGTAGGATTTTTAATGAATTTATTTGCAAATTATGGTGGAAAATAAGTATTTGGTCAATAACAAAAGTTTCTCAATACTTTGTTATATACCCTTTGTTGGCAATGACACAGGTCAAACGTTTTCTGTAAGTCTTCACAAGGATTTCACACACTGTTGCTGGTATTTTGGCCAATTCCTCCATGCAGATCTCCTCTAGAGCAGTGATGTTTTGGGACTGTCGCTGGGCAACACCGACTTTCAACTCCCTCCAAAGATTTTCTATGGGGTTGAGATCTGGAGACTGGCTAGGCCACTCCAGGACCTTGAAATGCTTCTTACGAAGCCAATCCTTCGTTGCCCGGGCGGTGTGTTTGGGATCATTGTCATGCTGAAAGACCCAGCCACGTTTCATCTTCAATGCCCTTGCTGATGGAAGGAGGTTTTCACTCAAAATCTCACGATACATGGCCCCATTCATTCTTTCCTTTACACGGATCAGTCGTCCTGGTCCCTTTGCAGAAAAACAGCCCCAAAGCATGATGTTTCCACCCCCATGCTTCACAGTAGGTATGGTGTTCTTTGGATGCAACTCAGCATTCTTTGTCCTCCAAACACGACGAGTTGAGTTTTTACCAAAAAGTTATATTTTGGTTTCATCTGACCATATGACATTTTCCCAATCCTCTTCTGGATCATCCAAATGCCCTCTAGCAAACTTCAGACGGGCCTGGACTGGCTTAAGCAGGGGGACACGTCTGGCACTGCAGGATTTGAGTCCCTGGCGGCGTAATGTGTTACTGATGGTAGGCTTTGTTACTTTGGTCCTAGCTCTCTGCAGGTCATTCACTAGGTCCCCCCGTGTGGTTCTGGGATTTTTGCTCACCGTTGTTGTGATCATTTTGACCCCACGGGGTGTGATCTTGCGTGGAGTCCCAGATCGAGGGAGATTATCAGTGGTCTTGTATGTCTTCCATTTCCTAATAATTGCTCCCACAGTTGATTTCTTCAAACCAAGCTGCTTAACTATTGCAGATTCAGTCTTCCCAGCCTGGTGCAGGTCTACAATTTTGTTTCTGGTGTCCTTTGACAGCTCTTTGGTCTTGGCCATAGTGGAGTTTGGAGTGTGACTGTTTGAGGTTGTGGACAGGTGTCTTTTATACTGATAACAAGTTCAAACAGGTGCCATTAATACAGGTAACGAATGGAGGACAGAGGAGCCTCTTAAAGAAGAAGTTACAGGTCTGTGAGAGCCAGAAATCTTGCTTGTTTGTAGGTGACCAAATACTTATTTTCCACCATAATTTGCAAATAAATTCATAAAAAATCCTACAATGTGATTTTCTGGAGAAAAAAAATCTCAATTTGTCTGTCATAGTCATAGTTGACGTGTACCTATGATGAAAATTACAGGCCTCTCTCATCTTTTTAAGTGGGAGAACATGCACAATTGGTGGATGACTAAATACTTTGTTCCCCCACTGTATACGGTACTTGTGCAAAATGTATACATTTGCATGAAATTATTCTCAGCATCTTTTTAAGGTACTACCCCCTCACATTCTCCCAATCTCCAGTAGTTTTCACCATGGATTTCACTCATATTCATGATTGTTTTTGTCAAATCCTCTTGCATATATAACATTAGGTGGAGACCATGTTTAGGAAAATTATGCTGCATTCATAGCAAGTGGGAAACCAAAAAAATACTACTTGTAAACTGGGAGCAAGCAGCTGTGTGCGCTCACATGCTTTGAACTCATTGACAACGCCGATTGGCTAATGGCAAACAAGCTGCATCAACCATAAACTAAAAATAAAGCTATCATGCTCGCAAACAAATTGTAGTGTTCAAAAACCATATTAATTAGTTTTTCATAAATAATGTTTTGTTGTTGCATTTAATTGCTGAAAATTCTGTTATCGAGGTAATTTCCTTAGTATGTGAAGTCCGAGTTCAGCATTTGGGAGCTCATGCTGCGTTCACATGCCAATCAGAAGTAGGAAAAGCAGAAATTTCCGACTTGCTAACTCGTTTTAGAAAGATGATCCCGAGTTTCCCACTTGGGATGTATCAGAATCAACCAACAGGAAGTTCTATGCAAATAACTTACGGTCATTTTAACTCAGTTTCCGATAGCACGTGAACGCGACGAGTTTCCCACTTATAATTACCAGTTGAAAGGGCGTTCAAGTGGATTTTTCCCAGTCGTATGCTGGTATTTAAGCCAACAAATTGACGAGATGTGATGAATGCAGCATGATAGCCTCGTTTTATAATCTAAACGTGCTGCTCTAGAATTTACCAACACACAAATAGTTTACGTTGTGTGCTAGATCCAAACCCCTATTTACGAGATTTGATTGTTCCTTTTCAATTGTGGCTTCCATTGAGGCTGAGGTTCTTTGTAAACATTTATGGTATAAATATTACCTTGGTGCGTTAATCCCTGTCCAAGGGTCGGCTTTGAAATAGACGCAAATCAGAAACCACATTCCATTGTTGACATTTAGAAGGGGACTGGCGTTTGTTTGAGTGGTCATAACAGACGTTTGCACAATCGTAAAATCAACGGGAAAATGTGCTTCGTACAACCAACAGTTAGAATGTGCATTGCTTTTCTTTTGTAATAAATCGATCCAGCAACAATTATGTGGCAAGTGAATTTACATCCCACAAAAACAGGGAAATAATGGCTGGAAAGAAAGGAATCCTGAAGTGGGGTGGGCCATGAGCATTGCTACAAAATCTGACTGACTGCTAATATGAATGATAAAACAGCACCAAATTTGGTATACAGCATCTATGGACCAACGTCTTTAAAAGCATCTTTAAATATTTTCCAAGCTCAAACAACATGGCCGCAATAAGCGATGAGCTTGCGTTCATGTTTTTTCCTATCCAACAGCGCCGCCATGCGGCCAAACATAACCATACTCTACAGGTTAGCTAGACCCACCCCCCTGAGCATGTCTGTCAAATTCCATGACTCTGAGTCAAACCTATCAAGAGATATAAATATGTGGCCGTTATAGCAAAAAAATTCAAAATTCTCAGGAGAGGGACCTATGTACCGAAGTTCAGGACTCTAGGTCACACGGGGTGAGGGGCGTGACCTTTCAACGTTTTAAATTGTAATCACTTGTCATAGTGTCACCATGTGGCCAATTGGCATAGCATTGCATGAGACAATGTGGACTTTACCATCATGCCAAGTTGCACCCTCCTATGCCTTACCATCACACAGGAATTTGCATGTTAATTTCCCTTTTTGTGTAGGAGCTGTTTGAAAAAAATGACCAATTTCAGCCTGTTCAGGTTGGATGGAGTTTTTAGCCCGCCACATAACGTCTCAAGGCGAGTAAACCAATGAACGTTCATCGTTTATTTACATATCCCCTCTTAGTTTTGATGCTGGTCCCGCCCAAAAGCAAGAGAGATTGTGCAGTATGGCTGTCTTTACACTTTCTTCCATCCGAACAATCACTTTGTCTGATTTGGCTTTTAACCTCCTCATATGCACAGCAGATTCCACATCGGACTACATTGAAAATCAGGCTAGGTACACACCTGGATTTCCCAGCAGCTCCATCAAGGTTGTTTCACATGTATCTTGAAACCGGCAGCAGAAGCAACCAGTCATGAAGTAAATGTCTAGATAGTTATTTTTCTACTATAAGTAAAGGACATGCTATTCATTGGTTGCATGCTTCGTCAGAATATTGTTTTGAACGTTCTCTTGATGCCTGATGCACGAATGAACATTCTACTACTCAGAGCATTCTCTGAGCCATGTGCTGATGAAGATTTAGTCTACATAGCATTATAGTTTGTGGTGTAGTGGTGCCAGGAGTAGTCGGTTTACTCAAAACGGCTCGCCCGGCGAGTGACATACAGTACACTCTGAATTACCTAAAATTATAAATCCCATATTGGTCTTTAACAGTTAGGCCAACCCAAGGTGTACTGTGCAAGTAGGCTAATAGTAGGCCTATTATTTAAATAGATAAATTAGACTTTTAGCTGAGTCAGAAATTCACAGGTTTCTGAATTATTTTTTTGTTCAGGTTTTTGCTCTCAAAGTCACACTTTTTTAAAATAGAAAAACAACACAATTGGATGTTCTAAGTCCACAACATTGCTTAAACCACATCAGGATCAATTACATTTTGACTTTCTTGTGTAGTTACCCTTTAATTAAACTGTGCAGGCACCTAGCACTGTTTGGTTAGCGGTGTTTCTGTTGCGCACATGAGATGGAGTTTGCAAAACAAATGGCCACTGGATTGATGGAAATAATCATGATATCATTCTGCCAGGTAGGCATGGGGTGCTTTTACATTTTTGTCATTTAGCAGACGCTCTTATCCAGAGTGACTTAACAGTTAATGCATTCATCTTAACATAGCTATGTGGGACAACCACATATCACAGTCATTGTAAGCACATTTTTCCTCAATAAAGTAGCTATCAGCAAGATCAGAGCTAGTAAGCGGGAAAAAAAGTGGTGGGAGGGATTATTGAAGATACTCTTTGAAGAGGTAGTGTTTCAGATGTTTTCAGAAGATGGGCAGGGATTCTGCTGTCCTAGCTTCAGAAGCTGGTTCCACCATTGGGGTGCCAGGACAGAGAAGAATTTGGATTGGGCTGAGCGGGAGCTGCCCTTCTGTAAGGGTTGGGAGACCCAAGAAACAAAAGGTGGCAGAATGGAATGTTCGGGTTGAGGGTGTAGGGTTTGAGCATAGCCTGAAGGTAGGGAGGTGCAGTTCCTCTTGCTGCTCCGTAGGCAAGTTAACATTTAATTGAGAAGGTTTTTGGGAAAGCCTTTCCATCTACCAGAAGACGGTTAGGCCTATCATTAGCACCTGTTCCTTAATTGTTTGAAACTTGGACGTTTTACTCCTATTATGAGGCATGTCTTACCTTGCTTCAAAGTAGCCTGTAGCCAAATCCCACCATATAAACGTGGATACTTCCTCAAATGGTTTTTTAAATTAACTTTCTTTCATTGTCTTGCAGCTAAAAGCATTATCTTATTCATATTAGCAACCCCATAATAGTTGTTTCATCTTCAGATCTCCCCTCTTTCTAAATTTCTAACTGATATTTCCTTATCTGTCCATGAAACCGTTCGAATGTGTGGTGTGCATTTTAGAACAATTTTGTCCCGCAAATTGCATTTTGGAACATTTGCGCATAGGCTTACCGCCGTGTGCACATTGCTGAGCTTAGAATGTGAAGAAATTATTGTTTTAGGCTAAACATTTTGATCTGTTCCATCAGCCTTATTAATTGATATGGTGTATACCTCCACTACGCTACGTCGTGAGGATTAAGAAGTGAGTATACGCAATGACCACAAAAATGTGGGTATACGGCGTATAACGGAATATACTCTCCACTACACCACTGATTATAGTGAGTTGGAAAAATCATGACACTTCTAAAGGAGGCAAATCATTAGTAGGAAAACCTTTTGTAATTACTGTGATGTCGCCAGTTTGACTTTAGATGGAGTATATATTTAGCTAGCTAGCTAAGATTAAAGGGCAGAACCGGATTCAAGCTAAATAAAGTTAGGATTGCTAGCTATTTTTGACAAACTTTTCTAGTTATGGCAATTGCCATCTCTCTTTAGTAAAGTTGATGACATGATAATGATGGAAAAGTGGTTTCCTACTAATAACTTACCAACTTTAGCAATGTCATCGTTTTTCCAGGCCACATTTTTGTCTCCTCAGACAATGTTAGCTAAATTTCTAGCTACCAGTCTGTTATCTAACTAATGGTAGCTAGCAAGCTTGCCTGTTGACTGTTGTTCAAGCTGCAATCAGAGTTAGTCACCAAAATGGACCAAGGCAGCAAAGTTGATTTAGTTTGTGTCTTGTCTTTTTGATGTTAATGTTTTCATTGATGACGGTACAAAGGAAAATGCTCAAATTGACAATTTGAAGAGTATTTGTCATTAGGTATTAGAGCTAAAACAAACGGGGTTGTGATTGGAATAGTAGCTACTAGCCTTCCAGCCAGATTAAAGACAGAGGGTATGTTATTATTATTAGCTAGCTAGATATCTCATTAGGTGTATGTTTATCTGTGATATGATTCATAAAAACATTTCAACCGTCTGGCTTTTGAATGCAATAATTAATGTATAACCCGTATAATAGATCATATAACTAATGAAAGCTTTAGGCTGGAGGTCTAGCTGGTTTGACTTTGCTACAGGCATTCATGATCATAATATCAGATAAGAAATTATGTTACATGTATTCTCAAATGTTAGGGTGAAAACCTTAGGATTATAAAATGTGACTTTGGATATAATGCAGACAATTACATTGATAAAATCCAGAATCAGAACCCCCCCCCCTTGCAAACAGGTTTTTAATTTGTAGCTACACAATTCCCTTCCATTCATGATCCCCTTTCTTATGTATTAAACCACGTGTCAAACTCATTCTGCAGGTTTCTCTCCTCCCTTATACTTGATTGATTAATTAAGGTCACTAATTAGTAAGGAACTCCCCTGTCTAGGTCTTAACCAAAAACCAGCAGACACTAGGCCCTCCATTGATTGAGTTTGACACCTCTGTGCTAAAGGGTCATCGCTAAGGAAGGCCTGCAGGATGAGGAGGACCATGAGGTCATGGAATTCTTGGAGGAAGACACTTTTGATGAGGAGCTACTTGGATGACAAGGATGAAGAGAATGAGACACACACACAGGACAGACAGGTGAACATTGACTAGCAGAGAAGCAGCTGAACTGGTTCCCCCCCAACTCTCCCAGGTTGATGCTGGTAGAGGTGGCTGCTGTACATACTAAGCCGGTGGTGCAGATCATAGAATTTCCCTAGCCTGGTCCCAGTTCTGTTTTTGCTGTACTGCTAACTCCTAATGTATGATAGTTGTCATGCCATGTTACCATAGCAGTTGGCTGTCACGATCGTTATTAGAGGCAGACCAAGGCGCAGCGTGATAGGCGTACATCTTTTAATGAGTACTTTCCACCAACAACAAAATGATACGTGAAGTCTAAAGGTTCACCAACACAAACCTATACAGAACAAGATCCCACAATACTAAAGTGCCAAAAGGCTGCCTAAGTATGGTCCCCAATCAGAGACAATGAGCTACAGCTGTCTCTGATTGGG
The DNA here is from genome assembly GCF_020615455.1 of Coregonus clupeaformis. Lineage (NCBI taxonomy): Eukaryota > Metazoa > Chordata > Actinopteri > Salmoniformes > Salmonidae > Coregonus > Coregonus clupeaformis. Next base: position 49,887,395 of record NC_059203.1, on the reverse strand, counting down.
AACCACCCTGGCCAACATAGATATGAACGATCTAGAACAGACCCAATGAAAACTAAACATAACAAGTCCACACCCTGGCTCAACATTTAAGAGTCCCCAGAGCCAGGGCGTGACAATACCCCCCCAAAGGCGCGGACTGCGACCGCGCCCACCAAACACAACAGGGGAGGGGCCGGGTGGGCATTCCGCCTCGGAGGCGGATCCGGCTCCGGGCGTGACCACCACTCTCTCGCTACCCCCCCGTAGCGCCCCTGATCTGGTCTGGCCCCGCTGGCCGGAGCTGGACTGGACACCAGTGGAGCGGATTGCTCTTGCTCCGGAGTGGAGGAGCTGACCGGCACCGGTGGAACAGGCACGGGCCGTGCCGGACTGACGACGCGCACCACTGGCTTGGTGCGGGGAGCAGGAATGGGCCGGACCGGGCTGGCGACGCGCACCACTGGCTTGGTGCGGGGAGCAGGAACAGGCCGGACCGGGCTGGCGACGCGCACCACTGACTTGGTGCGGGGAGCAGGAACAGGCCAGACCGGGCTGGCGACGCGCACCACAGGCTTGGTGCGAGGGACAGGAACAGGCCGGACCGTACTGGGAACACACACCACTGGCCTTGTGCGGGGATCAGGAACGGGCCGGACCGGACTGGTAACACACCCCAGTACTTCTCGCCGTGCCTCTACACTCTCCTTCCCCCTCATGACCAATGGCCCCCGTAACCTGGTGGCCTCCTCTCCTAGTCCGCAAACTCGCCCTGTAGCTGCCTCCAGCAGCCCCGTCATCCATGCCGTGTGCCCCCCCAAAAAAATGTATTGGGGTTGCCTCTCGCCTGTCCGACGACGGCCCGGTTGGCGCCGCTTCTCCTCTCCTGCCTGGGCATCCTCCCTCATCGCCCTCCGGTAGCGGACGGCCTCCTCCTCTGTGATTCTCCCCCAACCGAGGAGGACATCTACCAGAGTAACCTCCTGTTCCATACCCGGCGTTTGCTCCTGCACACGCTGCTTGGTCCTATTTTGGTGGGATCTTCTGTCATGATCGTTATTAGAGGCAGACCAAGGCGCAGCGTGATAGGCGTACATCTTTTAATGAGTACTTTACACCAACAACAAAACGATACGTGAAGTCTAAAGGTTCACCAACACAAACCTATACAGAACAAGATCCCACAATGCTAAAGTGCCAAAAGGCTGCCTAAGTATGGTCCCCAATCAGACACAACGAGCTACAGCTGTCTCTGATTGGGAACCACCCTGGCCAACATAGATATGAACGATCTAGAACAGACCCAATGAAAACTAAACATAACAAGTCCACACCCTGGCTCAACATTTAAGAGTCCCCAGAGCCAGGGCATGACATTGGCTATACATAGGAGTTGGCTATAATAGCACAAATCGATCGAAGACCAAGCTAACACTTGGCTGATTGTCAGAACAGAAAGAGTGAAACTTCAATGTACTTGAGGACTACTCAATAAATTGTTGGCCTTTTTATAGGAAAGATAGAAATTAGAATATGAAGTTGTCATGACTTGCCCTCATGGGCTGAGGATCAAAGATGCCGGCTAGGCAAAGGTTTGAACACCCCCTCTCCTGGGGGCCAGTTTTATGACCGGTCGTAAATTCTTTGCAGATATTTCCTCTTTCGTGCCATGCAGTATTGGGAGAGGGAATGTCCCTGTGGAACAAAGGAAGTCTTCCCGCCAAGACTCCAACATCCAAAGGTGGATAATGAAACAATATTTCTACTTCAAAGAATGTGGGAAATGGTCGGTGGGGACTTAAAGAACAATCGTGTCAAATTCATTACTATGTTGTGATGTCATTAAAGACGGTGGAACAACATAACTGTATCTCTGGGGGTGTACACTTCCCAGTTATGAGGTTTGCATCTAATTGTTGCAAAAAACAAATGATTAAGTATAATAATTATTTTGTGAAAATAACAATGTGGTTTTAGCATTTTAGATGAGATTATTGTTTTCCATATTGACTGGTTCTCAGTCAGTCGCCACGCCCAGATGAGCACAAACATGATGAAACGCCCCCTTTTCTACTCAAGTATAAAACCCCTCAAGACTAAATTCACATTCAGACCAGCCAAAGTACAAAGCAAACTGAGTATGGCAAATGGTTGAATTTTTACCACACCAGGAAGCTACACGGCTTCAAATGGTTAGACCAGATAGAACAGAAAACATGAGATGTTAGTCCATACGTTTGAAATGGTGAAACTCTGAAACTCTCAACCTCTACACGAGGTGAAGAAGAAGACAACGCACTAGACCTTATCATCTCAGTCTGCAGCTGGCATGTATAGTCGTCTAGAGAACTTTCACTAAAGACACGATTTGGGAAGGACAATCCCTCTCAGACAACCGTTGGTACATCTGAAGTATCTATTCTAACAGATCAACTCTACAAACTACAGGGTACGCTGAAGTATCCATTCTAACCACCACTACAACCAGAAACTCCACCAAGGACATTGGGATCTCTGGTGGGCAAACCAGATTCCAACATCATCAACTCAACTATCGAAGACAGCTACACGTAAATACATGTTCCATTTCTAATCCGAATGAGCGGTTATTAGGGTGCTAAGCATTTTTATATTTACGTGAGCGTAGCTTACAAATAACAACGATGGCTCTCTTGGGATATTCTGTCGGAATCGGTCCAGCCAGATGGGTTCTCAGTTCATCGCGCAGACAGGAATAAATATCTCTCCGGGAAGCAGAAGGGCAGAGGTGTGTGTTTCATGATTAATGACTCATGGTGTAATTGTAGTAACATAGAGGATCTTGAGTCCTTCTGTTCACCCGACCTAGAATATCTCACAATCAAATGCCGACCGTATTATCTCCCAAGATAATTTTATTTGGTTATAGTCACGGCCGTGTATATCCCCCCTCAAGCCGATACCACGACGGCCCTCAAAGAACTTCATTGGACCTTATGCAAACTGGAAACCACACATCCTGAGGCTGCATTTATTGTAGCCGGGGATTTTAACGAAGCAAATTTGAGGACTAGGCTGCCGAAGTTCTATCAACATATCGACCGTTGTACTCGCGCTGCTAAAATCCTCGACCATTGCTATTCGAACTTCCGGGATGGAACTTCCGGGATGAACTCCCTGCCCTCCTTTCGGCAAATCTGACCATGACTCCATTTTGCTTCTCCCTTCCTATAGGCAGAAACTCAAACAGGAAGTACCCGTGCTAAGGACTATTCAACGCTGGTCTGATCAATTGGAATCCACGCTTCAAGATTGTTTTGATCACGCGGACTGGGATATGTTCCGGGTAGCTTCCGGAAATAATTTAAACGAATACACTGAAACGGTGACTGAGTTTATCAGGAAGTGTATAGGTGATGTTGTGCCCACTGTGACTATTAAAACCTACCCTAACCAGAAACCGTGGATAGATGGCAGCATTCGCGCAAATCTGAAAGCGCAAACCACCGCATTCAACCATGGCAAGGTGACTGGGAATATGGCAGAATACAAACAGTGTAGCTACTCACGCCACAAGGCAATTCAACTGGCAAAACATCAGTATAGAGACAAAGTGGAGTCGCAATTCAACGGCTCAGACACGAGACGTATGTGGTAGGGTCTACAGACAATCACGGACTACAAAAGGAAAACCAACCACGTCGCCGACACCGACGTCTCGCTTCCAGACGAGCTAAACACCTTCTTTGTCCGCTTTGAGGATAACACAGTGCCACTGATGAGGCCCACTACCAAGGACTGTGGCCTCTCCTTCTCCATGGCCGACGTGATTAAGACATTTAAGCATGTTAACCCCCGCAAGGCTGCCGGCCCAGGCGGCATCCCTAGCCGCGTCCTCAGAGAATGCGCAGACCAGCTGGCTGGTGTGTTTACGGACATATTCAATCTCTCCCTTTTCCAGTCTGCTGTTCCCACATGCTTCAAGATGGCCACCATTGTTCCTGTACCCAAGAAAGCAAAGGTAACTGAACTAAATGTCTATCGCCCTGTAGCACTCACCTCTGTCATCATGAAGCGCTTTGAGAGACTAGTCAAGGATCATATCACCTCTACCTTACCTGTCACCCTAGACCCACTCCAATTTGCATACCGCCCCAATAGATCCACAGACGATGCAATCACCATCACACTGCACACTGCCCTTTCCCATCTGGACAAGAAGAATACCTATGTAAGAATGCTGTTCATTGACTATAGCTCAGCATTCAGCACCATAGTACCCTCCAAGCTTATCATTAAGCTTGAGGCCCTGGGTCTGAACCCCGCCCTGTGCAACTGGGTCCTGGACTTCCTGACGGGCCCCCCCCCCAGGTGGTGAAGGTAGGAAACAACATCTCCACTTTGCTGATCCTCAACACGGGGGCCCCACAAGGGTGCGTGCACAGCCCCCTCCTGTACTCCCTGTTCACCCATGACTGTGTGGCCAAGCACACCTCCAACTCAATCATCAAGTTTGCAGATGACACAACATTCGTAGGCTTGATTACCAACAATGACGAGACCGCCTACAGGGAGGAGGTGAGGGCTCTGGGAGTGTGGTTCCAGGAAAATAACCTCTCACTCAACATTAACAAAACAAAGGAGATGATCGTGGACTTCAGGAAACAGCAGAGGGTGCACCCCCCTATCCTCATCGCCGGGACCGCAGTGGAGAAGGTGGAAAGCTTCAAGTTCCTTGGCGTACACATCACCCAACAAACTGAAATGGTCCACCCACGCAGACAGTGTGGTGAAGTAGGAGCAACAGAGTCTCTTCAACCTCAGGAGGCTGAAGAAATTCATCTTAGCACCTAAAACCCTCACAAACCTTTACAGATGCACAATTGAGAGCATCCTGTCGGGCTGTATCACCGCCTGGTACGGCAACTGCACCGCCCACAACCGCAGAGCTCTCCAGAGGGTGGTGCGGTCTGCCCGAACGCATTACCAGGGGCAAACTACCCGCCCTCCAAGACACATACAGCACCCGATGTCACAGGAAGGCCAAAAAGATCATCAAGGACATCAACCACCCAAGCCACTGCCTGTTCACCCCGCTATCATCCAGAAGGCGTGGTCAGTACAGGTGCATCAAAGCTGGGACCGAGAGAATGAAAAACTAGAAGCACAAGTATTTCGCTAAACCCGCTATAACCTCTGCTAAACACGTGTATGTGACAAATAACATTTTATTTTATTTGATAGTTTGAATCTCTGTCTCTCCCTTCCACTCTGACCCCTCCTTCTAACCAAGCAGTCATGCTATTGTTAGTCCAGTCCACTAGGGACCTGTTTTCATTGTATTACATTAGTAATCAATAACCTATGAGTGTGTGTTTGTATTCTGTGTTATTATTTAGTTACTTAGTAAATAAATGATTAAGCCAATTTGTATATTGCTGATTCATCAATAAGGTTAGGGTTCTTGCAGGTTCAAGGATTATGCGACGTTCAGAATGAGACTGATAAGAGGTAATTATTTAATAAGTGACTGTTATCGATATACAGTGAGGGAAAAAAGTATTTGATCCCCTGCTGATTTTGTACGTTTGCCCACTGACAAAGACATGATCAGTCTATAATTTTAATGGTAGGTTTATTTGAACAGTGAGAGCCAGAATAACAACAAAAAAATCCAGAAAAACGCATGTCAAAAATGTTATAAATTGATTTGCATTTGAATGAGGGAAATAAGTATTTGACCCCTCTGCAAAACATGACTTAGTACTTGGTGGCAAAACCCTTGTTGGCAATCACAGAGGTCAGACATTTCTTGTAGTTGGCCACCAGGTTTGCACACATCTCAGGAGGGATTTTGTCCCACTCCTCTTTGCAGATCTTCTCCAAGTCGTTAAGGTTTCGAGGCTGACGTTTGGCAACTCAAACCTTCAGCTCCCCTCCACAGATTTTCTATGGGATTAAGGTCTGGAGACTGGCTAGGCCACTCCAGGACCTTAATGTGCTTCTTCTTGAGCCACTCCTTTGTTGCCTTGGCCGTGTGTTTTGGGTCATTGTCATGCTGGAATACCCATCCACGACCCATTTTCAATGCCCTGGCTGAGGGAAGGAGGTTCTCACGTAAGATTTGACGGTACATGGCCCCGTCCATCGTCCCTTTGATGCGGTGAAGTTGTCCTGTCCCCTTAGCAGAAAAACAGCCCCAAAGCATAATGTTTCCACCTCTATGTTTGACGGTGGGAATGGTGTTCTTGGGGTCAAAGGCAGCATTCCACCTCCTCCAAACACGGCGAGTTGAGTTGATGCCAAAGAGCTCGATTTTGGTCTCATCTGACCACAACACTTTCACCCAGTTCTCCTCTGAATCATTCAGATGTTCATTGGCAAACTTCAGACGGGCCTGTATATGTGCTTTCTTGAGCAGGGGGACTTTGCGGGCGCTGCAGGATTTCAATCATTCACGGTGTAGTGTGTTGCCAATTGTTTTCTTGGTGACTATGGTCCCAGCTGCCTTGAGATCATTGACAAGATCCTCCCGTGTAGTTCTGGGATGATTCCTCATCATTCTAATGATCATTGCAACTCCACGAGGTGAGATCTTGCATGGAGTCCCAGGCCGAGGGAGATTGACAGTTCTTTTGTGTTTCTTCCATTTGCGAATAATCGCACCAACTGTTGTCACCTTCTCACCAAGCTGCTTGGCGATGGTCTTGTAGCCTATTCCAGCCTTGTGTAGGTCTACAATCTTGTCCCTGACATCCTTGGAGAGCTCTTTGGTCTTGGCCATGGTGGAGAGTTTGGAATCTGAATGATTGATTGCTTCTGTGGGCATGTGTCTTTTATACAGGTAATAAACTGAGATTAGGAGCACTCCCTTTAAGAGTGTGCTCCTAATCTCAGCTAGTTACCTGTATAAAAAATACCTGGGAGCCAGAAATCTTTCTGATTGAGAGGGGGTCAAATACTTATTTCCCTCATTCAAATGCAAATCCATTTATAACATTTTTGACATGCGTTTTTCTGGATTTTGTTGTTGTTATTCTGTCTCTCACTGTTCAAATAAACCTACCATTAAAATTATAGACTGATCATTTCTTTGTCAGTAGGCAAACGTACAAAATCAGCAGGGGATCAAATACTTTTTTCCCTCACTGTATAAGAGTTTAATTTGGGAGATGGTAACTCGTTACACAACTTCTTCCGTGGTGCCCCAAATTCCTAATAGAGTGACAAATAAACATAGTTTGTTGATTCGATAAATAACAGTCACCATATTAATGAAAGTTACGTCACGACAAAGTGGTTCACTTGTGTGGCACCTGAATGCAAGGGCAAGCGGTTGTGTTTGATTTTATGGTTACGATTGTGATGTAACTTGCACTTTGTTTTCAGGTTTGATTGAGACAATGTATTCCCCTAAACTGATTATTTATTGTTGATTTATTATTACTCATTTGAATAATTTAAAGAAATTATAATCTCCTTTATCATCACAGTCTATTTTGCAAAATGATGAAATTGATTTTGTGATGATACTAAAGATTATACCATGGGCCCCTGTACGAAGTCTTCCTTACTGTGTTTGGCCTCTGAGACACAGAGGAAACAAACAGGCTGTTCTGGTCCTGCATCTTCTGGTGACCTATTGAAAACAGTACAACAATGATATAGCAAATTAAGATGTGTGATGTATGCCTTTTGTTTTGATGACAAAACAAAGTAGCCTACACACCTTTGGAAGTTTGTCGCTTTCAGGATCCAACTCCAATCTCCAACTGATAGGTTGAATACCATGTGCGTTTATTTTATTTTTTTGAAAGGGTAAGGGGATCAGCCAATCAGGGCTGTATGTAAATATATTCACATTTGTATCCCCACTCCCACACAGTCGGACTGAGCATTTCAGTGGCCCAAGGAGGCTCAGGGAAATAAATTATTACAAATATATTTTGGGTTCAGTGATTTATTAGATATAAAGTGCTGATTTAAATATTTAATTAAAAAGACTGCATGGGGGCTTTAAGGAGAACATGGCCTGGCTAATTATGAGTGACAGGAAAATGTTTATGGATTAGAGTTTGATTAAAATTCAGGCGTCATGCTCCGCTATCGGTTGGCATTGATTGCATGTCTCTGACTTTATGAACAAGAACATTCTGACCAGGGTTGCATTACTTTTACGGCTACTTTATTGATTAACTGCCAGTTTATTATGATGAAATCACTTTAAAACTGATTTAGACACACTCTCCCCTTTAAATGGAACCCTATTACCACAACACTACACCCTGTAGCCTGTATTTTTGGTGTCACTTTAATCAAGGCAAACCTACTATATTAAGGTTTGGACTAGGACCTCTACAAGATAAGATGATGTTTGACCTTGAGGTTAGCTAGCGTAAAGTACCTAGGAGTATGGCATGAAGAACCTGACACTTGGATAATGGGACCTATAAAGGAGAGAGGAGCAAAACAAGCTGACATAATACTTAAAGACCTTGCCCTGTACCATATTTACATTTACATTTTAGTCATTTAGCAGACACTCTTATCCAGAGCGACTTACAGTTAGTGGGTTCATTCATTATTTTTATTTTTTTCATACTGGCCCCCCGTGGGAATCACACCCACAACCCTGGCGTTGCAAACACCATGCTCTACCAACTGAGCTACATCCCTGCCCGCCATTCCCTCCCCTACCCTGTGCACCGCCCCATGGGTCTCCCGGTCGGCTACGACAGAGCCTGGATTCGAACCAGGATCTCTAGTGGCACAGCTAGCACTGCGATGCAGTGCCTTAGACCACTGCGCCACTCATATAACTGTATTTAACTTAACTCCACTTTCAATTTGTTGACTCTTTACCCAGCCATCCCTTAGTAATGTACAGTGCCTTCAGAAAGTATTCACACCCCTTGACCTTTTCCACATTTTGTTGTGTTACAGCCAATGGTGTATATAAACACTGGATTGCTGAAGCTATGTATTGCCCATTGAGAGGGTTTGATGCCACCTGTCGGCCATATTGGCACTCCCCAGTAGGAGCAGTTCTCCATAAGAATGAATGCAATTCTATAGTATTTCACTTAAAAAGTTTAAAGGACAGAATTACATGGATTTAAGTATTTTTGTTGTTGTAGTGGGGACAGTAACATTAGTCATCTCTCAAAATTATACTTTAAAGAAAATGTTTTTATATATATAAATATTATTTTTTTTAATGGTTAGTTCACATAATTTATATAATATCATAAAAAAATGTCTGTAATAGAATAAAAGGGGCAAAAACTAATGTAGACATTAATACATGCATTTCTATAGATTCCAAGATATTTAGTGTATATATAAATAATTGCTTACAGACTGAATTTAAAATGGATTCAATTGAGATTTTTGGTCACTGGCCTACACACAATACCCCATAATATCAAAGTGGAATTATGTTTTTCGAAACCTTCCCAAATTAATTAAAAATGAAAAGCTGTAATGTCTTGAGTCAATAAGTATTCAACCCCTTTGTTATGGCAAGCTTAAATAAGTTCAGGAGTAAAACATTTGCTTAACAAGTCACATAATAAGTTGCATGGACTCACTCTGTGCGCATTAAGTGTTTAACATGTGTTTTGAACCTCATCACTGCACCCCACACATACAATTATCTGTAAGGTCCCTCAGTCGAGCAGTGAATTTCAAACACAGATTCAACCACAAAGACCAGGGAGGCACCTATTGTTAGATTGGTAAAAAAAAAATAAAAAAAAAAAGCAGACATTGAATATTCCTTTGAGCATGGTGATGTTAATAATCACACTTTGGATTGTGTATCAATACACCCAGTCACTACAAAGATACAGACATCCTTCCTAACTCAGTTGCCGGAGAGGAAGGAAACCATACGGCGGCGCACAATTGGCCATGAGTGAAAAGTAGGAAGCCTGTACAGAATAAAAATATTCAAAAACATGCATCCTGTTTGCAACAAGGCACTAAAGTAATACTGCAAAAAATGTGGCGAAGCAATGTAATTTTTGTCCTGAATACAAAGTGTTATGCTTGGGGCAAATCCAATACATTACTGAGTACCACTGTCCATATATTGAAGCATATTGGTGGTTGCATCATGTTATGGGTATTTAATGCAGTGCCTTAGACCGCTGCGCCACTCGGGAGCCCCTTGCTTGTAATCGTTAAGGACTGGAGAGTTTTCCAGGATGAAAAATATACGTAATGGTGCTAAACACAGGCAAAATCCTAGAGGAAAACCTGGTTCAGTCTGCGTTCCACCAGACACTGGGAGATGAATTCACCTTTCAGCAGGACAATAAACTAAAACACAAGGCCAAATCTACACCAGAGTTGCTTACTAAGAAGTGAATGTTCCTGATTGGCTGGGTTACAGTTTTGACTTAAATCTGTTTGAAAATCTATAGCAAGACTTGAAAATGGTTGTCTAGCAATGATCAACAACCAATTTGACAGAGCTTGAAGAATTCTGGAAAGAATAATGGGCAAATATTGTACAATCCAGGTGTGCAAAGCTTTAAGAGACTTGTTGTGTGTGTGTGTGTGCCAGCATGTGTATACATACCTTCTATCTGCTCGTTAAGCATCAGTTGATATGGAGGACAAACAGATGGACACACCCTGCAGCTTGGTGGGGAAGGCAGTGACTTGGGCCTGGTGACAGTGAAACAACCTCCTTAGGAGGCCAGGCCTGTTCAGGAAGGAGGTTATGCTCCTGTTAGGGACAGCAGGCTTCTTATGCAACATTTAGCCTCGGTTCTCTGGAAACCGAACCCTGGTTTCTGTAATACATAGGAGATCAGAAGGGAGCAGTCTGAACGATCGTATCTGGGTAAGTTCATGGAAATTGTACTCTGACACCAGGGTCTCTTAAGTTGACTTATGTAAGTCAAAAGTCTCCCTGAATGTTTTTCTTGGTTTTAGTGTTTAGTTGTGAAAATACTTAAAACATGTTCTGTGTTATTATATATTCATTGTTTATCTCTATAAAAATCTCAGTGAGGATAATGTGTTTGGAGGAAAATATTTCAATGTGTTCATGTCTATTCAAATAGGAGTCTTTGTTACATTATTTTAAAATCCTCTGTGAATGATACGACAAGGTCGAAGGTTTACATTACCTTCAACTGTGATGTCATGGGGGAACACCCCCAGCCCTTTCCTGACCTAGAATTCTCCACCGCCAGGCTTTGTTACTGCAAGCTTCTAAATAATGCAACTGACATTTTGGTCTTCTTCAATAATTCAGAGTGGTTTAAGAGATTAGTTTGTGATGACCCGTTGTCCATCAGTAACGAGTAAACCCTTTATAATGACTCTCAACAGGGTGACCTAATATTCACAAATGTGAACCCTAACAAGGAAATTACAGGGATATATACTATCCATAGAGAAATTGGGGACTTTTTTGTCCGTCACTTTAAGTGATTTCACATTGATGCATTTTCAACTGATATGTATTCCTTTTGAATGGTACTGATTTATTTGAAGTCAGACTGAGGTTACTGTAGTCTCTAATTCATAAATCTCTGCAGCAGACAAAATGGGTTGGAGTCCAGCAGAAGCAGGTAATTAGCCAAGAGATAAAGATTGATGACTGATTACAGAGTGGTGACTCCTGCTGCGCTGCAGTATGCTGTCCCTTGAGGTCAATGACCAGACCATGTGAGAGGAAACCTAAGTCCAACATCTGTCCTGCTTAAGACCAGGCACCAGAGGCTGAAATGACATTTTTCTATCCATTTTCAGATTTGTTGGTATTTTGGTCCTTTAATATTAGTATTTTCAACATAAAAATGTCAAAAACTTGATTCAAATGTATATTTTCTTTAGTTTATCATAGCACCGTCATCAAAATTTTAATGAATTTTAACCACTAAAATTGACATAAATATATAATTTCAAAGCTCACTACATTAAATAAAAAATTATTTAAAAGCCCATTTCATAGAGTGTTAAAAACTGGACAATATTTAGTAACTTATTTGAAGAGATGGTGATTGGGTCTAAATAGGCGTTCGGCATTTGGTAGTCTAAATTCAGTGTACTTGTCTTCAACTGCCATTTCCCGAAAGTCAGACTCTTCCCACACCCCAATTAATTTTTCTCAGCTTCAGAAGCATCTGCATTCACCAAATTGTGTGTGGTTATCTTTAGATATGTTCTCCAGACATGCCCAGGGGGAATTGTTGATACACTACATGACCAAAAGTTTGTGGACACCTGCTCGTCGAACATCTCATTCCAAAATTATGGGCATTAATATGGAGTTGGACCCCATTTGCTGCTATAACAGCCTCCACTCTTCTGGGAAGGCTTTGCACTAGATGTTGGAACATTGCTGCTGGGACTTGCTTCCATTCAGTCACAAGAGCATTAGTGAGACCGGGCACTGATATTGGGCGATTAGGCCTGGCTCGCAGTCAGCGTTCCAATTCATCCCAAAGGTGTTTGATGGGGTTGAGGTCAGGGCTCTGTGCAGGCCAGTCAAGTTGTTCCACACCGATCTCGACAAAGCATTTCTGTATGGACCTTGCTTTATGCACGGGTGCGTTGTCATGCTAAAACAGGAAAGGTCCTTTCCCAAAATGTTGGCACAAAGTTGGAAGCACAGAATCGTCTAGAATGTCATTGTATGCTCTGGCGTTAAGATTTCCCTTCACTGGAACTAAGGGGCTTAGCTCGAACCATGACAAACAGCCCCAGATCATTATTCCTCCTCCACCAAACTTTACAGTTATTCCTCATCCACCAAACCCAGATTCGTCCGTCGGACTGCCAAATGGTGAAGCGTGATTCATCACTCCAGGGAACACTTTTCCACTGCTCCAGAGTCCAATGGCGGCAAGCTTTACACCACTCCATCCGACGTTTGGCATTGAGCATGGGGATCTTAGGCTTGTGTGCGGCTGCTCGGCCATGGAAACCCATTTCATTAAACTCCCGACGAACAGTTCCTGTGCTGACGTTGCTTCCAGAGGCAGTTTGGAACTCGGTAGTGAGTGTTGCAACCGAGAACAGACAATGTTTACTCGCTACGCGCTTCAGCGCTCGGCAGTCCCGTTCTGTGAGCTTGTGTGGCCTACCACTTCATGGCTGAGCCATTGTTGCTCCTAGATGTTTCCTCTTCACAATAACAGCACTTACAGTGAGGGAAAAAAGTATTTGATCACTTGCTGATTTTGTACGTTTGCCCACTGACAAAGACATGATCAGTCTATAATTTTAATGGTAGGTTTATTTGAACAGTGAGAGACAGAATAAAAACAACAAAATCCAGAAAAACGCATGTCAAAAATGTTATCAATTGATTTGCATTTTAATGAGGGAAATAAGTATTTGACCCCTCTGCAAAACATGACTTAGTACTTGGTGGCAAAACCCTTGTTGGCAATCACAGAGGTCAGATGTTTCTTGTAGTTGGCCACCAGGTTTGCACACATCTCAGGAGGGATTTTGTCCCACTCCTCTTTGCAGATCTTCTCCAAGTCATTAAGGTTTTGAGGCTGACGTTTGGCAACTCCAACCTTCAGCTCCCTCCACAGATTGTCTATGGGATTAAGGTCTGGAGACTGGCTAGGTCATTCCAGGACCTTAATGTGCTTCTTCTTGAACCATTCCGTTGTTGCCTTGGCCGTGTGTTTTGGGTCATTGTCATGCTGGAATACCCATCCATGACCCATTTTCAATGCCCTGGCTGAGGGAATGAGGTTCTCACCCAAGATTTGACGGTACATGGCCCCGTCCATCGTCCCTTTGATGCGGTGAAGTTATCCTGTCCCCTTAGCAGAAAAACACCCCCAAAGCAAAATGTTTCCTCCTCCATGTTTGACGGTGGGGATGGTGTTCTTGGGGTCATAGGCAGCATTCCTCCTCCTCCAAACACGGCGAGTTGAGTTGATGCCAAAGAGCTCGATTTTGGTCTCATCTGACCACAACACTTTCACCCAGTTCTCCTGTGAATTATTCAGATGTTCATTGGCAAACTTCAGACGGCCCTGTATATGTGCTTTCTTGAGCAGGGGGACCTTGCGGGCGCTGCAGGATTTCAGTCCTTCACGGTGTAGTGTGTTACCAATTGTTTTCTTGGTGACTATGGTCCCAGCTGCCTTGAGATCACTGACAAGATCCTCCCGTGGAGTTCTGGGCTGATTCCTCACCGTTCTCATGATCATTGCAACTCCACGAGGTGAGATCTTGCATGGAACCCCAGGCCGAGGGAGATTGACAGTTATTTTGTGTTTCTTCCATTTGCGAATAATCGTGCTCCTAATCTCAGCTCATTACCTGTATAAAAGACACCTGGGAGCCAGAAATCTTTCTGATTGAGAGGGGGTCAAATACTTATTTCCCTCATTAAAATCCAAATCAATTTATAACATTTTTGACATGCGTTTATCTGGATTTTTTTGTTGTTATTCTGTCTCTCACTGTTCAAATAAACCTACCATTAATATTATAGACTGATCATGTCTTTGTCAGTGGGCAAACGTACAAAATCAGCAGGGGATCAAATACTTTTTTCCCTCACTCTACAGTTGACCGGGGCAGCTCTAGCAGGGCAGAAATTTGACGAACTCACTTGTTGGAAAGGTGGCATCATATGACGGTGCCACGTTGAAAGTCACTGAGCTCTTCAGTAAGGCCATTTTACTGTCAATGTTTGTCTATGGAGACTGCATGGCTGTGTGCTTGATTTTATACACCTTTCAGAAATGGGTGTGGCTGAAATAGCCAAATCCACTAATTTTTTAGGGGTGTCCACATACTTTTGTATACATACTGTATGTTGTAAATCTTTTAATTCTAGATAATATTTTCTTAGGAAAAATGTGTTTAGTATTTTACAGATAGAAAGATTTAAAAAGTATTTATCCACAATCTTCTCAGGACAAGTCTGGTCCTGGAGTGTCTTAACAAAATTAGACCAAAATATTAAGGATGACTTCATCCAGTGTCCAGAAAAAATGGATTAGCGCAATATGCAAATATTTAATGATATGTCTCCTAATTTGCATATTCTAATCAAATATATCAGAAATGTTTTAATACAACATTTATTATTTTATACGATGTAGGGAATTATTGAAAAAAGTGCAAGGGTGCCAATATATTTGGCCGCAACTGTATATTATTATATGGTATATGGTTGATTATCATTATCCCATTCGTATTTACAGATGGCATACATGTTTGTTATTGAGGCATATGAAAGTTCAAATGTTCCATAAGGCATTTCTGCAACAACAAAAAAACGCATTTTGATAAAGAAAAAACGTTCAAATGGCTCTCCTGTGAAGTCGTGACTTGCGACATATGCCTAGTTTCCTGAAACGGGTCACATACGTAAAAATGAAAAACCACTAAAAAAAACAGAATTTCAAGTGTAAAAGCTATTTTATTTGTGGAGTGCCTTTGTTACAACTATGAAACAAAAAGCATGTACGTTGGAACACTTCAAAAGTGTTATTTTATTTTTATAATGCCAAAACAAATAAAAAATACCCAAACCACATAGATATCAGTAGCCTAAACATCAGTATAAGCGTCAAGCATGCTTGTGAATAGTGACAATCAGTACAAAGGCAATATCGGCATTATAATGAATATTAGTGTTGATATGACAGGGGTAAAAAATGGTCTATTACTGTCAGTTATTGGACACATTATTTGTGGCCTCGCTCATGCTTACAGAATGGTGTGCATCTTGACGCAACAGTTGGATCTCATTTAGCCGTTATATCTTGTCCAAACAGTCGGCACAAATCTTCGCCACTTTCACTTGATTGCAAAACTTCCCACAAAGAAGTCGCTTGCAGCTGAAACAGGTTTTGTGGGTTCCGTTCCGAGTGCATCTGCCCACTTGGCAGTTTCTCCTCCCCGGGAGCTGTGCACAATGGCTCACGTGGAATCTTTGCTGCTGCCATGGCCCTCATATGTCTCTCTGTAGCCCGTGTGCCACTCATGATGAAGTCTCTCCTGCTCATGCTGTTGTTCATGCACTGCTTGAACAACACATTGATATCAGCTGAGTCAAGCATGTTGTAAGACATACCTAATCAAAAACTCCTATAGGATTTGTGATTTTTACAATAGAATCCAATAGGATTCTCACAATCCTATATCGTAGTTGACAGTGAAAAGGAGGAAGCCTGTACAAAATATAAATATTCCAAAACATGCATCCTGTTTGCAATAAGGCACTAAAGTAAAACTGCAATAAATGTGCCAAATAAATGTCCTGAATACAAAGCGTTATGTTTGGGGCAAATCCAACACAACACATCACTGAGTACCACTTCATATTTTCTAGCATGGTGGTGGCTGCATCATATTAGGGGTATGCTTGTCATCGGCGAGGACTAGGGAGTTTATGATAAAAAATTAACAAATTCAACAGGACAATAACCTAAAACACAAGGCCAAATATACACTGGAGTTGGTTACCAAGACGACATAGAATGTTCCTGAGTGGCCTAGTTACAGTTTTGACTTAAATCGACTTGAAGATCTATGGCAAGACTTGAAAATGGTTGTCTAGCAATGATCAACAACCAACTTGACAGAGATTGAAGAATTTAAAAAAGAATAATGTGCAATTCAAGAATCCAACAGAAAAATCCTATCACTTTTTGGAACCAGTCCTACAGGAACGCGTCGCCTTCCTGAGCGGTATGACGGCTGCGTGGTCCCATGGTGTTTATACTTGCATGCTATTGTTTGTACAGATGAATGTGGTACCTTCAGGCATTTGGAAATTGCTCGCAAGGATGAACCAGACTTGTGGAGGTCTACAATTTGTTTTCGGAGGTCTTGGCTGATTTCTTTTGATTTTCCCATTATGTCAAGCAAAGAGGCACTGAGTTTGAAGGTAGGCCTTGAAATACATCCACAGGTATACCTCCAATTTACTCAAATTATGTCAATTAGCCTATCAGAAGCTTCTAAAGCCATGACATCATTTTCTGGAATTTTCCAAGCTGTTTAAAGGCACAGTCAACTTAGTGTATGTAAACTTCTGACTCACTGGAATTGTGATACAGTGAATTAGAAGTGAAATAATCTGTCTGTAAACAATTGTTGAAAAAATTACTTACAAAGTAGGTGTCCTAACCGACTAGCCAAAACTATAGTTTGTTAAAAAGGGTAGAAAGAGCCGAAGACAGAGCTGTGGCACAAAGGGCACTTGGGGGTTAAGTGAGGCCCCTCATCTTCCCTGTGAGCAGATGCATAGGAATGAGCCGCTGCACGGGGGGAGTAGGGTTTTAGGAGCGCAGATGTGTGTGTGTGGGGGAGGGGTTCTCCATCTGAGAGGAGACAGGCCAGGATACGGCGTGAACTGTTGGCTGCACCTCTATGCGACTTGGGAAGGAAACCCTAGGTCGGTTGCCCCTTCTTCCCTCCAGGGGAATCACCGGGCAGGACCATGATGCGGCAGCAGTGAAGGACAGCTTCCCCCACTGTCTGCTCCTGTCCTGAGACTTGGACTGTGGGTTTGCAGCCTTCTGTGTTGCAGGTCGGTCAGTTAACACTGGCGCCAGTGAACTGCCCTATCCCTGCTGCGGAGCCTCGTAGAGGGGGAGACCGAGTTGCCACGGTACCCGGGTCTGCGGTGCAGGTGGTGGCAAGGCTAGCCTTTACGTGGTAGCTGACCAGTTTTTTTAGTCTTTTGGACCGGAGAACCTAGTAGGTGGGGCCAGTTAAGTAAGTAAGCACAAAAACAACTGAATGTTATGTGATCTATGCAAGGGACCTAAGCTAGTGTTGTGCTAGCTGAGGTAGGCCATGTGCGCATTTCACCTAGGTTAGCAGTGGAACAACAAGCCTTGCCGCGTTAGTTAGCCTGTTTTAGGCTGTCTCGTGGACCGGATCACCACATGGTGTGACAGGTTCAGTTACTAGGCACTACGCAACTTAATACGAGAGCCAAGCTAGCAATATCTAGACAGTGGTTAGCTAGCTAGCGTTCGCCGTGAGGGCTTGTAGCGTAGCTTAAGCTAGCATGGGTCGGTACTTGGTAAACCTTACAAAACTTGCAGGACTTGTTCGAGAGCTGCCTGAGAGCTGCCTGTTTCCCATGGGGTACCAGGCCCATAATAACTCTGGGAGAAAAGTATTGCTAACCGTGTTATGCATGTGCTAGTCGATGCTTAGTCATGAGGCTTTTGTGTTAGCTACCCTGCTGAAAAAAACAGCATACATCAGCATAGGCTGGTCAGCCAGCCTAACCAGCTAGACCATGCTGGTCAATTTAGGCTGGTCTATGCTGTTTTTTCAGCAGGGTAGCTAGGGTTCACGCAGTGGGCTAATAGCCTAGCTATAGCTAGCACCATGTTAGCCGAAGAAAACCGTGTGAATAGCGTTGCTTCTTAGGTCTTGATAGTCTCTTTTGAAAATAGCACGGTGAGGTGTAACAAGTCAGTTTAGCCAACGGAAATAGTAAATGTTAGATGTACTAAACGAGAGAACAAGCTTGCAATTCCTCCGTAGGTGGAAGAGCCTATAGCAGCTGGCTTCTCAGCATCATTGAGCTGCCAGCGCAAGAGCAAGGGGATTCGAGTGGCTACCTCGGGTGGAGTAGCAGTGGCTATTATTCGTTGAACCGGGGGAGTCAGGTTGGACCATGGTCAAGCCACTGTTACCCTTCCTATGTCCCCAATTTGTGGAAAAATACCTGCTAACCCAGTAGTACCTGCTGTGAATTAGCCTGGTGTGAGCTAGCTTATTAGATGCTTCGCGACTAATGGCTAACTGAAGTGAGCATTGTGTATGAACGCTATAGCTGTGGTGGGCTAGTGTAGGCACTAGCTAGCTAGCAACCAGCTTGTGGGCTAAGGTTGTTATGGCTAGCATAGTGCTAGCCGAAGAGAACGGCGTCGGTATTCGTCTTCAGGTAAAACATCTCCCACGACCGTAATGCAGAGAGGCTAAACCAGTCAGTCTAGTCAACACAAATGAGTGAACATAGGTTGTACTACACGAGGGGCAATGCTACTGTCTGGGCTGGTAGGGAACTCGTTCAGAGTTAGCTAGCAATGCTTATGCTACCGTATGTGCAGGTAAGAACCAAGTAAGAACACAGGGAGAGGTTTATGCGTGTACCGATTGGACGCATGGGGAGAGAGTAGCTCCATTTTGTACCGACAGGACTGTGGTTATGAAGAAACCAGACAATATAGTTTAAATGAAGCCTTTAAAATCTATATATCAATATATCACCAAGTAACCGGGAGAGAGTGAGCCAATCTGAACCAATCTGTGAGTAAAGCGACCCTGAGACTCGAGCCCAACAAGCCATGGCTTCCCTTAGAGGAGAAGACAAAGAACAACTTGGAGATGCAAAAGAGCAGCGAACAGCTGAATGATATGCAGGAAAACATAGCTAAAATGCTCTCAATGCTCACCAAAACAAACAAACTGTTACAATCTGTTGTTAAAAAAGTTGAGGAAAGTAGAGTCTATCGAGTCAGATATGCATATACAGTGCCGGCGTGTGGATGAACAAGACAACAAAATTGGCCTTCTGGAAACAAAGGTGCAAACTGTAGAAGATTAACTGGATCAGCCAGAAAGATCTAGACAAAATATTTGTCCTTACCGGAGGACGAGGAAAAAGGGGACCTTATCATCTAAGTGATCGAGCTGATATCGGAGGAGCTTGGCGTGGATGTGTCGTAGGAAGATCTGGAGCGATGCCATCGGATCGGCGTGAAGCAGAAGAACACTAAATACCCTTGCATGGTAATCTTTAAGCCGTGGAACTATCAGACCAAAGTCAACATTCTGAGGGCACAGAGGGGAAAAGTGATTAAGGTCCAGGGCCAGTCTATTCGATTCGTGCAGGACCTATCTGCTAGACTGAGGAAAAAATGCCAGCAATGAATTCCTATCAGACAGTCACTTGAGGAAAAAGGGATCAAGTCTCAACTCCGATTCCCAGCAGTACTCTGGGAATAAAAGGGAACACAGAGAATGGAGTTCACAAGCGCCAATGAAGCCATGAACAGGATGCAGGAAACCTTTTCAGTTGAAAGAGAGCCAACTGCCCTGAGGAGTGGCAGAAGCAGAAAAAATAGACAAGCACACCAGGCGACATACAGTGATACCCAAGACCAGCTTATCATAAGTTCAGACAATATTCCTTCCCCTTCCCCCCAACACAATCTAGACTCTATTGTCCCCAAGTACCTGATACTCTTGTCCCATCGCGCACTAGCGACTCCTGTGGCGGGCCGGGCACAGTGCACGCTGACTTTTGTACGTTTGCCCACTGAAAAAGAAATGAGAAGTCTATAATTGTAATGGTAGGTTTATTTGAACAGTGAGAGACAGAATAACAACAAAAACCCCAGAAAAATGCATGTAAAAAATGTTATGAATTGATTTGCATTTTAATTAGGGAAATAAGTATTTGACCCCCTCTCAATCAGAAAGATTTCTGGCTTCCAGGTGTCTTTTATACAGGTAACGAGCTGAGATTAGGAGCACACTCTTAAAGAGAGGGGTCAAATACTTATTTCCCTAATTAAAATGCAAATCAATTCATAACATTTTGACATGCATTTTTCTGGATTTTGTTGTTGTTATTCTGTCTCTCACTGTTCAAATAAACCTACCATTAAAATTATAGACTGATCATGTCTTTGTCAGTGGGCAAACGTACAAAATCAGTAGGGGATCAAATACTTTTTTCCCTCACTGTATTTTCGGCAATACCAATTACCCCACCGAAGACATTCTTTAAAAAAGTATACTCTGTCATAATAGACTTTATATGGGCAAATTAAATTAAATGAATAGAATAAAAAGGAAAGTTTTGCATCATCCTAAGTCTGAGGGTGGACTCTGGACTAAAACCTAATTATGATAAATGTACAATATTACGTATTGGATCTTTAAAAAATACTACGTTTACATTACCCTGCAATTTACCTATAAAAATGGGCTGACGGTGAAGTAGATATACTTGGTATTCAGATCACAAAAGATATGAGCTCTCTACAATGAATTTCAATAGAAAACTAGTAAAAATAGACAAGATCCTGCAATGATGGAGAGGTAAATACCTATCTATTTATGGAAAAATTGCCCTGATTAACTCCTTAGTCATATCTCAGATTACTCACTTACTTATGGCGCTGCCTACTCCTGATGATTTGTTTTTCAAATAATGAGAAAAATATATATATTTAGCTTTATCTGGGATGCTAAACCAGACAAGATAAAGCATGCCTATCTATATAATGAATATGAACTAGGTGGGTTGAGATTATTACATCTAAAAGCACTAAATGGTTCTCAAGTAGATTACTAAGAAAAGCTCATCCATTGTTTAAAAATGGCCTTTTTGCCTTTGTGCAGATTGCCTTGTCTCATTTTCGATTAATTCAAAATGAAACTTTTTTCAAAGTATCTCTCTTTTTCAAACAAGCAATGCAGAGCTGGCTTCAATTTCAATTTCGTTCCCCTGAAAAGATAAAACAAACATTACAACAAATGTTTTGGCTGACCTCAAATGTGCTGGTTGATAAAATACCTGTATTTATGGAAAATATGTTTGAAAAGGGTATTTTGTTTTTAAATGATGTTGTAAATTGGAATGGTAGAGTTATGTCTTTCATGGAGTTATCAGAATTGTATGGGAAGGTCTGCTCAATCCAAGATTACAACCAATTGATTACAGCATTACCCCAAAAATGGAGGAGGCAGGTGGCAATGGGAGGAGGTAGGGAGCTGGTCTGTCTGCCCAATATAAAGGATCAAAACTGGCGGAGGAATAAAAATAGCATAAATAGGAAGGTATACCAGTTTCATTTGAGGACCAGGATGTTGACAGCTGTGCCATACAGATTGCAAAATAGTTGGGAAGAGATTTTTGATGTACCGATTCCATGGTACAGTGTGTATGAGTTGATATATAAAACGACGCAAGATTCAAGACTTTGTGCTTTTCAGCTAAAATTATTGTACATCATTCTTGCCACCAACAAAATTTTGAATATTTGGGGCATACAATCATCGCAGCTCTGCAGATTTTGTTGTGAGGATACAGAATCAATAGACCATTTGTTTTGGTATTGCCCTCAGGTAGCCTGTTTCTGGTCTCAGGTTCAAAAATGGCTGAAAATGCATAACATTGATCCAAAATTGACCCTAGAAATAGTATTGTTGGGAGATCTGGAGAAACCGGGTCAGTCAATTACTAATATACCAATACTCTTAAATACTTTTACTATCTTAAACTCGCAATCTGTGGATTCTATTCGATTAAATAGATTCAAATTGTATGTTAAACATCACAGCATAGTTATACAGTGGGGAGAACAAGTCTTTGATTCACTGCCGATTTTGCAGGTTTTCCTACTTACAAAGCATGTAGAGGTCTGTAATTTGTGTCATAGGTACACTTCAACTGTGAGAGACAGAATCTAAAACAAAAATCCAGAAAATCACATTGTATGATTTTTAAGTAATTAATTTGCATTTTATTGCATGACATAAGTATTTTATCACCTACCAAACAGTAAGAATTCCGGCTCTCACAGACCTGTTAGTTTTTCTTTAAGAAGCCCTCCTGTTCTCCACTCATTACCTGTATTAACTGCACCTGTTTGAACTCGTTACCTGTATAAAAGACACCTGTCCACACACTCAATCAAACAGACTCCAACCTCTCCACAATGGCCAAGACCAGAGAGCTGTGTAAGGACATCAGGGATAAAATTGTAGACCTGCACAAGGCTGGGATGGGCTACAGGACAATAGGCAAGCAGCTTGGTGAGAAGGCAACAACTGTTGGCGCAATTATTAGAAAATGGAAGAAGTTCAAGATGACGGTCAATCACCCTCGGTCTGGGGCTCCATGCAAGATCTCACCTCGTGGGGCATCAATGATCATGAGGTAGGTGAGGGATCAGCCCAGAACTACACGGCAGTACCTGGTCAATGACCTGAAGAGAGCTGGGACCACAGTCTCAAAGAAAACCATTAGTAACACACTACGTCGTCATGGATTAAAATCCTGCAGCGCACGCAAGGTCCCTCTGCTCAAGCCAGCGCATGTCCAGGCCCGTCTGAAGTTTGCCAAAGACCATCTGGATGATCCAGAGGAGGAATGAGAGAAGGTCATGTGGTCTGATGAGACAAAAATAGAGCTTTTTGGTCTATACTCCACTCGCCGTGTTTGGAGGAAGAAGTAGGATGAGTACAACCCCAAGAACACCATCCCAACCGTGAAGCATGGAGGTGGAAACATAATTCTTTGGGGATGCTTTTCTGCAAAGGGGACATGACGACTGCACCGTATTGAGGGGAGGATGGATGGGGCCATGTATCACGAGATCTTGGCCAACAACCTCCTTCCCTCAGTAAGAGCATTGAAGATGGGTCGTGGCTGGGTCTTCCAGCATGACAACGACCCGAAACACACAGCCAGGGCAACTAAGGAGTGGCTCCGTAAGAAGCATCTCAAGGTCCTGGAGTGGCCTAGCCAGTCTCCAGACCTGAACCCAATAGAACATCTTTGGAGGGAGCTGAAAGTCCGTATTGCCCAGCAACAGCCCCGAAACCTGAAGGATCTGGAGAAGATCTGTATGGAGGAGTGGGCCAAAATCCCTGCTGCAGTGTGTGCAAACCTGGTCAAGACCTACAGGAAACGTATGATCTCTGTAATTGCAAACAAAGGTTTCTGTACCAAATATTACGTTCTGCTTTTCTGATGTATCAAATACTTATGTCATGCAATAAAATACAAATGAATTACTTAAAAATCATACAATGTGATTTTCTGGATTTTTTGTTTTAGATTCCGTCTCTCACTGTAGTAGTGTACCTATGATACAAATTACAGACCTCTACATGCTTTGTAAGTAGGTAAAACCTGCAAAATCGGCAGTGTATCAAATACTTGTTCTCCCCACTGTATATGGTGCGTAGAATTCCAAAGAGGGTGGCCAGCAGAGATTGGTGGGATGGGCTTAGGGAAGCTGAGGGTTGGGATGTGGAATTGGAGACAAGTGGGAGTGGAGTTGCTAGGCGGGGGATAGAATGACGGTCAAAGATAAAAGCAAAAAATGAAGTCAAAATAAAACAGAACAAAAAGTATGTTTGAATGACACTGAGGGGCAGTGTTGCATGAGGCCGATGCCGTGCAGGTGTTTGTACACATGCATATACACACACTCTCATTCAAATGCACACACGTGCACATACACGGACACACACACACGTAAATTGAATTATTTTATTTTTCTCGGGGGGACTGTGTGTGTGTGTGTGTGTGTGTGTGTGGGGGGGGGGTTCTCGTATGTTTGAGGGACAGCTGTTGGGGAACTGTGGGGGGATCTTGGATGGTGGCCTGGCAGTTGGGAGCTTGGGCCGGTGACTGACGGGTCGCTGGTTCGGGTCCCCGTTTTTTGACCTTATGGGAGCTCTGTCGACGTGCCCTTGAGCAGGGCGTTGACCCTGGTTGCTTCTGTGGGTCGCTCTGGATGGGAGTCTGTTAGATGACTAATGTGATGTAGATGTTGAGCGGCTTCACTGCAAGTAGATTGTATGTTTTAAATATTCAATATAAAAATAAAAATACATTAATTCAAATAAAAAATGTCTGAGGGTGGTTTTAACCATCCAGACTTGGAATTGTATCAACACTCTACCCAAGGCTTTTACTTGCGACAGTTGAATGCACTAAAGAGGAACAATGGGTACATATTGAAGATGCGCATTTTCATCCCCAGAATCTTTTTACATGTCTATTTTCAAAGGATAAAGCTAACAACATTAACAACTTCATAGTTAAGAACACTTTAACAATATGCAAGAAAATGAAACGTATTTTACAATAAACAATATCACTCACTAGAAACACAACCTTAAGGAATAATCCTTGGATAACTTTTCAGAATTCATCGATAAATTGGCCCACATGGAAAACTAAAGGCATAGAAACCGTAAATGACTTGGTAACAGGAAATACATATATTTCCATGACAGAATTAAAAAAGTAATTTTGGACTGACCAATGTAGATAGTTTCAAATACATGCAACTTAAAAGTTACATATTACAACATTTATATTTGAAATCTTTTCGAAATCAGAGCAACCTTGAGGGAAACTTATTTGAGTCAGAAAAGGATGTTCACATGATTGGAAAGATCTACAAAACCTTGCAGAGAGCCTATCCAACTGACAATCTCTTAGAAAACAATATAAACTATTGGAACCAAGATTTAAAAAGAACTTATGTTGGCATAAGATGGAGGGACAGTAAAAAAGAAAGAAAAGGAAAAATAGCTTGCTTTCAAGCGAGCTAGCCAAGTTAGCTTATGCCTTGCAGCTTGTGCTAACCCATGGTCTCTCGACGTATAAAGTGTTTCTCACGACCGTCGAGCTGTAAAGCTAGGGCGGTCAGTCTAGTCAACATGGCACGAGGTAACGTGGGCTGAACAAAACAAGAGAGGAGAGCTAGCAATTCTACTTTTCCAGTTAGAAAGGCTAGTTTGGTGGTATAGCTGTCCTTGTGGCAAGCTAGCCAGGTTAGCTAAGCCTTGCAGCGAAAGCTAGTCAAGTCTCAGTAGCTAGTGTTAAGTTGCGTCAATTCAAATCTGGTATTAGGAACAAAAGAGGTCAACACGACTTCTAAGATATACTAGTATTTTAATTAATGCAAACCACTTCAATGGTAAATATGATGTTCGTATATACGGGTCCACTAAAATACCACACAGGGCACTCAGAGAACTGATCCATTGTTCTAAGTTCTTCTTCAAATACTCTGACAGAAATAGTTCCCGCTCCCTGCTGGCCAATCAGAGTAGAGACTGAGCGTGGTTTAGACTTACTCAGCCAATCGTTGGTGCACAGGCTGGTCCCAGCCCCTTGGCGCTTTACCATTGCACACTGTTGCCAGGCATAAGTTGTTATCATCACACCCTGTCTCGAGTCAGCACCCATAGACACTGTTCCCCTGTACTCTTTGTACCTACGTCCTTGGACGGTTCATAGATCACAAAGAGGCAGTGTTCGTGTATGTGAGACACAAGTTCTTATCTCCCCCTACTCCCTAAAACAGCTCCTCACATTAATCACAGCTTGTTAGGTTAAACAATTTATATCAGTACAGTACAAACCCATTA
Source organism: Coregonus clupeaformis (assembly GCF_020615455.1). NCBI lineage: Eukaryota > Metazoa > Chordata > Actinopteri > Salmoniformes > Salmonidae > Coregonus > Coregonus clupeaformis. The sequence goes on along the minus strand of NC_059203.1, from coordinate 49,861,283 downwards.
TGTTTAATCATTAATGCATTCCTTCTAAGCTAGGCATCACATCCAGCCATAAGAAAATAGATCCCAACACTAGCTGTGTGACGCTAGCTACCACAGGGAACTTAGTGGGTAGAAAAATAGCTATTTCTACACGCAAAAAAAGTTCATTTCGGTCAGTTTTTCAACACAAAGGACGAGAGCTGAGGTCCTACGTTCAGCAGCGTTAACCTTGCGGTTCGCCTGAGAACAGTTAAGTAGGAAGACAGGATTCAAGTCGTGCTGAGGACAGCTTCAGGAGCTGTAGTGATCTTCCACAAGGAAGAGAGGAGAGAATTACCAGAAGACGGGCGAGTGGCTCTTTATAAGGAGGGAGGGGCTCACATCATTCACCACTCGACCCGTCTGTCTCCGACAGGCATCGTGTGATTGGTTCTTCGTGTAGTGATCCGCCTGGAGCTAATTCCCATAGTGAGATATTGAAATGAGCATTTGAAAGATAAATTATTAAACAAATACCCTTTCAACTGCGCCTCCCAGCACAAATAGCGTTTGTGAATCATTACTCTGTCATACTTTTTCCATTGGGAACATGATGATCTCCAGGTTTTCTGTTCACACCTCATTTACTTTAATTTTGGTGTGCATCATATGAAGGCCAACCTGTCACTTTAGAGACCATACAATAATAGACCACATTCAAGGTCCTTTCTAAAATGACTATTGATCTTAATACAGACAAATGTAAAGGCATTCCTCAATTGAACAGTTGGTGTGTTTTGCACAAATGTTGCGTTCACTATCAATCTATGTGATCACTTAGCCACCACAATGATAAACTCTGTTATTGTGCTCAGTGTTTTGAGGTGACATCTGGTGGAATTGAAGGTTTACCTAAAGTCTCAATTTATGGATGTCACAGCTAAAGGTTTTTTAGAAAGATATGAGCGTGTGGCTTCTGTCTTCAGGCGAATGCCCGGTGAGTAAGTAGGGTGGTGGTATGAGGAAGTTAGCAAGACAAGGGCTTATGGTGCCTGTGACAAGGAAGCTGGAGTCACTTCCTGGCAAGGTGGCCTGGATCGTTAGATAGAAATATATTGTGTAGAAACAACATGATACTTTGTCATGTAGAAAAGGGAATGTCAGCTCTATGAGCTGGTGTGTTTTGCACAAATGTTAGGTTGACTATCAATCTATGATCACACAACTCTCTTATTGTGTTTCACAGTGTTTGGGGTGACATCCCGAGGCATTGGAGCATTACTGCATAACTAGTTGATTTCCGTTTCAATAAATAGTAAATAATACATAGTCTACTGTGGAATGTAAATATCAAATTGATTTGACACTGAGGATGTCCCCAACATATTGAAAAGGTACAATAAATTAAATCCTCACTAAATATAATCCAGTTATGAGAGAGCCCTTCATAATCCTTTCATAATTTCATGATCTGACTGATGGTCAAACATCAGGGATCAGCCCTATAATGGCCAGATTTAGAGACTGGCTAAGGTCAACGCCACTCTGTCCGCCACTGTAACTGTATGAGTTTCCGGTAGGTATTTCAGGAGAGAAATAACTGAATATCCCTTACATGAGACAGCCAGCTGTTAACTACTAGCTCTGTAACCTTTCTATAAGGTCAGCCCGTGTACAGAACTTACTGAGCACAGAATAGAATAGAATAAAATATCCCGTAATATTACTTTATTAGTCCATCTCCACGGAGATGGAAATTCACAAAGATGTGTGAAAGTGTCTTCCACAAACATCAAGGTGTCTATAAAACTTAGCCTATTGGTTTTAGTGCTTTACATAAAAGGAGAACAGCGAAAATGAAACTTCAGCCATGTATAATTCAGGGATTTCGAAAGGCAACAAATGTTTGATTCACTTCTCTCTTTTTTACAGTTACAGTATATGCATTGAAAAGCAGAAGAGAGTGGGTGTATCTGAGGCACACAGGGTGGATGGTGCAGCACGTACTCACTCAGAGGAAGCTATTGAGAGGCTTTACACACCATCCCCAGTGTTCACAGAGAATGTGGATACGACACAGTGAGTCAGCAGACATACTCAATATGCAGGTCATGATCATGCCATTTAAATCCCTAGTGATAAGAAGAGAAAAAACATAATAGTATGTGCACATTGTTCAGTTTGTGTGCAAGCACTTAGTGAAAACTGATGATGATACTGCAGTTGTGAAGCTAAAAAAGGGGTACATGAACACATTTGATTGAATTATTGATTGATTGATTGAGGCCTGTATGTCATACAATATGTGTAGCCTACAGATTTTTAGACTATAATGATGGCGTGCTAAGTGCTATGGTGTGTAAGAAATAAAAAGGTGAATGGTACACCTTCCAGCAGGACAATGACCCTAAGCATACTGCTAAAGCAACACTCAAGTGGTTTAAGGGGAAACATTTCAATGTCTTGGAATGGCCTAGTCAAAGCCCAGACCTCAATCCAATTGAGAATCTGTGGTATGACTTAAAGATTGCTGTACACCAGCGGAACCCATCCAACTTGAAGGAGCTGGAGCAGTTTTGCCTTGAAGAATGGGCAAAAAAACAAGTGGCTAGATGTGCCAAGCAAAGTATTGACTTTGGGGGGGGTGAATAGTTATACATGCTCAAGTTCAGTTTTTTTGTCTTATTTCTTGTATGTTTCACAATAAAAAATATTTTGCATCTTCAAAGTGGTAGGCATGTTGTGTAAATCAAATGATAAAAAAAAACAAAAAATCCATTTTAATTCCAGGTTGTAAGGCAACAAAATAGGAAAAAAGTTAGTATTCTGGCCTTGACCGTAGCAAATGAATTACCAGGCTTTAAACAAGACCGAAGCAAGTGGTCATAAAAAATGAAAATCACAGCCACAATATTAACAGTCAAAAATACATTTCAGATCAAATTAACTGAAGTCTGAAGTAATCATCTCCACTTCTCACATTCATCTCAGGTCACAATCATAAACTGTAGTCAATTTCATGATTAATGTGATACCATTGTGATGGAAAAGGATTGCATTTCAAATAATGTAGCTTTGAATATGAGGAGTGCAGCAAATATTTTCAATGGACTCTAGATGTGTATGCCACTACAGGCAAGTTTGTCGATACATTGCATTCGGAAAGTATTCAGACCCCTTGACTTTTTCCACATTTTGTGACATTACGGCCTTATTCTAAAATGGATTAAATAAAAAACAATCTACACACAATATCCCATAATGACGAAGCGAAAACAGGTTTTGATTTTTTTGTAAATTTATTACAAATAAAAAAACTGAAATACCTTATTTACATAAGTATTCAGACCCTTTGCTAAGAGACTCGAAATTGAGCTCAGGTGCCTCCTGTTTCCATTGATCATCCTTGATGTTTCTACAACTTGATTGGAGTCCACCTGTGGCAAATTCAATTGATTGGACATGATTTGGAAAGGCACACACCTGTCTATATAAGGTCCCACAGTTGACAGTGCATGTCAGAGCAAAAACCAAGCCATGAGGTCGAAGGAATTGTCCGTAGAGCTCCGAGACAGGAGTGTTTCGAGGCAAAGATCTGGGGAAGGGTACCAAAAAATATCTGCAGCATTGAAGGTCCCCAAGAACACAGTGGCCTCCATCATTCTTAAATAGAAGAAGTTGGGAACCACCAAGACTCTTCCTAGAGCTGGCCGCTCGGCTAAACTGAGCAATCGGGGGAGAAGGGCCTTGGTCAGGGAGGTGACCAAGAACCTGATGGCCACTCTGACAGAGCTCCAGAGTTCCTCTGTGGAGATGGGAGAACCTTCCAGATTGACAACCATCTCTGCAGCACTCCACCAATCAGGCCTTCATAGTAGAGTGGCCAGACAGAAGCCACTCCTCAGTAAAAGGCATGACATCCCGCTTGGAGTTTGCCAAAAGGCACCTAAAGGACTCTCAGACCATGAGAAACAAGATTCTCTGGTCTGATGAAACCAAGAATGAACTCTTTGGCCTGAATGCCAAGCGTCACGTCTGGAGGAAACCTGGCACCATCCCTACAGTGAAGCATGGTGGTGGCAGCTTCATGCTGTGGGGATGTTGTTCAGCGACAGGGACTAGGCAGGGTCGAGGGAAAGATGAACGGAGCAAAGTGCAAAGAAATCACTTGATGAAAACCTGCTCCAGAGCACTCAGGTTCACCTTCCAACAGGACAAAGACCCTAAGCACACAGCCAAGACAACGCAGGAGTGGCTTCGGAACAAGTATCTGAATGTCCTTGAGTGGCCCAGCCAGAGCCCGGACTTGAACCCGATCGAACATCTTTGGAGAGACCTGAAAATAGCTGTGCAGCAACACTCCCCATCCAACCTGACAGAGCTTGAGAGGATCTGCAGAGAAGAATGGGAGAAACTCTCCAAATACAGGTGTGCCCCGCTCCTCCGCACACTCCACTGGCTTCCAGTTGAGGCTCGCATCTTCTACAAGACCATGGTGCTTGCCTACGGAGCTGTGAGGGGAACGGCACCTCCTTACCTTCAGGCTCTGATCAGACCCTATACCCAAACGAGGGCACTACGTTCATCCACCTCTGGCCTGCTAACTCCCCTACCTCTACGGAAGCACAGTTCCCGCTCAGCCCAGTCAAAGCTATTCACTGCTCTGGCACCCCAAAGGTGGAACAAGCTCCCCCACGACGCCAGGACAGCGGAGTCACTGACCACCTTCCGGAGACACTTGAAACCCTACCTCTTTAAGGAATATCTGGAATAGTATAAAGTAATCCTTCTTCCCCCACCCACCATAAAAAAAAAGTGGTTCTCATAAGTTGAATGCACCCATTTGTAAGTCGCTCTGGATAAGAGCGTCTGCTAAATGATGTTAATGTAAATGTAATACCCAAGAAGACGAGGCAGTAATCGCTGCCAAAGGTGCTGCAACAAAGTACTTAGTAAATGGTCTGAATACTTATGTAAATGTAATATTTCAGTTTTTCATTTTTAATGCATTTGCCAAGATTTCTAAAAACTTGTTTTTGCTTTGTAATTATGGGGTATTGTGTGTAGATTGATGGGGGGGGAGTATTTAATCCATTTTAGAATAAGGCTGTAAAGTCACAAAATGTGGAAAAAGTCAAGGGGTCTGAATACTTTCCAAATGCACTGTATCGCCATCCAATACTGCCACATACTGTAGCCTAGTTGTGTCTTGATCACTTTCTTTGGAAATCTGCAGTAGTCACAATTATCAGTGGCTTTCAGAGAATATAGGTAACTTCAGGGTGATGTAAAGACTTACTTGACTTAAGTCCTTGGTGCCCATAAGAAGCATTGGCCATTGACACATGTTCTCCATCTTTCTCAGTTAGGGGCAAGTTTTTCCAGGTCACAGGTCATGGTTGAGGCCGCTGTCAGTCATTTCTGTCTGGAAGTCTCTCTTCCTCTTGGTGTGGCATTTCCTAAGTTGCACTTCTAGACCTGGTTGCACAGCACTGCGTGGGAACATGCAAAATTGCTCTGAGGCCAGGTTGGGACATGTTGCATCATCTCCTCACCATAAAGACCCTACCCAAAATGAGCATATTCAATTAAATATACATGTTTTCCTTTCTCCAGCCCTAAAGGTTTAGGCTTAGCCTATATGTTAGGCCTAATTCATTATGCCCTGAACTGGAAGTCCAAATGCCACACGAAAGTAGTCACTCACATTTTCCCTGCAGTCATTAAACTCTTATCAGTAGGCTAAAGTGTAACCACTTGCCAGTATGATCAGAGGTCCAAAGATTCAGATGGAATCCTTTATTGCTTCGACAGCAATACAACTCTAATCAGGGTTTACATGCATTTCCCCATATCCACATATTGCAATTACAGTAAAAAGTATGGCCAATCATAAAACAAGGGAAAATACCCTTAGGGTGAGGCTTCTGTTTTTCTTTCTGGTTGCAAACCATCATTATGATACAGGCCAGGTTATTTTCTTTATGGGGTAGCCTATTTATAGCCTTATTTTAATTCAGGTTAACTAAAACCAACTCCGTAATTTCCCCTCTTAGACCAGCAAGACAACATCAAAACTGTAAACAAGCCCTAGGATGGGCCTACTGTTGAGAAGAAATCAGATGAACCTGTAACATATCAGCTAGTGGGCTGTTGTGTTGATTGTATTACCGCCACACCGGCAGTCATGAGTCATGACCACAGTAAAATTGTACTTGAGGAAAGAAGTTCAACAACAGGTTGAGTGGAAAACATGATCATTGTGGATGTTGTGTCAAAGCCTCACAACAAAATGGACAGCGCTTTCTAAGGTGATGATTAATTCAAAACACCCATATGCATATTAGAGCTTATGCATAGGCCTATACTGTGTATGAGACCAAGGCCAAAAAAAAACTGAATTAAAATAATGATTGTGCCGTCATACAATGCATAGACTACCACATATTACACATGGCAGAAAAACATTTGAAAAAATAATGATTTAAGATATCTTTGGTACATAATAGTTTTTGCCTAAATTAAACAAATTCAGAGTTAGCCAACAATTAGTGAATTTGTATTTTATTTTGAATAGCCTAGTTATAGGGCATTTTTTTGCTTTTCATAATTAATAGGCATTAGCCTACTTTTTTAAATTATTTGTTTGCTTTTATTTAACCAGGTAAGCCAGTTGAGAAAAAGTGCGACCTGGCCAAGATAAAGCAAAGCAGTGCGATAAAAACAACAACCAGACAGTGTTACATATGGAATAAACAAAAACGTACAGTCAATAACACAATAGAAAATCTATAGTATGTGCAAATGTAGTAAGTTATGGAGGTAAGACAATATATAGGCCATAGTGCAAAATAATTACAATTTAGTATTAACACTGGAATGATAGATGTGCAGAAGATGATGTGCAAATAGAGATACTGGGGTGCAAATTAGCAAAATAAATAACAATATGGGGATGAGGTAGTTGGGTGGGCTAATTGCAGATGGGCTGTGTACAGGTGCAGTGATCGGTAAGCTGCTCTGACAACTGATGCTTAAAGTTAGTGAGGGAGATAAGAGTCTCCAGCTTCAGAGATTTTTGCAGTTCGTTCCAGTCATTAGCAACAGAGAACTGGAAGGAATGGCGGCCAAAGGAGGTGTTGGCTTTGGGGATGACCAGTGAGATATACCTGCTGGAGCACATACTACGGGTGGGTGTTGCTATGGTAACCAATGAGCTAAGATAAGGCAGGGATTTGCCTAGCAGTGATTTATAGATGACCTGGAGCCAGTGGGTTTGGCATGGGGGGGGCATGGGCAAGTTGCAGCGGAGGGTGCAGAGCTGGTGGCTGTGGTAGGGGTAGTCAGGTGGAAAGCATGGCCAGCCGTAGCAAAATGCTTGTTGAAATTTTCGATTATCGTAGATTTATCGGTAGTGACAGTGTTTCCTAGCCTCAGTACAGTGGGCAGCTGGGAGGAGGTGCTCTTATTCTCCATGGACTGGATGCAAATTTCTGTTTGAAAAAGCTAGACTTTTCTTTCCTAACTGATTGTGTATATTGGTTCCTGACAACCCTGAAAAGTTGCATATCGCGGGGGCTGTTCATTGCTAATGCAGTACGCCACAGGATGTTTTTGTGCTGGTCAAGGGCAGTCAAGTCTGGGGTGAACCAGGGGCTATATCTGTTCTTAGTTCTGATTTTTTTTTAATGGGGCATACTTATTTAAGATGGAGAGGAAAGCATTTTTAAAAGAACAACCAGGCTTCCTCTACTGACGGAATGAGGTCAATATCCATCGAGGATACCCGGGTCAGGTCAATTAGAAAGGCCTGCTCGCTGAAGTGTTTTAGGGAGCGTTTGACAGTGATGATGGGTGGTCGTTTGACCGCGGACCCATTACGGACGCAGGCAATGAGGCAGTTATCGCTGAGATCCTGGTTGAAGACAGCGGAAGTGTATTTAGAGGGTAAATTAGTCAGGATGATATCTATGAGGGTGCCCATGTTAACGGATTTAGGGTTGTACCTGGTAGGTTCCTTGATAATTTGTGTGAGATTGAAGGCATCTAGTTTAGATTGTAGGATGGCTGGGGTGTCAAGCATATCCCAGTTTAGGTCACCAAGCAATACCAACTCTGAGGATAGATGGGGGGCAATCAATTCACATATGGTGTCCAGGGCACAGCTGGGGGCTGAGGGTGGTCTGTAGCAAGCGACAACAGTGAGCGACTTATTTCTGGAAAGGTGGATTTTTAGAAGTAGAAGCTCAAACTGTTTGGGCACAGACCTGGATAGTATGATAGAGCTCTGCAGGCTATCTGTACAGTAGATTGCAACTCCGCCCCCTTTGGCAGTTCTATCTAGACGGAAAATGTTGTAGTTGAGAATGGACATTTCTGAATATTTGGTGGCCTTCCTAAGCGAGGATTCAGACACTGCTAGAACATCAGGGTTGGCGGAGTGTGCTAACGCAGTGAATAACTCAAACTTAGGGAGGAGGCTTCTGATGTTAACATGCAAGAAACCAAGGCTTTTGCGGTTACAGAAGTCAACAACTGATAGCGCCTGGGGAGTAGGAGTGATACTGGGGGCTACAGGGCCTGGGTTAACCTCTACATCACCAGAGGAACAGAGGAGGAATAGAATAAGCTACAGAATATCTCACCACCATGCGTTTCCATCTCCTCCCCTCTCTCCTTCATTCCTTTCTCCAGCATGCAGAGAGAGAGAATGTCAACAGTTTAATGAAATATGTTTCGTGGTGAAAACATGTTACTATCAATGTTCCCGAACAGATGTCACTTGGTTTCCCAAATTAAGCACTGGATAGCTGCAGGAACAGGGTTGGAGAGCCCATGGCATACATAGTTTGGGCAGAATATCATCTGTCACGCTACGAAATGAAGGAGTAACCTACCCAACATTAGTGAAGAAAAAAAACAGGCAGGAAAGTGGCCTCCATTTGATATTCAAGTGCATACAGATGATATGTATTTTTTCCCCTGCCCCTGTTCCTGCCCGTTTGATAATGGGCCATTCTAAATTGAAACACATTTGACATATTAGTAAAGACAAGATTAAATTGAGAATAGTCTAATGGGTGAAAATATGATCACCTGATGAAAGAAAAGCATGTGCAGCCTGAGGCAAGGAACAGAGCGTAAGCCTTTTTTGAAACTTTCTCAAATCATCAGTAGCCTATAGTCGCATCATGCAGCCTATATATATTTATAAGGCATTCTACGGCTTGTATCATTCACAACTGAAGTTGCCAAATAACTCTAAATCTAGCATATAGGACCAGTTTCAAATTATCCCTTATACGCTCAACATAGCCATTTCATATGCACAGTCATTTCTATTTTATTCAGCTAAGTTCAATTATATTCTTCTAACTATAAAACCATATAATATAAAATAATGGCATGGGACTTATAAGCATATTGTGTCTGCTAAACAAATAATCCTACAGCCTATGGCATGGAGCATAGCCAGATAACATACAGTAGGCCAACTCATATTCTGGTCTTCTGAAATACATTTAATTCATAACATGTTTCTTTAGACCTGCCTAAAATAAAAAAATGGATTTAGTGTGATGTTGTATATGAATTTTGTAAATGAGAGGCATTTTTTCAGAATTGTGTTCAGTGGAATGGTATCAAATACATCAAACACATGGTTTCCATGTGTTTGATGCCACTCCATTAGCTCCATTCCTGCCATTATTATGAGCCGTCCTCCCCTCAGCAGCCTCCTGTGATTGTGGTTGCAGTTCTGGGGCCAGACCAGCTTGCACAGCTAACTGGTCATTGTGGGCAAGCTGTAGTGACAAGGGTAGTATCCTTCCTGTATGACTGGGGCTCTGGGGTGATCAGTTTCCATTTCTACAGTTCTCTATAAGCAGTCAGCAGATACAGCTTTCATACCAAAGAGACCCATTGACTAACTGGAATGTTATCCCAGCCTGAATGAGGCTGGGGATACTCCAGTAGTGGAATGGTTGGTTGTCTGGTTGTGAAGGAAAGTCTGTGAAAGAGTGCCTTCAGAAAGTTTTCATAACCCTTTAATTATTCCACATTTTGTTGTGTTACAGCCTGAATTCAAAATGAATTCAATATTTGTTTTCTCACCCATCTACACACAATACCCCATAATGACAAAGTGAAAACATGTTTTTCAAAAAAATTCACTATTTATTGGAAATGAAATACAGAAAATCTCATTTGCATAAGTATTCACATTCCTGAGTCAATACTTTGTAGAAGCACCTTTGGCGGTGATTACAGCTTTGAGTCTGTATCAGCTTTGCACATCTGGATTTGGGGATTTTCTCAAGCTCTGTTAAATTAGATGGGGAGCAGCGGTGAACAGCAATCTTCAAGTCTGGGCTTTGGCTGGGCCACTCAAGGACTTTCACATTCTTGTTTTGAAGCCCTTCCAACATTGCTTTGGCTGTATGCTTGGGGTCATTGTCTAGGTTATCATCAAGGATTTGCCTGTATTTGGCTCCATTCATTGTTCCCCCTATCCTTACCAGTCTCCCAGTCCCTGCCGCTGAAAAGCATCCCCATAGCATGATGCTGCCACCACCATGCTTCACAGTAAGGATGGTGTTAGATGGGTGATGAGTTGTGCCTGGTTTTCTCCAGACATAGCGCTTTGCATTCAGCCAAAGAGTAAAATGTTTTTCTCATCAGACCACATAATCTTTTGCCTTATGCTCTCAGTCTTTCACGTGCTTTTTTGCAAACTCCAGGCGTGCTATCATGTGCCTTTTTCTCAGGAGTGGCTTCCTTCTGGCCACTCTCCCATAAAGCCCAGATTGGTGAAGTACTGTAGAGACTGTTGTCCTTCTGGCACGTTCTCCTATCTCAGCCAAGGAACTCTGTAGTTCTGTCAGAGTGGTCATTGGGTTCTTGGTCCCCTCCCTGACCAAGGTCCTTCTTGCCCGGTTGCTCAGTTTGGTCGGACGGCCAGCTCTAAACAGAGTATGGGTAGTTCCATATTTTTTCCATTTCCCAATGACGGAGACCACTGTGCTCTTGGAAATGTTCCTCACTTTAGAAATTGTTTTATACCCTTTCCCAGATAGAGTACATGCCTCATCACAATTCTATCTTGGTGATCTACAGACAGTTCCTTGAACTTCATGGTATAGTTTCTGCTCTGACATGCACTGTCAACTGTGGGACCTTACATAGATGTCACGAGATGGATTGTTAGATAAGTGGATACGTGGGTGGTGGGGCTGGTGTGATCAGACGCACCTGCAGCAAGTTAGCTAATCAGACAGGTAGCTGGGGATTGGCTGGGGGAGGATCCAACAGGAAGATCCACACCTTCGATCACTAGCATAGAGGGTCAACCGAGGTGAAAGGCGAAGGTGGAGAGAATGGGACTCTCTAGCCCTACGGGATGGTATCTTGGCCGGAGAGTCTGTGATGAAATTGAGGACGCCTGGCGGTGGCAGTTCCTGGTGCCTAACACTGCCACCAAAGACTTGTGGGAGAGCCACCACACCTCAATTGGACACTTGATTACCGGCCGAAGCGAAGCAGCTTTGAGGCGGGGATTCTACTGGCCCCGGCTAGGAGATGACATGAGACATTGGATCAGTGTGTGCAGAGGAAACAGGGACCAGGGGTAAGGACACCCCTAGCGCCGATCACTACTAGTTACCCATTGGAGATTTTGGCTATTGACTATCTACAGTTGAAGTCGGAAGTTTACATACACCTTAGCCAAATACATTTAAACTCAGTTTTTCACAATTCTTGACATTTAATCCTAGTAAAAAAATCAGTGTCTTAGGTCAGTTAGGATCACCACTTTATTTTAAGTATGTGAAATGTCAGAATAATAGTAGAATGATTTATTTCAGCTTTTATTTCTTTCATCACATTCCCAGTGGGTCAGAAGTTTACATACACTCAATTAGTATTTGGTAGCATAGCCTTTAAATTGTTTAACTTGGGTCAAACATTTCGGGTAGCCTTCCACAAGCTTCCCACAATAAGTTGGGTAAATGTTGGCCAATTCCTCCTGACAGAGCTGGTGTAACTGAGTCAGGTTTGTAGGCCTCCTTGCTCGCACACGCTTTTTCAGTTCTGCCCACAAATGTTCTATAGGATTGAGGTCAGAATATTGTGATGGCCACTCCAATACATTGACTTTGTTGTCCTTAAGCCATTTTCCCACAACTTTGGAAGTATGCTTGGGGTCATTGTCCATTTGGAAGAGCCATTTGCGACCAAGCTTTAACTTCCTGACTGATGTCTTGAGATGTTTCTTCAATATATCCACATAATTTTCCTTCCTCATGATGGCATCTATTTTGTGAAGTGCACCAGTCCCTCCTGCAGCAAAGCACCCACACAGCATGATGCTGCCAGCCCCGTGCTTCACGGTTGGGATGGTGTTCTTCGGCTTGCAAGCAACCCCCTTTTTCCTCCAAACATAACGATGGCCATTATGGCCAAACAGTTCTATTTTTGTTTCATCAGACCAGAGGACATTTCTCAAAAAAGTACGATCTTTGTCCCCATGTACAGTTGCAAACCGTAGTCTGGCTTTTTTATGGCGGTTTTGGAGCAGTGGCTTCTTCCTTGCTGAGCGGCCTTTCAGGTTATGTCGAAATAGGACTTGTTTTACTGTGGATATAGATACTTTTGTACCTGTTTCCTCCAGCATCTTCACAAGGTCCTTTGCTGTTGTTCTGGGATTGATTTGCACTTTTCGCACCAAAGTACGTTCATCTCTAGGAGACATAACGCGTCTCCTTCCTGAGCAGTATGACGGCTGCGTGGTCCCATGGTGTTTATACATGCATACTATTGTTTGTACAGATGAACGTGGTACCTTCAGGCATTTGGAAATTGTTCCCAAGGATGAACCAGACTTGTGGAGGTCTACAATATTTTTTTTTCTGAGGTCTTGGCTGATTTCTTTAGATTTTCCCATGATGTCAAGCAAAGTGGCACTGAGTTTGAAGGTAGGCCTTGAAATACATCCACAGGTACCCCCTAATTTACTCAAATGATGTCAATTAGCCTATCAGAAGCTTCAAAAGCCATGACATCATTTTCTGGAATTTTCCAAGCTGTTTAAAGGCACAGTCAACTTAGTGTATGTAAACTTCTGACCCACTGGAATTGTGATACAGTGAATTATAAATTAAAATAATCTGTCTGTAAACAATTGTTGGAAAAATTACTTGTGTCATTCACAAAGTAGATGTCCTAACTGACTTGCCAAAACTATAGTTTGTTAACAAGACATTTGTGGAGTGGTTGAAAAACGAGTTTTAATGACTCCAACCTAAGTGTATGTAAACTTCCGACTTCAACTGTAACTCTGGGTCGGCCTAGTGATACTTACCCTTACCTGCTCGTCAGCTGTAGTGCAACATTGGGGTTGTCCTGAGCGGATTTTGTCTGATCAGGGGGCAGCTTTTGAATCCACACCACTCCTTACCACCCTCAGGGCAATGGGGCCTGTGAGCGATTTAATCAAACATTGTTATCTCTCCTTGGGTCACTGGGGAAAAATGAGCAGATGCGTTGGCCAGAGCAGTTACCCATGCTTCTTCAGGCATACAACAACACTGAACATAGCAGCACCGGGCTTACCCCATTCCTTGTAATGTGTGGCAGGCATGCCCGTCTTCCTGTTAATGTGATTTCAGGTGTGGAGGCCCGATGCTGCAGATGGACCTAGATGGATGGGTGAGGCACCATCATGACCAGCTACGATGGGCCTACAGTCAGATCGAGGCAAGGATCCGACGTCAGCAGGAGTGAGACAAACAGCGGTACGACATGCGGGCGAAGGGCCTTCAATTAATGACTGGTGAATGGGTTCTCCTGCGGAACTTCAGACGATGTGATCAGGGTAAACTAGCCCCCCGATGGGAACCGCAGCCTTTTGTCATTCTAGGACACATTCGGCCTGGACTGCCAGTCCTTCATATCTGACCTTGCCCCTACCCAACCTTCAGACTGCACCCAGATGCAACTCCACCGACCCCCCGCCAACCAGACAATGTTCAGCTGAACCAGGCCCCTAGGCCAGACTGGCACAACTACACATGGTAACCAGTCAGACTCCCTGCTGTTCCTCTGGCCAGAGAAGCACCCGCTGCTCCCCCAATGGTTCAAGATGCTAGAGGTGAGGTGGTTGGGCCCCTAGATGGGAAGGGAGGTGGGCCAGTCTGTAGGTCCAGAGATAATTAATTTTAAAAGCCCTGTGTTTTGTGGTGTTCAGGGCTGGGAGTTGACCGGAGAAGGTCTCTCCTTTGGGATTGGTCCCCTATGCAAGTGTCCATGTCTTGTCTGTTTGCTGTGATCACACTGGACCAGTGTCTGCAGGACGAGAAGTCTTACTGGCAAATTAGAGTGAGGAAGTCGGCGGCTGTGCTGACTACGAACTGGGGCTGGGGAGCTGAGTGGTGATACGAGCAGAGGTACGAGAGAGGCATTGGTACAACGCACATCTAGGAGCTTTAGCTCTGCCAAGTAAGGGATGTAATTCTTCCTGTGTTCCACTTACACTACTCTTTCTCTCTCTGGGTAATTTTGCCACACCACTGAAAGCCACCATTGTCGACAGTTTTCCTGCCGTCTGTCTTCCTCTCATTTAGCACCGGAGGCGGGGCCATCAGTGACGTTGCCAAGCAGAGTCTCAGACCAGGCGCGTTCCAGGACAGGGAGCTGTGCGGATCTGGATATCGCCATACAGAGAATGTTTTATTTTGTGGTGATATGGTTCTCGTTGGGCCCTAGAGCCTTTCTATATGTTGTCTTGTCTGGCTTTCCACCTCCCTATTTTGTCTCATAGCAGTAGTGTCAGTTGGAAGAGTAGAGCAGGGTCAAGGGTGGGTCCCATATTGTGTGCAGCACCAGAGCGAGATTGTAGTGCCTTTAACCATATTGTTTTCAGTGCCTTCCCTTAGAATAACTATCTTGTTGCAGTGACATATCAGAATAATTCAGTGTGCCGTGTGTTGCAGTGTCACTTTTGCATGCCCAATATTTACCTGAGGGAGTCAGGGGGAGGGTAACCTACCTGAGGGGAGGCTTTATTGTGTCGACACAATTTGAAGAATCTCAAATATAAAATATATTTTGATTTGTTTAACACTTTTTTTGGTTCCTACATGATTCCATATTTGTTATTTCATAGTTTTGATGTCTTCACTATTATTCTACAATGTAAAAACTAGTAAAAATAAAGAAAAACCCTTGAGTAGGTGTGTCCAAACTTTTGACTGGTACTGCATGTAAATAAGATATTTCATTTTCAATAAATTTGCACGTTTTCACTTTGTCATTATGGGGTATTGTGTGTAGATGGGTGAGAAAATCAATTTGGAGTTCAGGCTGTAACACAACAAAATGTGGAATAAGTCAAGGGGTTTGAATACTTTCTGAAGGCACTGCAATTCGGCTGTGGGTGGAGTTTTTTATGTTGAATATGGCAAGTCTTGCAGGTTACATCCTACATACAGTATTTATTTATTTCCTTTGGAAGCTGATATTAACCCATTAGTCTAAGCTGGGTGGTTCTACTAAGCTATATGGAAATGTTTTAAGGTCGCACCAAGGATCATTTTGCTATTTGATTTAGAATTATATGACCCCTTGAAGTATCAACAAAATTTGGCCTTAATGCTATTAGCTCATACAAACAAATTGAAGAACAGATTCACTACATGGAACAACAGATAGTTCCCCCAAAACAATCTAAAGCAAGTTTGTTCTGAAGTGTCTGTCCTATATGTGAGAGATATAAGAAAGATCAGGATTATTATTATTTTATTTTTTTACATGTATTTAACCTCTTATTTTTAGGCACTAAACAGCACGTCCATGTTTTTTTAAAACTGGTACCAGGGGACCTTCGGACTAGTCTTGTGAGGCCTGTGGGCGTCCTGGAGCAAAACAACCGACATGTACGTGTTTGTGAGAGTCTCACCTTTCCACTGAGGGTGTAGCCCAAACTATTTCCTGATCTTTCTTATATCTCTCAGATTTAGGACAGACACTTCAGAACCAACTTTTTTTGGCACTATCTGTTGTTCCATGTAGTGAATTTGTTATTCAATGTGTTTGTACGGGCAATTTTTTTAGGGGGGATAATTCAAAGGATCTTAAAATTCAAAAACATATAGCAAAATGATCCTTGGTATGACCTTCTTAAAAAGATTCCATATAGCTTAGGAGAAACCCACCCCCACCCCTCCTGGCTTAGACAGAGCTTAAACTGTTATGGGTTTATGGACAGTAAAAGGGTTGCAGAGGAGCGCAAAGACCGCTATCTCACAGTCAATCCCTAGCCACCATAAATGATCACATACAGCAAGTTTTACCATCCTAAGGTGCCTCTTGTTTGCAATAAATGGCAAATGTCCTTATAGGGATGTTGGGTTTACTGCAGTTTCCCAGACCAATGCATGAGACACCCCAGCATGAAAGTTCATTCTTCACGTGAGTCCAGTTCCATGGTGTCTCTGTCTCTAGTAACTGCATGAGGGGAGGACTGATAGTGGAGTGGGCCTATCAAGGACAGTTCTGGGAGACTCAGGATGGCATTGACATTGGATAAGTGCAATTCCTGTGACATGTGAAGGCCCAATAAGTTGATGCCACTTCTTGTCAATGAGTGTCAGGTTGTGTTGGTTCATTGTAGTGAACACGGCCTTATGCGCTTGTCATGTGTGGTTGCATCCACCCCATCCACCATAAATGTCACTAAGTCAGCATATACGGCAACTCCAGGGCAGACAGCCAGGATAGTGGACATGATTGTCTGGAAGAAGCAATGCGCCAGCTCAACCCAAACAGGAGTGCACCGGAACATCCCAATGTGCATCACAAATGCAGTGTGCCAGCAGAAGGTCATGTTGGATTCAGGGCAGGCCTCGAATTTCCAGGCGGCATCGACAGCCATGGCTGTCGATGCCCCCTTGTGTTGCCGTAATGCCCCCTAAAAATGTACTTTTCCTCAGCCAACAAGATGTGTAACGAACAACAAAATCACTAGTTTATGTCAATCTACTATCCCCCATAGTAGAACAGTTTACCTATTCTATTGATCAACTTGTTGTTCTTTTCGAGAAATAAATATTCTAAAAGAGACACTTGGACAGTTGTGGGACGATACAACCACTACAACAAAAACAAAAACAAAAAAAACCTATTAGGCTGATGCAACAGATCAGAACGTTTAGCTTAAAATGTTGATGAACAGCAATGCGCACACAGCAGTAGGTTATGCGTGAATGTTCCAAAATGCAATTTTTATCAAAAGCGCACCGCAAATACCAGTGGTTTCATGACAGAGATGAAAATACCCGTTAGAAATGTAGTAAGGCCTCCCGAGTTGCGCAGCGGTCTAAGGCATTGCATCACATTGCTATAGAGGCGTCACTACAGACCCGGGAGACCCATGAGGCGGTGCACAATTGGCCCAGTGTCTATGTATGCTGGTGATTTACTCAAACTCTGTTTTGGAGGTTAAAGTGGAATGTTTTGTGAGAAAGAAATTGACTTGCACAAAACTAATGTTTTGTTCTTTGTCTTATTTGTTTCAGATTGAAGAGGATTTTGTTCTGCTGTTTGGAGAGGGAACATCAGCCAAGTTTTTGGAGAGGTGGCCAACTACATCCATCCTTTTCCTGCTCCATTTGATTCCTCCTTCATCACAAGGCCACAAAAGACCAGGCAAGATGTCTGCATCCCAAGCTGAACAGCATCTTGTGATATTCCAAAAGGTTTGAATTGGCATTCTTATTCTTGGACAGTGCTGCAGCCGTTATGATGAAATAATGAGCACCTTGATGCGATTGACCAGAGCTGCCAACCATATCTTCTTGCAGTCGAGACCAGGAAGAGCAGCATCCATGCTTACTTCATCACCCTGGACAAGTGAGCATTGCCGTGCAAGTCAACGAGTGCTCTTGGTGTCTTCGATGAGCTTTTCAAGAATCACTTTGTTTTTGGTACTGCTTACAATTGTCACGGTTTACTAAGCCAGAACCCAGAAGCAGACCAGGACAAGGTAGGTTGAAACAAAGGTGAGTGTTTATTTAATAGATCCACGAGTGAGGCTGAACAATCCAGGGAACAGAGCGGGTGGCGTGGATGGGTTGTTGAGGGTGCAGTGGTAGGTCCAGTAATGGCTCGGCAGCCGCCACCATCAGGCAGAGGTTGGGTGAAGGTTCCGGATGAGTGACTGCAGATGGAACAAAACGGAGGTAAGTACAAAGCAAGCAAACAAGGTGCAAAACAACAAAACTAACGCTACATGCTCTAAGGCTGATCCACTGATAAACATACTGTTCATGGCTAACGATCCGGCAGGGAATGGATGTCAGGTCAGAGCTTATGAAGGTGATGATCAGGGCCAGGTGTGCAGATTGCTGATGGAATGCAGGTGTGGAAATCAGGAGAGCTCCCGCCTAGCAACGTAGCCCGGCAACCAGGCAGGAGCGTTCCAGAACCCTCGGGAAACTGGAGATCCCGAGCAGAAAAACTAATACACAGACGGAACCGACTCAGACTGCCGGAATCGTTACAGTACCCCCTCCGACGAACGCCACCGGGCGGACTCCCGGAGCGCCAGGATGGAGGCGGTAGAAGTCACGAATGAGGTCAGCATCTAGGATCTGTCGCCGCGGAATCCAACTCCTCTCTTCAGGACCATACCCCTCCCAGTCCACGAGATACTGGAAACCCCGGCCCCGCCGTCTGGAATCCATGATGCGTCGCACCGTGTAGGCAGGACCACCTCCGATCATCCGAGGAGGAGGAGGAGGAGGCGGAGGGGGGCAACAGAGGACTGAGGAAAACAGGCTTGAGGCAGGAGACATGAAAGGTGGGATGGACTCTGAGCGTCCTCGGTAGTTTGAGTCGAACTGCCACCGGATTGATCACCTTCTCCACCACAAACGGACCAATGAACTTCGGTAACAACTTCCTAGACTCAGTCCGTAAAGGAAGATCCCGTGTGGCCAACCAGACCCTATCTCCGATGGTATAGGTGGGAGCGGGGATCCGCGACGATTCGCCTGGAGCTGATACCGGTCCAAAACTCTAAGGAGTGCCTTTCTGGCCCGATGCCAGGTCCGGTGGCAACGACGAATATGGGCCTGAACAGAGGGCACTGAGAGCTCCTTCTCCTGAGAAGGGAACAAGGGAGGTTGGTAGCCATACAGGCACTGGAAGGGAGACATCCCAGTGGCAGATGTAGGGAGAGTATTGTGGGCATACTCAACCCAAGGCAACTGAGAGACCCAGGAGGTGGGATTGGAAGAGACAAGGCAGCGTAGCGTGGATTCCATCTTCTGGTTGGCTCTCTCCGCCTGACCATTAGATTGGGGGTGAAAACCAGATGTGAGACTGACTGTAGCTCCAATGGCCAAACAGAAGGACTTCCAGACAGCAGAGGTAAACTGAGGGCCACGGTCGGAAACGATATCACTGGGCAAACCGTGGACCCTGAAAACCTCCCTAACCAGGATCTCGGACGTCTCCGAGGCAGAGGGAAGCTTGGCAATTGGCACAAAGTGGGCGAACTTGCTGAATCTGTCCACGATAGTCAGAACGACCGTGTTCCCCTCAGAAGCGGGCAACCCAGTGACAAAGTCCAGGGCCAGATGCGACCATGGTCGCCGGGGAATAGGAAGGGGGTGAAGTAGTCCAGAGCTGGGCTGATTGGTACTCTTATTCTGCGCACACACTGGACAGGCAGCAACAAAACCCCGAGTATCCTCGGCCATGGCAGGCCACCAAAAACGTCTGCGAAGAAACGCCATCGTCCGAGCCACGCCAGGGTGACAAGCCATCTTGCTGGCGTGGGACCATTTGAGGACAGCAGGACGAACCGACTCAGGCACAAACAACCGACCGGGTGGACCGTTACGGGACCGGGCTGCGTCCGAAGGGCCGCCATCACCTCCTCCTCAATCTTCCACATAACTGCTCCCACGACGCAGTTCCGGGGGAGAATTGTCTCGGTCTTGGACCCACTCTCTTCCGTCTTGGAGAACATCCGGGACAAGGCGTCCGCCTTGCCGTTCTTAGATCCAGGTCGGAACGTCAGGGAAAAATTGAATCGTCCGAAAAACAACGCCCACCTGGCCTGACGGGAGTTGAGACGTCTAGCCGATTGCACGTAAGCAAGATTCTTGTGGTCAGTCCAGACAATAAACGGTTGCTCCGCCCCCTCCAACCAGTGGCGCCACTCCTCCAAGGCAAGTTTCACCGCGAGAAGCTCCCGGTTACCCACATCGTAGTTCCTCTCCGCAGGCGAAAGGCGACGAGAGTAGTAGGCGCAGGGATGGAGTTTACTGTCCGTGGAGCATCGCTGCGACAGGATGGCGCCAACTCCCACATCAGACGCGTCCACTTCAACGACGAACTGACGGGCCGTGTCCGGTTGAGAGAGAATCGGTGCGTTGGTGAATCGCCTCTTCAAATCCAGAAACGCTCGATCCGCCTCCGGATTCCACTTGAAGGTCCTGATACTGGAAGTCAAGGCAGTTAACGGAGCGGCCACACGGCTGTAATCCCGGATGAATCTGCGGTAGAAATTCGCAAACCCCAAAAAATCTCTGGAGCTGCAATCTCGTACCGGGCTGGGCCCATTCCAGAACCGCTCTAACCTTCTCCTGGTCCATCCTAATCTCTCCCCTGGAGATGATGTACCCGAGAAAGGATGTCGTGTGGGCGTGGAACTCGCACTTCTCGGCCTTCACGAACAGGCGATTCTCCAACAATCGCTGCAGAACCTGCCGGACATGCTGGACGTGGTCGGAAGGTTCCTTCGAGAAGATCAGAATGTCATCCAGGTAAACAAACACAAAGAGACCGATCATATCTCTCAGGACGCCGTTCACCATACTCTGGAATACCGCTGGAGCATTGGTCAGTCCAAACGGCATCACCTGATACTCAAGTGACCCATCGGTGTATTGAAACCCGTCAACCACTCGTCCCCCTCTCTGATCCGGACCATGTGATACGCATTGCGTAGGTCTAGCTTGGTGAACACCGTAGCACCCTGTAAGGAGTCGAAGGCAGAACTCATCAAGGGCAGGGGATACTTGTTCTTGACCGTGATGTCATTCAACCCCCGATAATCAATACACGGTCGAAGAGAGCCATCCTTCTTACCCACAAAGAAGAATCCTGCCCCCAGGGGTGATGACGAGGGACGAACGAGACCAGCAGCTAGGGACTCCTTGATGTAGGTCTCCAAAGCCTCACGTTCAGGTCGGGAGATACTGTATAACCTTCCCTTGGGGTAGACAGCTCCAGGGAACAGGTTGATGGCACAATCATATGGTCGGTGGGGAGGGAGTGACAGAGCCTTCTGCTTACTGAACACTTCCCCCAAATCGTGATATGTCTCGGGAACCAGGGACAAATCTGGGGGTTTAGCCTCAATCACCTGACTGGGAACCGAATGGGGACAGGCAGTCTTGAGACAGTTAGCATGACAATCAAGGCTCCAACTCGTTACCTTGCCCGTCACCCAATCGAACGTGGGATTGTGTTCCTTCAGCCAGGGGTATCCAAGGACCAGAGGAACATGGGAAGACGGCAGAATGAAGAATGAAATCATCTCAGAATGATTCCCCGACAACAGCATCTTAACCGGTTCAGTCCTCATCGTGATACGTGCCAGACTACTGCCGTCCAGAGTGGTAGCTTCAATGGCTTCCGGCAATTGCTCCTTGGAAAGCCCCAGCTGTTCCACCAACTCGGCATCAAGAAAGCTTCCATCGACACCTGAATCGATAAAAGCGTTAATCGCTAAGTTCTGATTCCTGTTCATAAGGGTAGCCGGGAAACGGGGTCTGACAGAGGTATTGAGAGGTCGAAACTGGCTCGCTAAAAGTCCTCCCAACTTTAGCGAGCCGCGCAGTTTGACGACCGCCGGGAACAAGTGGCGAGGTAATATCCCGAACCACCACAGTAGAGGCAACAGTTAGTCCTACGTCTGTGTTGGCGCTCCTCCTTGGTTAACCCGTGCCGCCCCACTTGCATGGGTTCAGAATCGGGAGACAGGACCTCTCCACTAATCCTGTGTGGTGGACGATGATCGACGTATTCTGGTCCAATCCCCGACCCGACTGGAACCTGAGAAGCTGATCGGTTGGACGGGACCCATTGCTTCTCCCTCCTTCGCTCTCGGACTCGATTATCCACCCGAATAGACAAGGCTACCAAGCTGTCCAGGTCACTAGGCTCCGGATAGGAGATCAACTCATCCTTGAGCTGCTCCGACAGACCCTGGTAAAAGGCCGCTTGCAGAGACTCCTCATTCCACCCACTCTCCACAGCCAACGTCTTGAACTCGATCACGAAGTCGGCCACGCTGCGAGTTCCTTGGCGAAGCGAAAACAGGCGCCTAGCTGCGTCCCTCCCTCGGACGGAATGGTCGAAGAGCTTCCTCATCTCGGCCGTGAACCCCTGGTATGAAGCCATGCAGGGATCCTGTCGTTCCCAAACGGCTGAAGCCCACTCCAGCGCTCGACCACGCAGCAACTCAATCACAAAGGCTATCCTAGCCTTGTCTGTGGCATAAGAGTAGGGCTGTAGATCGAACACTAACCCACACTGCATAAGGAAGGAACGGCATCTTCCCAGCTCCCCCTCATATTTATCCGGCGTCGGAACCTTGGGCTCACGGAAGGACACAGCTCCAGAAGCGGCAGGCGAGATGGGTGAAACCGGTAGTGGATCCTCCACCGGAAACTTGCGCTGGTTCTGGACCTCCGTCAGACCGGTAGAAAGGTTCCGAACTGACAACGCGATCTCCTGTAGTACCGTGCTATGATGGCCCAACATCTTCTCCTGATGGGTAATGGCATGGCGAACAGAGTCCAGGTCCGCTGGGTTCATTACTGGCCGGATCGTTCTGTCACGGTTTACTAAGCCAGAACCCAGAAGCAGACCAGGACAAGGTAGGTTGAAACAAAGGTGAGTGTTTATTTAATAGATCCACGAGTGAGGCTGAACAATCCAGGGAACAGAGCGGGTGGCGTGGATGGGTTGTTGAGGGTGCAGTGGTAGGTCCAGTAATGGCTCGGCAGCCGCCGACCATCAGGCAGAGGTTGGGTGAAGGTTCCGGATGAGTGACTGCAGATGGAACAAAACGGAGGTAAGTACAAAACAAGCAAACAAGGTGCAAAACAACAAAACTAACGCTACATGCTCTAAGGCTGATCCACTGATAAACATACTGTTCATGGCTAACGATCCGGCAGGGAATGGATGTCAGGTCAGAGCTTATGAAGGTGATGATCAGGGCCAGGTGTGCAGATTGCTGATGGAATGCAGGTGTGGAAATCAGGAGAGCTCCCGCCTAGCAACGTAGCCCGGCAACCAGGCAGGGAGCGTTCCAGAACCCTCGGGAAACTGGAGATCCCGAGCAGAAAAACTAATACACAGACGGAACCGACTCAGACTGCCGGAATCGTTACAACAATACAATGCTGCGCAACATGTACACCTTCATACAGACAACTGTGTACAACATAGACATTGGGAAGGTTAAGGAGACTCCAAGGGTTGCTGAGCTCAGAGCTAGACTCCTGCACTAATGCCGATTAAGTTATGACGATATGTTTTGTTTGGCATGCTAGTTATGGAAGTACCAACTTGCTCGTGAGGCATCTCAAGTTGATGCATGGAATGTGCCCTGGTAGAACTCTTAGACTAAAATGTAGTCAAGCAAATCGTTGTTGTGTATTTGGTACATTTTCAGGCTTTAGGAAGCATTTCAACAGGGCACATTCCGGAGAGTGTCAAATTGTGTTAAACGCTAACTTGGATGCTGATACAGCCGTTGATAATCAGCATAATGCTGATTTTCCTTCAAATTCTAGTTGTAACCATGTTGTACCAATACCTAACAAGAACACACTTGATATGTGTGCATCTGCTATTGCACAACTGCAGGCTGCAGGTGTAGGTCAGACGACTGTAAATAGTTTTGTATCTTCCATGGAAGAAGCAGTTCAAGAGATACAGGGTCAAGCTAAAGCGACCGCTCTTACATGTATATCTTCAAAAGACACAGAAACTGTCAAAAAAAAATCCAACATTCTTTTCAGGATATTGAAAATCCTTTCACATTGTTGAATTCGGTATCAAAACGAAGTGCATATTACATACGAAAATGGGGAACAGTACAACCAGTTGAAAAGGTCCTTGGTGTTAGATTTGACAATAGAAGAAACAAAACTACTGGAACTTATGATCATAACTGATACATTTTCTTACGTTACAATTCTCGAGACATAGCAGTCAGTTATGAAGAACCCAAACACAAGATGGAGTTTACTTTGATTTGGAAGATGGACTATATATGAAGAGACATCCTCTCTTTTCTAAAGAGAAAAATGCATTGCAAATTCAACTCTTTTATGACGACTTCGAGACTGCTAATCCATTGGGATCAAAAAAGGTTATTCACAAGTTGGGAGGTATATACTTTACTTTGAGACATTTTCCCCCAAAGTTAAATTCAATTTTGGTAAATATTCCCTTATGTGCACTCTTCCATACCCAGGACCTTAAAACGTATGGATTTGATTCCATTCTTGAGCCAATAGTAAGCAATTTCAAAGTGCTTGAGACTGAGGGTATTGAAGTTCCCTTCTTCAGTGGTTGTATACATGGCAGTTTTGTCCAAGTACCTGGAGATAATTTTGGTATACATTGCCTGTTTGGTTTTGTGGAATCATTTAGTGCTTGTTATTGTTGCCGTTTTTGCCTCACTGAGAAAGTGGATTTTCAAGCTGTGTTCTCTGAGGATGACCCAAGAGTGACTTTACGAACAAAACACATGCACTCAGACCATTGTCAAACTATTCAGAAAAAACCCAACACTACCTCATGTGTACGGTGTGAAGCATGCTTGCTTATTGAACTCTCTGCAGTACTTCAATACTACAGACAATTTTCTGTTGATATAATGCATTACATTTGAGAAGGAGTTGCACAATTTGAGGTAAAACTTGTGTTACAGTATATACAAGCCAACTTTGTGACTGCTAAAGATGTGTACGGTAGAGTTCATTCATTTAACTATGGCTACACAGAGAGGAGGAATCGTCCACCTGCAGTCAAATTGGATGATGGGAGCAATGATTTGGGTCTTAATGCTATTCAGTCTTGGTGTCTTCTCCATAATTTGCCATTGATATTTGGTGATCTGGCACAGAAAGATGATAAATACTGGCAGCTGCTTCTGTTACTACTACAAATTTGAAATATTGTGTTTTCTCCTATACTAACAGACAACATTACTATCTATCTGAAGCACTTAATTGCTGAACATCATAGGCTTTTCAAGTATTTGTTTCCTGATAGAAATCTGTTACCGAAACACCACTTCATGATAGATTATCCTTGTTGTATAAGGAATATTGGGCCCATTCTTCACTTGTGGTATGCGTTACATGGCAAAACATTTTTTTTTTTAAACAACTGAAGAGTTTTAAGAATGTCACTATGACCTTAGCCAAGAAACACCTAAATGACATGGCATATAACTGGGTAACGTTCAGCAAGGATAGACTAGCTATAGGTCCAGGAAAGATGTCAAGGCTCAATGACCTGAACGAAGGCCATGAGATTGCTGCGAAGTTGAATGTCTCAGTGCACACAAATGTTTTGTCAGTTAAATGGGTAAAGCACCATGGTACAGAATATTGTCTTGATTTGGTCATATGTGGTGAAGTAGTCATTGAAATTCCAGTATTTTACAAAATTAAGGCTCTTTGTTCTGAAAGAGGAAAATGTTTTTTTGGTTGGGTCAGCTCTTGAAACCTTATGTTTTGATGATCATTGGCATGCATTTAAAGTTGTTTTGAAGCGAAGTCCACCATGCAAGGTATTTCATGTAAACGATATCATGTACCACAAACCTTTTGATTTGCTCATGTCATACAGAGCAAGGGATTTTTTTGACTACATTGTCCCATACTGTCACTTGATAACAGTTTAAGCCAGGGCTGAGACTTATGGTTTGGTCATAATAAACATATTTGAATGTTGAAACAGCTTTGCTTGAGTTTGTGAAATTCCAAGTGCTTTTACAAAATATAATTTACATTTACCTGGGGGAAGAGTAAATAAATGTACACTGAATAGAGTAAACACATTTTTACTCTAATAGGAGTCACCCTAGGTCAACACTAGTGTGTCACTATAACACTCAAAGTGTTGATTACCTCTTAGTGTTAAATTTGATCAACACCGGCCAGTATAGTGCAGTGTTAACTTTTTGCACTCCACAGTGTTAAATCAACACTAGAAATGTAACACTTTGATCAGTGTACCTTTTACTCTGTGTAGAGTGGGACCATATGTACACGCTGACAGTGTTACATTTAACACTTAAAGTGTTGATTTAACACTTTCAAATTTACTGTGTAATATTGGCCTAATGGCTTTCAGTTCGGAGAAAGTCAAAATAATAATGCATATCAATAATAACCATAAACTGTAACCTATGCAGACATTTAATTACCTGAAGTATTTGGCAATTTATCAATTCAAAGGCACAATATCGTCCACTTCATCTTTTAAAAGAGAAGTATGGCACTAGGAAAGTTGATATGTGACAAAACAGATCATTTATCTTTAGACTACGTGCATAGCACTTTGATTTAAACATCAATTTGTTCCCATGTTCTTACCCAAACTGGGTGCAGCACCTGTTAAACTCTCTAATATCCCTCCAAACACAGGGATGACGATTCGCACAGGATAAGTATTATCAGAGGACCTGGGAGTTTTCCGAAAAACTGTTGTTTTTTAGGGATGGGATAATAACCTAATCTGACATGGCAGATTCGGACGGGACTACAATTAGGGATGTGTCACGATTCTCTAAAGCAGAACCCAGAAGCAGACCAGGACAAGGTGAGTAGAACGAAGGTGAGTATTTATTTACAGACTCAAAGGTGGGAGCAGAATAATCCAGGAGACGGAGCTGGCAGTGGAGGTGAGTTGGTGGGAGTGAATAGGCAGATCCAATGGTATCACAGAAGCCACCGACGACCAGGCAGGGGTGGGGTGAATGTTCCGGGAGAATGACTGTAGACAGAGTAAACGGAGGTGAGTACACGGCAAGCAAAAAGTACAAAACAACTAAATTAACTCTAGTAAACTTGAGGCTGATACGCTGACACAACATACTGTTCATGGCTAACGATCCGGCAGGGAATGGATGTCAGGTCAGAGCTTATGAAGTGGAGAGGTGATGATCAGGACCAGGTGTGCAGATAGCTGATGAGATGCAGGTGCGGGTAATAGAGAGATCTCCCGCCTAGCTTCGTCGCCTGGCAACCAGACAGGGTGCGTTCAGGAACCTCAGGAAACAGACTCCAGAACAGAAAACAGGCAACACAGGCATGACAGGATGTGGTAATTTGTGCTCGTGCACATAATTACATTACCTGAGCTCCCCCAGTAAAACCTATTCCATCCAAATAGGGCTTAATCATAAAGTTCCAGGCCTGATTCAGGCAGACGTATTGGACTAGCAACGAATCAAAGCTCACTTCTAAATGATGAGGAGGTGACATAAAAGCCCATTCCTGGAGGGGCAAGTTATACCACAGTAGGGGCAAGTTGTAGAGCTAGAGAGATGGTGTCAGAGTCCAGGGTTGGATTCTCTTTCCTTTCGTTGGAGCCTCCCAGTTGCCTCATTGATCCTAAAAGATGCTTGTGACTTGGAATACTTGGTGTTGCCATGCCAAGCAGTCTGCTGCCTTTTTATATATCCAGACAAAGGTGTTTGAGTGTATATGGTGGGCATATTGGATTCGTAACATAGTTGAAGTACACAAAAATAGAGTACAGGTCATAAGTACAGTACACAAATCTGAAAAATGTCTAATTTAAAACATGTACATATCAGTGGAGGCTGGTGACTTGAAAAATTGAGGATGGGAGACCCATGGTATAGGCGCGGAACGCACGGAGATGACAAAATGTGTTTCAAAAATCGTCAAAGACTAATTATTTTAACCTAAAGCATTTAATAAAGACATTTATAGTACAATATTATGGGGAATGGGAAAGAGAGGGCTACTTACACAGTGTTGGGAAGGGATCACAGCAGTGATTGAATGAGGGTATGAGGCATGAGTTGAGGTGTTCAGAGGCTTGACTTCAGTGCAGGACAGGATTTGACTGGGAAGACAATAAACAATAACACAACACACTAAATAGTTAGACAAAAGAGCTAAGAATGAGTTAGTCCAAGCAAGGAGTAAAATCATTGATGTGTAATAATGTGATTGTGTTTGTGTATGTGATTGACTACAGTAATGAGAGAAAATTGATAGGGGTACTCACAGTGCTTGGAAAGGAAACATTCAATGTGCCAGTGGATGACCGGGCACATGAGACTTGGCTTCAGTTCATGTCAGGAGAGAGTTGACATTGGTAGTGGAGTGGTCATCACCTCTTAAATCAGAGAACAGGAGGGGACTTAGCTGTAAATACAAATAGCAGATACATTCCATTACAGCTGTGCCATCGCAGGTTTGAACTACAAGTTTCTCCATGAAGTTAAACTCAGACATCTCAAAATTCACAAAGTCAAACACAGACTGCGCATCTCGCCCACATCAAAGTAGCCCAAGAAACGTTTCTGAATAAATCCCTGATCATCCATATACCTGACGATAACTGACAACTGCAAGCAGACTGGTGGCACCATAGGTTCCAGAGTGGGTGGGCAATTTTTACCCGCTGGGGCCGGAGTTTTTCCTTATCTGTTAACCTAACCAGACTCTGGACCCTATAAGGTATGACAGTGATTAATCAGTTATAAAAAGGTTTTATAAGGGCTATGATGGGCCCAGTTTTTCCTAATCAGTTCACATGGTTATAAAAAAACTGGAAAAACGGCTGGCCCTTGGGGGATGAAAACCCTGTCATACTGCAGCAACCTTATACTTGTTCATATGACTTATATTTAGACTAGATTAGGAGGGGGGTTTCCTCTACCCAGAGACAGAGACAACAACTGATAGACAATAGAACTCACAGGCTGAGCTTGCTTTATGCATGTTTGCATCATGCAGGCCAATGCAACTGTAGGCCTTATAAAAAATTAACTCACATCTGTCAACACTACTATAAATAAATACATAACGTTACCAATTAGTTACCCTGACCAAATGGACAGCGCACATAGGCTGTATGCAGCTGCTCTTATTAGTAGCCTACAGTTGATCAGACTGAAACATTTTCTCATTTTCATCCCATACAGCATGTCAGATCTCTAATGTTTAGGTGTAGCCTAGGTTGCTGCAAGATTTATGTAATGAGTTTTTGCTTGTGTCTGTCCGGAGTGATTATGTGTTATCATCTTTGCTAAATAATGCATCAACCTCTTTCTTTAATCTAACTTGTAATGGATGATGCGATGGAAGCTATCAAATCATTCTGAATTGATTTCGACATCCCAGAAAAGACACAAAAAATTTCCATATGTTCAGCAAGTAAAGCATCGTAACGTGCAATTACCTCTGCAAGCTCCTTGTAGTTGCACTTTTTAGCAGAACTTTCCCTCTCGTCGTGCCCTCTAAAAGCCAATTATTGCATGCCCAAAAATGCAGTGGTGTTGATAAGGCGCTTGAGAACATCCCTGTTTCTTCTTACTTCCTCGTTGTGTTGCGCAGTTTGAATACGCAGACCTTTGTCACAGAAAGAGTGGGTCATCGTCATTTTGGTCAAGGCTCTCTATGGCAGGTTCAGCAACTGAGGGAGCTGACTTAAATGAGTAAGCAGCTGATGTGCCAAAAAGCTGCAAAACATTATCAGGCAGCTGGTGCTCATAGCAAGCCTCACCAGACAGCTTCAGTGCATATCGAATGTACAGGATGGAGTTATGGGTCTGCAAGGACATCCGATTTCTAAGTTTGCTTTTTACCGCACTCATCTGGCTGAATACTCTCTCGACTTCAGCATTCGAGTGTGGCAAGGACAACACAGACACAGCAGCCATAGCAAGTTCTTGAAACGGGTTGATATCGGCTGCATCCCTGAACTTCCAAATCTCACTCCAGAAGCCCAGTGTGTTTTTTGTCTCATTCCATTTACTAAGATGGATGGCACGCCATTACTGGACAATCTTGTCTATCTCTGCAGGGGAGTAGGCAAGGAGCTTGGCTATTTTTTCTATTTCTCCAGGGCTTTAGAGTGTCCTCCACACTGAGAACTGACATGTACTGCAATGCTTCGATGTTGTCCGGCAGTCTCACCCTCAACTCATTAGTGAGGGAGATGGTGAAGGCTACACACCACTTTTGGACATTGTTTTCATCCTCAGGCGCAAGGTGGAGCTCAGCTGCCTTTGACTCAAAAAGGTAAACAAGGTACGGTTTGGGATTGATGTATCCATCTATTGGCCCTTTGAGTACATCAACATTTGCCAGTAGATTCAGCATCCTGCTGCTCACAGACTTGATCAGGCTAACCAAGCTGTCAAATAGCTTAAGATGATCTTCTTGCTCTCCCTCAAAAGCCTTGATGGCCAACTGTATCCCACCCAGCACTGACTTCAAAAAAGTCAGATACAATATGTTTTGAGGATCACTGTACATGGAGTATAAAACCTCAGCCATGTAGCAGTGTTCACTGGACTTGGTGACTGCGAAATGCTGCCTAAGCTCCTCCCACTGGTCCAAAATCCGTGAAACCGCGGGTTCAATGGCGAGCCAACGTGTGGCACACACCATGGTTATCTGTAAAGGTTTCTCCCCACCGTTGATGGTCTCATATATGGCCTTGTAGGCCTCCCTGCGCTTTGGAGACACTGAAAACCAGTTATAAGTCTCTCGTACCAAGTACTCCACACTACGGGGGATGGTGTCATTGGAAGTATGACTTACAGCAAGCTGCAGAGAGTGGCACACACAGCGAATAAGAACCAGATATTTGAGGCTATACTCCTCCTTCAGCACTTTATGGACCCCATTGTTAATCCCCGTCATAACAGAGGCATTGTCAGTCCATATCCCCAGGAGTTTCTCTTTTTTAAAACAACACTTCTCGAGGAAAGCCAGAACAGCACGGGCTATAGATTTGGCATCTCCTCCCTCTAACTCAACAAGCCCCAGAAATGTTGATACAATTGTCTGCTTGGTGTCACTAAAGTACCTTATCACAACCCCCAGGTACTTAGAAACACTTCATCCGTGGACTCATCAAGGAGGAGGCTGAAACGCTGGTCACCGACATCTGCAACCTACTTTTTCAGAAAGTATGGTGCTAGAACACCATTAAACATTTATGTGCACTTTGTCCTGTGCATTTTGAAGTGGGTAGCAGCAGTGGAGTCTGAGAAAGCAGCTCTACATGCTTCTCCAATGTGATCACATGCCAGCATGGAACAGTGTTCAGCGATAGCTAATGCCATGGTGGCCTCAGCCTTTTTTGCAGAGTCAATTATTTTAACCATAAATGGCAGCT
Organism: Coregonus clupeaformis; assembly: GCF_020615455.1. Lineage (NCBI taxonomy): Eukaryota > Metazoa > Chordata > Actinopteri > Salmoniformes > Salmonidae > Coregonus > Coregonus clupeaformis. The sequence continues at coordinate 49,829,837 of NC_059203.1, read as the reverse complement.
TGTTTTGGGTGGAACTGTTATAAGGCTTTGCCTTTTGAGTATGTTTTTGAGTTGTCATGTGTTTTTTTACATCACTAAGTTTGGCGTAGAAATCAGCCTTACAATACAGGCAGTATGCCCGTGTATCATCTCCAATAAACGGCTTCAACCAGCCTTTGAATTCAGGGTTTGATTCCCACTCCTTTCTGTATTTTTGAGTGTACAGTTTAGACTGAGACATGATGAGCTAGCCAGCTAGATGTTTAGCTTATGTCACAGAGAGGCACACACACAGTGGACGAGGTGAGTAAGTGACTGTGTGAGTCAAATGCAGTGATTTATTTTTGTGCAGTGATTTATTTTAGACAAAGAACATTTTACATTTACATCCCGCCATGAATGTAACCCCAGAGAGTGCTGTTGAAGTTACTATAGACCTTCATTGCAAAATAATGTTTTAATCAATTATTTGGTGACATATGAATATATTTATATTTTTAGTGTTTCACTATTTTTATTTTTATGAAATTTCACTGAGGAGGATGGTCCTCCCGTTCCTCCTCTGAGGAGCCTCCACTGGTACATATACAGGTAATTAAACTACCATTTAATGGTAATGTGGCAGCCATATTGGATTTTGGACTCCATATTGGATTTAGAGTCAAATCTAGGTGGGGCCCTTGTGTAATTGCAAGAGTAGGGGCTAAATATATCAAATCCACAGCGGAACCTTTGACTGGAAAAAATGACAGTTTTCAGTGTCTGAGCCCACTTGCCTTATAGCTGATTACAATAGCCACAACATTAAAAAAGAATGTGTGACTGTATCCATTTTTCTCAGGCAGGACAATACAGCATTGCCTGGCTACCCAGACTCCTTGCTTCGGCCAAATGCCACGCCTACGGACGTTAGTTTATTCTCTGCAATGAGTCTACGTAGTACGTGACCTCCCTGACCCTTCACTGAATGCGAACACATTCAGGGCCATCTGATTGGTCCAGAAACCAATGGGTTAGGTCAGAGCCAGAACACACGTGGGTAAAGCGGCGGTTTGAAAATTCGGCATTGGCTTTGATACTCTGATTGGTTAGAAACGATCAAATCACTGATGATCCAATTGCTGATTGTCTTCTCACGAAAATGTCTGTAGCATTCAAACTAATATGACCTCTCTATGGAAAGATGAGACTCTCACGAACAAGATGGTTTTCTCCGTTTTGCTCTATGACCTCCATAACTGTCACAGGACTCGTCTGAAGGTAACCGATACAAATGAATGGAAATATGGAGGTAGTTTTTGCCAACAAAAATAAGGGGTTAAATATGTGTCCAAAAAAAACACAAATATTTCCTGAGCTTTCTTATATGTCCTAGATATAGGACAGATACTTCAAAACCTTATTCCTTATGATTTTGACTGTATTCTTTCCCATTTATGAATGTGTTATTCAATGTGTTTCTATGGGTTATAGTAGTAAAGCCCAAATTCAATATTTTATTAAATATATATATTTCTTTTTATTTTTTATACCTAAAGGGGTCCTAAAATTCCAAATGAATAGCTAAATGATCCATGCTATGACCATCTTAAAACAATTCCATATGTTAGCTTAGTAGAACCCCCAACGACTTTTAGAGGATAATGTATGTATTTTTGTCAGGCAGGACCGTACAGCACTGAATGAGAGCACATTTGAATTAAAAAGTTGTCTATTGAACGGCTACCAAAAAGTGAAGTTTACATTAATCATAAATATTAATAGTTGATATTTCCGCCTATTGTGTCTGTGTGTTTACAGGTCTATATTTCCAACATGATTTAAGATATCCTAATGCTGTTTGTTTGTGTATGTAGGGCAGACAATTGACAACTTGTATTCCACATGTTTTGCAATATCAGAGCTTGCAATATTGGGTTACATGTCCAAACCAATTATGTATATAAACCCTGGATTTTGATGCTATATATTGGCAATTGAGAGGTTTTGAAGCCACCATATTGGCACTTCCCAGTAGGAGCAGTCCTCTATAGGAATGACTGGAATTCTACAGTATTTCAATTAAATATTTAAAGGACAAAATTACATGTATTTAAGTATTTGTTGTTGTAGTGGGGACAGTAACATTAGTAATCTAAAATATATATATACTTTTAAAATTTTTTGTAAAAATATATATGATGTTTAGCTCACACAGTATAATTTAAAAGTATGCATAGAATAAACGTGGCAAAAACGAATTAAGACATTAATAAATGCATGTATATGGCTTCCAAAATATTTTTTACAACGGTGGGGGAGTGCCAAGATGGACTCATGGTGGCTTCAACACAGCGCCCCCTATTTGTATTCTAGTGTATAAATAATTGGTCCAAATTTGGGTGTGAAATTAGATCATTTTTAGGTATGGATATATCTCATGGTTAATGCTATGCGGAATCCTTGAGACGTCCCTACCCTAAACCCTAATCCTAACCTTAACCCCTACTTTACCATTATCCTAACCCTAACCCAGGGTTTCCCCAAACTCGGTCCCCCAAGGGGACCACGTTTTGGTTTTTGCCCTAGCACTACCCAGATGATTCAAATAATCAACTAATCATCAAGCTTTGATCATTTGAATCAGCTGTGTAGTGTTAGGGCAAAAAACAAAACGTGGAGGACCGAGTTTGGGAAACGCTGCCCTAACCTTAACACTTACCTTAACCATTTTAAATTTCAACTTCATTGGGGTGACGTCAGAGTTGGACGCCCCAAGGATCCCGTATTGCAAGGACCTATATCTCACCAAGACAACACGTCGGAATCAACACATTTAACGGGAAGGAAAAGCTAGACAGACAGTTCGTAAAAAGGTGAGTAGCCTACGATATTCTATTATTTCATGTTGTCGACTGACATATTAACATAGGCAATTGCATTTTGAAAGGGGTAATGGCACTGGTGAATAGCCTACTGTTCAGGAAGAAGTCAGATCAATATTGCGTAAAATACTATGACCAGAGAACTGTTATGAATGTTATTGAATTTACAGTATTCGGACCCAGTGTTGTGCTAATCGTGGGTGTAGCCGGATTTCTGTTGGCTACAAAGTTAATGAATTTATGAAACTTTAAATGAACAATTTCAATCATGCAGACTTTACTTTAAGCTGAGCATTAAAAGTGAAACCACACCAACCAGAACAACATCCAAGACAATTCTGCAATTGTGACATCTCATAATGTTGAATGAAGAACATTCATGAATCTAGTCATCTTTACAGTAATGAAAAAAACAAATCATTTGCATTATCTATTGTAGGTATCAGTCATGGAGGTTACAGAAAAGGCCATGCCCAAAAACGCCCAGCTGCTATCTATTGGCCACAAGGACACTTGTCGCCTCTTGGAGGTGTATGTGAAGCGCAGCATCAGTTTAAATGACGGGACACGTGAGAACCAGAGGTCACCAACAAAGCCTCAGAAGTGGGTGACTCTGTCAGAGAAACACAGAAGAGTCCGCCGGCATTCTAGAGACACCTTGATCACCTTGGAGCCCAGCACACCTGACGTGGGTATTGCCAGTAGCACACCACCTGACGAGGAAGTTGCTATACCAAATGTGCCTCGAGTAGAAAACCCTGGGCCTGCTGACATTGCTGAGAATGAGACGTCTACTGAACTGGAGAATAAGTCTAAAAAGGGCAAGAAGAAGAGCAAAAAGACTTCTCTCTGGAAAGGTTTCCTGGGTTTCTTCTCGGCGAAGGGGAGTGACAAGAAAGATGAGCAGGAGTCTGGCACAGAGAAAGATGGACTGTCACGAGGAACCTTGCAGAAAAAGAAATCCATAAGGCGAAGGAGCTCCATGAGGACACTATCCCTGAGAAAAAGCAAGATTGACAGCCACAGAGGGTCTGTAAAGAGACCATCGGCTCGGGACAGGGCCAACACCACTGACATTACTGGAGTTGAATGTAGGTTTGAGAGGACATGGCACCCTAAGTAATTATTATCACACACTGTATTGCATGTTTTCTTATTATTGTCCTTTTGTTCAAACATAAGATTTTGTGGATTTGCAATCATTTTAGCTTAAAACTCCTCAATCCAGGTTGGCCTATTAGGCTAATGGTCAATCCTCAAAATGGGCTTTCGTTTTTGAGATACCCCTAGCCGGGGTATAACAAAGTACAACCATGTTTTTCCATATCTCTAAGGTTTCCCATATATGAAGTTGATGGTTATATACAAATATTTTACTGCAAAAGTGGTTACATTGATAGATATTGTGACACACCCCCTTAACTCAAACAGTGCAGAATAATGCCTGGCTGGAGGGGGGTGGGGCCACATAAACTCATGTAACCCAATATTGCAAGCTCTGATATTGCTAAAAAAGTAGTCAATTGTCTGCCCTACATACACAAACAAATAGTATTAGGATATCTTAAAGCATTTTGGAAATATAGACCTGTAAACAGAGATACAATAGGCAGAAGAATCAACTATTGATATTTATGATGAACGTTAACTTTACTTTTTGGTAGCTATTGAATAGACAACTTTGTGGGGTGGGGGGTAAGCTAACATATGGAATTGTATTAAGATGGTCATACCATGGATAATTTTGCTATTTGATTTTTGAATTCTAGGACCCCTGTAGGTATAAAAAAGTATATATACAGTGAGGGAAAAAAGTATTTGATCCCCTGCTGATTTTGTACGTTTGCCCACTGACAAAGACATGATCAGTCTATAATTTTAATGGTAGGTTTATTTGAACAGTGAGAGACAGAATAACAACAACAAAATCCAGAAAAACGCATGTCAAAAATGTTATCAATTGATTTGCATTTTAATGAGGGAAATAAGTATTTGACCCCTCTGCAAAACATGACTTAGTACTTGGTGGCAAAACCCTTGTTGGCAATTACAGAGGTCAGACGTTTCTTGTAGTTGGCCACCAGGTTTGCACACATCTCAGGAGGGATTTTGTCCCACTCCTCTTTGCAGATCTTCTCCAAGTCATTAAGGTTTTGAGGCTGACGTTTGGCAACTCCAACCTTCAGCTCCCTCCACAGATTTTCTATGGGATTAAGGTCTGGAGACTGGCTAGGTCATTCCAGGACCTTAATGTGCTTCTTCTTGAGCCATTCCGTTGTTGCCTTGGCCGTGTGTTTTGGGTCATTGTCATGCTGGAATACCCATCCACGACCCATTTTCAATGCCCTGGCTGAGGGATGGAGGTTCTCACCCAAGATTTGACGGTCCATCGTCCCTTTGATGAGGTGAAGTTGTCCTGTCCCCTTAGCAGAAAAACACCCCCAAAGCATAATGTTTCCACCTCCATGTCTGACGGTTGGGTTGGTGTTCTTGGGGTCATAGGCAGCATTCCTCCTCCTCCAAACACGGCGAGTTGAGTTGATGCCAAAGAGCTTGATTTTGGTCTCATCTGACCACAACACTTTCACCCAGTTCTCCTCTGAATCATTCAGATGTTCATTGGCAAACTTCACACGGGCCTATATATGTGCTTTCTTGAGCAGGGGGACCTTGCGGGCGCTGCAGGATTTCAGTCCTTCATGGCATAGTGTGTTACCAATTGTTTTCTTGGTGACTATGGTCCCAGCTGCCTTGAGATCATTGACAAGATCCTCCCGTGTAGTTCTGGGCTGATTCTTCACCGTTCTCTTGATCATTAGAACTCCACGAGGTGAGATCTTGAATGGAGACCCAGGCCGAGGGAGATTGACAGTTCTTTTGTGTTTCTTCCATTTGCGAATATTCGCACCAACTGTTGTCACTTTCTCACCAAGCTGCTTGGCGATGGTCTTGTAGCCCATTCCAGCCTTGTGTAGGTCTACAATCTTGTCCCTGACATCCTTGGAGAGCTCTTTGGTCTTGGCCAGGGTGGAGAGTTTGGAATCTGATTGATTGATTGCTTCTGTGGACAGGTGTCTTTTATACAGGTAACAAACTGAGATTAGGAGCACTCCCTTTAAGAGTGTGCTCCTAATCTCAGCTCGTTACCTGTATAAAAGACACCTGAGAGCCAGAAATCTTTCTGATTGAGAGGGGTCAAATACTTATTTCCCTCATTAAAATGCAAATCAATTTATAACATTTTTGACATGCGTTTGTCTGGATTTTTTTGTTGTTATTCTGTATCTCACTCTCATTGTACACTACCGTTCAAAAGTTTGGGGTCACTTAGAAATGTCCTTGTTTTCGAAAGTAAAGCACATTTTTTGTCCATTAAAATAACATCAAATTGATCAGAAATACAGTGTAGACATTGTTAATGTTGTAAATGGCTATTGTAGCTGGAAACGGCTAATTTTTTATTGAATATCTACATAGGCGTACAGAAGCCCATTATCAGCGACCATCAGTCCTGTGTTCTAATGGCACGTTGTGTTTGCTAATCCAAGTTTATCATTTTAAAAGGCTAATTGATCATTAGAAAACCCTTTTGCAATGATGTTAGCACAGCTGAAAACTGTTGTGCTGATTTAAAGAAGCAATAAAACTGGCTTTCTTGAGACTAGTTGAGTATCTGGAGCATTAGCAATTGTGGGTTCGATTACAGAATCAAAATGGCCAGAAACAAATAACTTTCTTCTGAAACTCGTCAGTCTATTCTTGTTCTGAGAAATGAAGGCTATTCTATGTGAGAAATTGCCAATAAACTGAAGATCTCGTACATTAAAAATCAGCCATTTCCAGCTACAATAGCCATTTCCAACATTAACAATGTCTACACTGTATTTCTGATCAATTTTATGTTATTTTTATGGAGAAAATAAATTGCTTTTCTTTCGAAAACAAGGAAAGTGACCCCAAACTTTTGAACGGTAGTGTATATAAAAAAAATTATTTACATATTAGTGTGTAGCCCACACTGTTTGGACATTCCAGACAGAATTTGGCAGATCAGAAGGGTCCCATGACGCTTGTGTGGGTCGTAGAGTCTCATCTTTCCATAGAGATGTCATATTAGGTCAAACAGTTTGGACGCTTCAGACGCTTTCGTGAGAAGACCAATTTTCAGGATGTCTCCTGGTCTGACAAACACCACTGTAGCTCTGCAACCTTCCACCGCAAATGCGTAAGGCCGACATCGACGGATGTGGTGGATTGAGATAGATATCTCTAATTTAAACAGACTGATTTTGATGTTTTTTTTTTATTATGCTAAATAGATTTCAATGCGGGCGTGGACTTGGACTCGATTTAATAATGTTTTGGGGAAATTGGACCCTAGTTGACTTGGGCACTAGTTGGTAGTCCAGTTATTAGACAGTTATTGCATGAAAAAAGACTGCAAAGACAATGACCATTCTTGTTACTTTTTACAGCGGTTTTGAGTGTTTGGCCTACTGACTCGTACTATGAGAAAGTTTCAGAAGAGCTGGAGAAGATTGTGCATGAGGTAAAAGAGACAGACACAGCTCTTACAGATGGTAAGTATCAATGTTCTCATGTGTATTGATGTCTTATCTATTCATAATAAAAATGACACATTCTATAGCAACATACACATTTGATATATAAAGCTGTAAAGTTCATGTGATACAGCACAACTGTCTAATGTAGAGTTACTACAGGTAACTGCCAAAATAATGGAACTACTTGAGTAAATGAGGGATACAAAGTATATTGAAAGCAGGTGCTTCCACGCAGGTGTGGTTGCTGAGTTAATTAAGCAATTAACATCACATCATGCTTAGGGTCATGCATAAAAATGCTGGGCAGGCCATTATTTTGGCTACCATGGCTAGGATGACAATGCCCCCATCCACAGGGCACGAGTGGTCACTGAATGTTGATGAGCATGAAAACAATGTAAACCATATTCCATGGCTGTTTCAGTCACCAGATCTCAACCCAATTGAACACTTATGGGAGATTCTGGAGCGGCGCCTGAGACAGCGTTTTCCACCACCATCAACAAAACACCAAATGATGGAATTTCTCATTGAAGAATGTTGTCGCTTCCTTTCAATAGAGTTCCAGACACTTGTAGAATCTATGCCAAGGTGCATTGAAGCTGTTCTGGCTCGTGGTGGCCCAACACCCTATTAAGACATTTGATGTTTTCTTTATTTTGGCAGTTACCTGTATGTTTACCTACTGTATGTTTTCTATCCATTTCTTCCAGAGGAAGTCATCAAAAGGATCATTGTTCTGATGAAGCAGCAAGGAGACATCATTGATAACAAGGTTTATGTTTAAAACCTACAAAAAAAGATTGCATTTGAGAAACTTAACACAGTCTTTCTTTGACACTCAATGCATCTTTCACATTTAGGATAGCTTGCTATAGCCTGGGTACCAGTCTGATTGTGCTAGCATTCCACTTCTTGTAATCTGACATATGCCAAACATGTTTGGTAAATTACACAGACTACAATGAGTGGAACGTTAGCACAAAACAGGTCTGGATTTGAGTCTAAACTTGCTATTTCCTAATGGATAATAACGAATTATATTCTATGGTCATGAAAGTATGTCCTCTCTCCATAGCTGAAGGAGAACCCCAGCTTGAGCTCATTCTTCCAGAAGCTGTCCTACAGCACCTTCCAGCAGTTAGCTGATACGTACGTGGAGACAGAGACCCCTACAGGCCAGAGCCGCCAGACACGACACACTGCTGGGCCTGGGCCCGTCAACGCCCCGGAGCTGGTCAAGCTTGCCTTCACTCTGGACTTCACAGCCAGGGTGGCCTGTCTCTCCAGGCATTCCAAAGGCCACATCATGGGCATGGGCCACCGCTACTTAGAGAACCGCTTCACACAGACACAGGTAACAACACCAGAGGCGAGAGTCAGACCTTTTTTTCTCTTCTATTCAAATGAATGTAATTATGTGCAAATAAACCAAACTAGAGAGGTCAGAAGGGATTGTGGGGGTACTGCTGTGACACACGTAACAACACCAGAGGCCAGAGCCAGCCTTCTGTTTTCTTAAGTTAAAACATGTTTTGTACCCAACCAGACTCTACATGACCTGTAACCACAGTGCTGTCACCAGGTGACTCAAGGAAGACCAAATATGTTTCTAATGACATTTATGTTGCTTTTCAGGTTAATCCAGATCAGACGTTGCATAAATATGATGATCCTAATCATTGATACACCGTCACAGGCAAATAAGACTAACCACTGCAGGGGAAACCGAACATTCTTGGTGGTATAAAAGCACATGGAGTGCTCCTCGATTCCTTGTGACACAAATGGAATAGATTACTTAAAATAGATTACTTAAAATGAAACCCAGAGGCAAGTCATGAAGGGAACATCACACACAACACTTATAGTAGGCCTTGTACCAGTAAATCTACACTAGGGTAATCTGTGTAATTACTATGTTTACAGGTTAGTAAGTCATGGATATGCAATATGGAGTTCTTACCACTTTCGGTGCAATCTGTATTTATTTACCTGAATTATAATATATGCCAAAGCGACTAATCATGTATGCATACATTTTACCATTAGTGGTAAGTACTATGTACTGTAACTGCCTTTACTAACTACCCTGCTACAAGGTACAGGTACATAGGTTATTCCTCTACAGTTACAGCACCGTTTCTTAATCCTGGTTCTTGGGACACAAAGGTTTTTGCCCTAGCTCTACACACCTGATTCCACTAATCAAAGGTTTGATGATGAGTTGATTAGTAGAATGAGTGCTACGGTAGTGCCTTGTTTCTGGAAATTGTACTTATGACCCCTGTACCTTTCACCTGAAAGAATAAGAAAAGCAAGCTATTGAAAATAACTTTATGTAGCAATATTTCTAGGAAGTATAATTATACTAAACAAAAATATAAATGCAACATGCAACAATTTCAACGATTTTACTGAGTGACAGTTCATATAAGGAAATCAGTCAATTGAAATAAATTCATTAGGCCCTAATCTATGGATTTCACGACTGGACAGGGGCACAGCCATAGTTGGGCCTGGGAGGGTATAGGCCCACCCACTTGGGAGCCAGGCCCACCCACTGGGGAGCCAGGCCCAGTCAATCGGAATGAGTTTTCCCCACAAAAGGGCTTTATTACAGACAGTGCACTAGTAATTACATGAACTTTGCACCATACTTGTATTTACACTTTTTTGTTATTGACATCTCAGCACAATCTTTAGTTTCATCAGTTTTTCTGTTGTTTTTTTCAGTCAAAGGAAGAACTACTAATGAAAAATTAGCAATTTATATACTGCATGTGTCTACTCAAAAACAGAATACTTAAGTATCCCGAATAATAACGGGATATTGGTGCGCATGTAAACGTGGTCATTGTGATGCACTGAGGTCCCAAACTCCATTTTAGATGACTGATTTTATGACCAAAATTATCCTATTTACACTTTTTAGTCAATTTTGACACTAGAATAAATGTTTCTGACTCATATTGATGGGCCGTTTTCAAAGGGATTAGTTGTTTTTTTAGGGGCAGGCGCTCTTTAACAGACATTCCCTGACAAACATTTGAGCACAGAGTTTCTAAACCCAGAGGCGCAACATCGTGAGACTTCTGGGAATGCTTGCGAAACAGACCAGGCTGGGGTTTGGGGTTTGAGAAGTCAATGAGAGAAGTGAAAAATTATTCCTTAGTTGTTAATTTTCTCAAAATCTAAAGGCACAACCTAGATTCGAGTCAATGTCTTAAGTAATTAAACATGTTATTACTCCAACCTCGTGAAAGTGACGAACACGTTTTCATTTGTGTCAAAAACTACTTTATATCGAAGGAGTGCCTTTGAATGGATGGCCTGCACTTGCGTAGTTCGGTGCGAGATGACCATTAGAGCCGATGACGTGTTTGTACGCATGAGCTTAGCTTGCCAATGTCGCCATCACATCGCCTACAACAACAAGTGTGATCGGGGATTTCGATTGGAGAAGCAGTTTTATTAAACTGCTTTGCTGCTATTCCAGTTTCAACTGTTCTGCCTGCGGCTACGAAACCCCTACCTGTCCCAGACCTGCTGTTTTCAACTCTTTAATGATCGGCTATGAAAAGCCAACTGAGAGACCTGAGCCCTAGGACCATACGTCGGGACTACCGGCCGTGGTGACTCCTTGCTGTCCCCAGTCCGCCTGGCCTTGCTGCTATTCCAGTTTCAACTGTTCTGCCTGCGGTTATGGAACCCCTACCTGTCCCAGACCTGCTGTTTTCAACTCTTAATGATCGGCTATGAAAAGCCAACTGAGATTTATTCCTGATTATTATTTGACCATGCTTGTCACTTATGAACATTTTTGAACATCTTGGCATGGTTCTGTTATAATCTCCACCCGGCACAGCCAGAAGAGGACTGGCCACCCCTCATAGCCTGGTTCCTCTCTAGGTTTCTTCCTAGGCTTTCGCCTTTCTAGGGAGTTTTTCCTAGCCACCGTGCTTCTACACCTGCATTACTAGCTGTTTGGGGTTTTAGGCTGGGTTTCTGTACAGCACTTCGAGATATTAGCTGATGTAAGAAGGGCTATATAAAATAAAATTGATTGATTGATTGATTGATTAATTTGTTTTAGATTTTTTGTACTTTTTACCCCTTTATCCAATTGGTAGTTACAGTCTTGTCCCATCACTGCAACTCCCGCGATGCAGTGCCTTAGACTGCTGTGGCACTCTGAAGGCCTGGAGAAGCAGTTTCAGCCTATCTTTATACTTTACTGTCTTTGATTTGGGCACACCTATTTAAAATGGATGGTGACCTAATGACCATAGTTAAAATCACCGGTGTCAAATTAGCCACACCCATTATCTGGACCAATAGAAACAAAGAAACAATTAAACACATGAACACAATTTGCTGTAGAGGTTGAGAGTTAACTTTAGAACTGTTGAAGGTTTTTAAGTGAATGAGTAGATAAAAACATACACAAAACAACTTGTGCTTAAATAAATAATGTGAATAAATAAATACTTTCAGTAAATATGATCAAACCTAGAATGTCTTTAGGTGAGGCTTAGGTCTGCTATTCATCTGCCGAGAACATCACAGCTCGGGCCAGGAGTTTCCCCTCCTCCCAGGGACATCCTCTCCTCCTCTTCTGTGTAGGAGATGTGTGGGGAGGCCAGGGTCTCCTCAATGCTGGTGCCAAACTCCAGTGGCAGCAGCCTCTGGCAGTGGTGGAGTAGAGACCTCAAGCAATCAATCAAATGTATTTATTAAGCCATGTTTACATCAGCAGATGTCACAATGTGCTTATACAGAAACCCAGCCTAAAACCCTAAACAGCAAGCAATATAATTTAGATGTAGAAGCACAGTGGCTAGGAAAAACACCCTAGAAAAGGCAGGAACCTAGAAAGAAACCTAGAGAGGAACCAGGCTCTGAGGGGTGGCCAGTGCTCTTTTGGCTGTGCCGGGTGGAGGTTATAAGAGTACATGGCCATTAAGGCCAGATCGTTCTTCAAGATGTTCAAACATTCATAGATGACCAGCAGGGTCAAATAATCACAGTGGTTGTAGAGGGTGCAACAGGTCAGCACCTCAGGAGTAAATGTCAGTTGGCTTTTCATAGCTGAGCATTCAGAGGTCGAGCAGGTGCGGTAGAGAGAGGGAGGGGCCATAGCAGGTCCGGTGAACAGGTCAAGGTTCCATAGCCGCAGGCAGAACAGTTGAAACTGGAGCAGCAGCACTACAAGGTACAGTAGCACATCTGGTGGACAGGTCAAGGTTCCATAGCCACTGGCAAAACAGCAGGGACTGGATCAGTAGCGCGACCAGGTAAACTGGGGATGGGGACAGCCAGGAGTCATCAGGCCAGGTAGTCCTGAGGCATGGTCCTAAGGCTCAGGTCCTCTGGGAGGGGAGAAAGAGAGAGAGATGAGAATTAGAGGGAGCATACTTAAGTTCACACAGGACACCAGATAAGACTGGAGAATTACACCAGATAGGACAGACTGACCCTAGCCCCAGGTACAGACTATTGCAGAATAGATACTGGAGGCTGAGACGGGGGTGTCGGGGACACTAAGGCCCTGTCCAACGATACCCCAGGACAGGGCCAACCAGGCAGGATATAACCCCACCCACTTTTCCAAAGCACAGCCCGCACACCACTAGAGGGATATCAACAGACCACACATTTACTACCCTAAGACAAGGCTAAGTATAGCCCACGAAGATCTCCTCCACCCCATGAGCCCGAGGGGGCGCAAAACGGGACAGGAAGATTACGTCAGCGACTTAACCCACCAAGTCGAGTATAGCGAAAAAAGCCTGGCACGACTTAACACACCCCTCCTAGCGACGGCATGGGAGAACACTAGTAAGCCAGTGACTCAGCCCCTGTAATAGGGTCAGAGGCAGAGAATCCCAGTGGAGAGAGGGGAGCTGGCCAGGCAGAGACAGCAAGGGCGGTTCGTCACTCCAGTGCCTTGCCGTTCACCTTCGCACCACTGGGCCAGACTATACTCAATCATAGGACCTACTGAAGAGATGAGTCTTCAGTAAAAACGTACAGGTCGAGACCGAGTCTGCATCTCTCACATGGATAAGCAGACCATTCCATAAAAATGTAGCTCTATAGGAGAAAGCCCTGCCTCCAGCCGTTTGCTTCGAAATTCTAGGGACAATAAGGTTGTTGGGCTGATTGTCCGTCGCTAGTTCCAGGTTAAAGAGGAGGGAGAAGCCCGGTGGATCAGGGTGGCTCTCGGTTGTGTAAAGTGTGTTGATGGGTGTTGTGGGTCTCGGGTTGTGTAAAGTGTGTTGATGGGTCTCGGTTGTGTAAAGTGTGTTGATGGGTGTTGTGGGTCTCGGTTGTGTAAAGTGTGTTGATGGGTGTTGTGGGTCTCGGTTGTGTAAAGTGTGTTGATGGGTGTTGTGGGTCTCGGTTGTGTAAGGTGTGTTGATGCTAGAGAGCTGGAACCGCAGTACAGAGCGATGGCGCGGCTGTGGAGGAGGCTTCTCTGGACTCTTAGACTGTGTCTGTGTTTCTTTGGTATGGGCCATAATCTGACAGGACCACAGGGCCATAATCTGACAGGACCACAGGGCCACAACCTAATAGTATCTCAAAACAGTGTGTAAGAGAGAGCACTTACTGCACTAGCCTTACAGAGAGTGTTATGGAAAAGTAGAAGAGACATTAAAATGAACCGTTTAAAATGAACCACACCTAGAAACCCTGTAGTCAATAGTTGGTTGACATCAGGGTTAACCTGACAAAAAAAAAAAAGATTGAAGTTAGATTAATCAGCCTTTTTGATATCGTGTGATAACCAGTATGTTGAAATAACCAATGGTGACTCAATCAATTCTTGCCCGGTGGGGATGCTCTTGCCAATAACAATAATAACATGGTGTTTGTGTGGCACATGATTACCAGTAACTGGGATCGCTAAGAGTTATGGGTAATATGATCTCACAGTTGGTCACGTCTATCAGTGAAGCATGAGCTGATGCGTCTTACCTGTACACAAGGTTCCTCTTGGGGCGAGAGAACTTTAGAAAAAAAGGCACAACCAGTTTGACATCCTGCCACAGGGCCTTCTCTGGGACCTGGCGTACCCAACACAGCACCCTGGGGGATGTACATGTGATCAAAAGTTTAAACAGACAAGTGTACCAATGGTAATATGGTATGAACACAAGCGTGACCGAAAGAGACTTAACGGTAGTTATGTAACTAAGGGGTAGACTGTACAGAACATCTATAGTTTTGCCCTAGAATAGTGTTGGTATAACAATGCTTTCTAAAGCATTTGGGGATTTCACCAAATTGTGTCAAAAAACGGTTACATTACTCAGAGCTTTTAACACAATGACATCTGCTGTTCAGTAATAAATAGCAGCTTCTGGTTTTCATATACACTGAAGAAAAATATAAACACGACATGCAACAATTTAAAATAGTTTATTGAGTTACAGTTCCTATAAGGAAACCTGTCAATCGAATTCATTAGGCCCTAATCTTTGGATTTCACATGATGGGGAATACAGATATGCATCTGTTGGTCACGGATATCTTAAAACAATAGATGGATCAAAAAACCAGTCAGTATCTGGTGTGACCACCATTTGCCTCATGCAGCGCGACATCTTCACATAGAGTTGATCAGGCTGTTGATTGTGGCCTGTGGAATGTTGTCCCACTCCTCTTCATTGGCTGTGCGATGTTGCTGGATATTGGCGAGAACTGGAACACGCTCTAAAGAAACGTTGGAGGCAGCTTATGGTAGAAAAATGAACGTTAAATTCTCTGGCAACAGCTCTGGTGGACATTTCTGCAGTCAGCATGCCAATTGCATGCTCCCTCAAAACTTGAGACATCTGTGGCATTGTATTGTGTGGTATGCCACACCGGTCAGGTGGATGGATTATCTTGGCATAGGAGAAATGCTCACTAACAGGGATGTAAACAAATGTGTGCCAAACAAATGGAGAGAAATACACTTTTTGTGCATCTGGAAAATTTGAGGGATTTTTTTATTTCCGCTCATGTAACATGGAACCAACACTTTACATGATGCATTTATATTTTTATAAGTATAGAACAGGGATGGGCAACTAATAATGGAATATTACAGTACATGTACTTGTCAGTAATAAATAGCAGCTTCTGGTGTTCATATAGCACAGGGATAAAGCATATAATAATGGAATATGTACTGTAAGCAATGCATTTCATTTCCTGAGTCATCCATTCCCAGCTACGTATACCCAAGGAAATCCCCTGACATGTCTATGAATTCTCTACAGAAGTTTTGATAATGCAGCTTATACATTGGTGTTATTCATAACTATGCTATCATGTTTTACACATCAGCTTTGATAGATGGACTTTTTATATTCAGTCACTTAAGGATTCAGTGGGGTAAGGTAACTTGTTTTCTTCTAATGAGAAATTCAACTTGGTTGTTGTTTGTATAGACACTAGTATTGAACATCACCTGAAGTTGACATGGACGAAGGAGGAGATGGGTAGCAGTAGGTAAGTAGGTCAGCAGACGGGCTGGGAAGAACAAGTTGTTTACGCCACATTTGGCCATGAGGTTACACAGCAATGCTGAAATAGCAGACAAAACCAGCACAACCACATATTGTGTTGTGCTGTCAAAAGTGAGAAACCACTAAACAAAACCTGAATGAGATATGAATCTGATTTATGTTTTACTATCGAGCAATGTTAATAATTGTCTCACCAAACCAACACCCATCTCTGCGCATAGCCTCGGTAACGGGACAGTTGAATTCAGGGCAAATGTTGTGGCCCACTAACAACGCAGCAGTGGCATGACATGGTGATGTGGTGTGGGTGAGCATACCTCCCTGGACCCATAGGGGCAGGCTGAGATATACAGCCTTCTCTAGAGAGCTCAGGTTCCACCTCAGGTCCTCCAGGCCATGGTAACTCCACTCCTCAGGTAACTCTGGATCTCTGAGCCTGTTAATACTTTCCCTCTCGTCCTCCCGATTCTTCCTCTTCTTTCAGGAAAGGCTGTAAATCTGTCACTCCCCAAAGAGGTCAGGCTGTAAATCTGTCACTCCCCAAAGAGGACAGGCTGTAAATCTGTCACTCCCCAAAGAGGACAGGCTGTAAATCTGTCACTCCCCAAAGAGGACAGGCTGTAAATCTGTCACTCCCCAAAGAGGACAGGCTGTAAATCAGTGTCACTACCCAAAGAGGACAGGCTGTAAATCTGTCACTCCCCAAAGAGGACAGGCTGTAAATCAGTGTCACTCCCCAAAGAGGACAGGCTGTAAATCAGTGTCACTCCCCAAAGAGGACAGGCTGTAAATCAGTGTCACTCCCCAAAGAGGACAGGCTGTAAATCTGTCACTCCCCAATGAGGACAGGCTGTAAATCAGTGTCACTCCCCAAAGAGGACAAGCTGTAAATCTGTCACTCCCCAAAGAGGACAGGCTGTAAATCAGTGTCAGTCCCCAAAGAGGACTGGGAATGAATGTTTCTCATCCTTACTAGAGGGTGCCTCATTTCTGAAACAGATTTGGATTTGATTAAACATTTTACCCTGGCCTATTTATGAATTTTAATGACTACAGTTATCATTAGTCTACCACAAATTCCTGTGATGGGGTCATTTGTCTTCAAAACAAACGCATCACATCCACAAAGTATTTGTAGTGTACCTAGAAATGTTAAAACAAACTAAGAAAAAGCATGTCACACTTGTGTCATGCAGTTAAAGCAGGGATGGGAAACTTTGGTGGAGGTCCATACCAACACATGCAGTCATAGCAGGCCCCTAGTCTCCCAGGTGTTTACAGTTCTTCATATCTTATAATCCAACAAGGTTTCCCCTTTTCTTGCAGGATCTGCAAATTCTAACTGCCACTACCAAAAAAAAAATGCAGTTTGGTACTCAACAAAAGAAACAGCATTATTCTGCCTGTCTTTTCAAGTTTGTCTCAGGCAAAGGTCAATATTTTAGTAGGCTACACAGTGTTTGTGTCATTGTAACATTCTCTTTAACATTCCTACAATACTGAACAGTTATAATAATGATAAAGTGATGGACATATAACAAAAATAACTATAATGGCTTTCTGGTAACAATTGCAATATTTTTTATTTATTGTTTTTTCACTTCTCACAGAATAACAATTAATCAAAGAGGCCGAATCCCATGTCGTCATCAGATCCCTCTTCAGATTCCTCTTTCTTCTCCTCCTTTTTCTCTTCCGCTGCAGACACACACAGCACAAACATAGGTTAGCTTCATGTTTGGGAGTCTATCCGCAAAACGCATAGTTAATTTCCAGAAATGCAATAACAGTGTAATATCAAGCACAAGCGTTTTCCTCTAAATATGTTATTTAACCTCTTAAGGACCTGACCCTTTCTTTCAATTTTCGCCTAAAATGACATACCCAAATCTAACTGCCTGTAACTCAGGACCTGAAGCAAGGATATGCATATTCTTGATACCATTTGAAACGCTGAAGTTTGTGGAAATGTGAAATGAATGTAGGAGAATATAACACATTAGATCTGGTAAAATATAATACAAACAAAAAAACATGCGTTTTCTATTATTTTTTGTTCCATCATCTTTGAAATGCAAGAGAAAGGCCACAGGATGTAGCTCAGTTGGCAGAGCATGGCGTTTGCAACGCCAGGGTTGTGGGTTCGGAAAAGATGTATGCACTCACTACCTGTAAGTCGCTCTGGATAAGAGCATCTGCTAAATTACTAAAATGTAAAAATGTAAATATAATTGTGGTTTAGGCGCAATTTAGATTTTGGCCACTAGATGGCAGCAGTGTGTGTGCAACGTTTCAGATTGATCCAGTAAAGTATTGCAATACTGGACTATTTTCTTTCAAGTCTGCCCAAATGTGAGGAATTGGTCAATTGATACATTTTCAAGTACATAACTATAGAGAACATACAAAAATGATACGGTAATACAAAATGTAAGTTTACACACTCCCAGGAATGTCATACATGATGGATCATTAGCTTATACACTAACTTTCACACATCTAGATGGCCTGGCGGGGTTCAAACTGTAGAACCCAGTTCCCACATTTTTTAATATAAAAATTGATTTTATCAAACAAAACTATGCTACATTTTATCTCTGGGACACTTAGGATGACATATCTGAGCAAGATTACTGAATGTAAGTACATTATTTACCTTCAGAGGTGAATGTATCAAACCAGTTGCTGTGATATGTTTTTTGTTGTTGTGCACTCTCCTCAAACAATAGCATGGTATTTTTTCACTGTAATAGCTACTGTAAATTGGACAGTGCAGTTAGATTACCAAGAATGTAAGCTTTCTGCCCATATAAAACATGTCTATGTCCTGGAAAGTTTGCTGTTACTTACAACAGTCATGCTAATACATTATCGCACGTTAGCTCAACCGTCCCGTATATGGGACACCGATCCCGTAGAGGTTAATGCAATTCGTTTCAAAGAAATGTGTTTCAGTCCATTGAAATTATTGGCTCCCTATAATTATTGTGGAACCTGATGCGAGACAAAAGGAGAGACATGAGAGATTTAGAGCTTACCAGCAACAGGAGCAACCCCAGCTGCAGCAGCAGCAGCAGGAGCTCCTACAGCACCACCTTCTGGCACGGAGGCCAACTTAGAGAGGCCTGCAAAGCATAAAGGACCAATTCAATGACAGGTAATAAATTAACATGAACAGTGAATTAATGACTGATGACATTTGTGCCTATATGCAATCTATTGTCCAAAGTAGGGATGTCCCCGACACAAAATAAATCTTTGTCGACCAAGATTCGTCTGTTCTTTCAACCATTCGATTGATCAACATTTTTCAATGTGTATTTTTCCATATATTGACACATCCTATTTGTTTTAATCAAGTCAACTATATTCACTGAGCTTGTCTGATGCTTTAAGCGGTTTATGCGGTTTGATTAAATAATTAAGACACAAATGACTAGAGGGAGTCCAACCAGCAATTGATTTGATTGTGCCAGGCTCAGACTTGCTGTGCTGTGTATAAAAATTAATAAAAAAGACAGCGAGTGACTGTGACTAGCACCCATTGTCCCTCTCTCCTCCCTGCTGCAGCGACCGCCACAGAACATCAACGTGTTTATCGCGCTGTCCATGTTGGAAAAACTGCAACATAATTACAGCCATTTCTGACTGAAAAGTTCTGTTACCGAAATTCCTCATTTGTTTAGGAAAAGCATTCCCTATTCCCTCAACCCTTGCGCTCTTTACGTGACACATGTATGCATCGCATGCATGTGACCAAAGACCTATTCGCACGGGACTAGTATTACTAGAGAACGTTGGTTATGTAATTATTAATCCAGAATGTCTGTTATTCCAGAGGACGATTCAGACAGGATTAGTTTTTTTCCAAATGGCCCCCTGTAATTCTATTTTTTCCCAATAAATTGACAATTCCTTGCGAGGCTTTCCATTAGCCAATCTGTAACATTAACCATTCTGTAGCTATGACCTTGTATGAACTCACGAGTCAAATCAAAGACATAAGGGAAAATGCCTCACCAGAGTTCATGACTTCATTGATGTCTTTTCCATTCAATTCAGCGACAACCTGTGAAGACAAATTCGGGTTCTAATTATCACCAGTTACTGTGTAAACCGAGGCCTCCATCGTGCAAGTGTCCAAGTAAACAAAAGTAACTCAGTTTCTTATCAAAACACAAGACAGGATCTCCCTAAATGGTGCCATACCTTGTCTAGGCGCTCATCTTCGGCCTCGATTCCAACACTCCCCAGGATGGTCTTGATGTCCTTGGAGGAGGGGCTGGTGTTGCCACCGAGCACAGCCAGGAGGTAAGCGGCCACGTAACGCATTCTGCAAGAGATATGGAGAAGAAAAAACTATTAGTTGGATTATAAGATATATTGGTCTACGTGACATGCATTCTGTGGATATTCAGATTGGAATTACCCACGTCCATGTGACGATATGAGTAGCCTAATTAGCAATGACTACAGTGTTTTCCACAAGCACATGGAGTAGCCAGCCAAATAGAAAAAGTTGTAAGCCAGGCTCCCCATGCTGGGGGGGGGTTAAGAAATGTTTGCAGAACAAGCTTGATTTTGGAGGCCTCTGGTACATTCTAATACTAGATTGTATTTTCAACCAGCAACTATCAGGAAATAACACTGATCAAATGTTTTCACACCCTTACAGTGTTATTCATCAGCTGTACAACATGATATTAAACAAGACAATTATATTTTTGACTGCACTGGGCCTTTAAGAGGCATTTTCTCAGGTATGATTGAAGAATGAAGCAGCTGACATGAGCTTTGCTACACAGAAAGCAGCAGTTGACTACTCCATTGTCAACACTGATATCGTCATGGCTACAGTAGGCTAGCCAAGCTGAATGCTAGGCATCTTTTTGTAGCTTTCTTTTTGCAACAGTAGCCCGCAATTTGATAGTATGTTCACTATTGAAAGTTTACTTTTGTAAATCACTTTCCCTAAAAGAAAAAAGCTCAGAGAGTAGATTGATGGGACAGCTTGCGTTTAATGTGTGAAGGCATCAACCTGCTCCAGAAGTTGTGACTCGCTCAAATACAAATAGCATGACTTCTACACATGTAGTCTTCGATGGTTTTGAATGGTAGACTGCGACAGAGCAGGTAAATCTTGAACTGGAATGCAAAAATGCGATGAAAAGTTATTGGCCCTTTCAAGTCAGTGACTGACGAGATCCACCTTCCAGACCAACATGTTTTTACTGGCCCCGGGTCAGCGTTAATGTCGGACCCTGCACGCGAAAGAAAATACATGAATGTGCCAGAAAACAATAGGCTAAATGATTGACTCATCGTTACCACATTATATGGGACATGCAAATTCATGCTCCCAGGGCTGCCAACTTTTGAAGATAGTGAATATCACTCCAAGATATCATTAATGTCATTGGCTCCACCACTAGCCGGGGGGGTTGCGGGACGTTGGGGGTAAACCCCTATTACATTTTTTTTTGTTTTAGAGCTAATTTCATGAAATTCTACACTGAACAAAAATATTATTGCAATTGTGTTAATTGTCCGTAGCTTATGCCTGACCATACCATAACCCTACCACAACCATGGGGGCACTCTGTTCACAACATTGACATCAGCAAACGGGGGGTTAAAGGCTGTTAATTGTTCAGCAGTCTCATGGCTTGGGGGTAGAAGCTGTTAAGCAGCCTTTTGGACGTAGACTTGGCGCTCCGGTACCGCTTGCCATGCGGTAGCAGAGAGAACAGTATGACTTGGGTGTCTGACAATTTTTGGGCCTTCCTCTGACATCGACTAGTATATAGGTCCTGGATGGCAGGAAGCTTGGCCCCAGTGAAGTACTGGGCCGTAAGCACTACCCTCTATAGAGCCTTATGGTCGGATGCAGAGCAGTTGCCATACCAGGCAGTGATGCAACCGGTCAGGATGCGCTCGATGGTGCAGCTGTAGAAATTTGAGGATCTGGGGCCCCATGCCAAATCTTTTCAGTCTCCTGAGGGGGAAAAGGTGTTGTCGTGCCCTCTTCACGACTGCCTTGGTGTGTTTGGACCATGATAGTTTGTTGGTGATGTGGACACCAAGGAACTTGAAACTCTTGACCCACTCCACTACAGCCCGTTGATGTGAATTGGGGCGTGTTCGGTCCTCCATTTCCTGTAGTCCACCATCAGCTCCATTGTCTTGTTCACGTTGAGGGAGAGGTTATTGTCCTGGCACCACACTGCCAGGTCTCTGACGACCTTCCTATAGGCTGTCTCATCGTCGTCGGTGATCAGGCCAACCACTGTTGTGTTGTCAGCAAACTTAATGGTGGTGTTGGAGTCGTGCTTGGCCACGCAGTCGTGGGTGAAGAGGGAGTACAGGAGGGGACTAAGCACGCATCCCTAAGGGGCCCCCGTGTTGAGGATCAGCGTGGCAGATGTGTTGTTAACCTACCCTTACCACCTGTGGGTGGCCCTTCAGGAAGTCCAGGATCCAGTTGCAGAGGGAGGTGTTTAGTCCCAGGGTCCTTAGCTTAGTGATGATCTTTGTGGACACTATGGTGTTGAACGCTGAGCTATGGTCAATGAACAGCATTCTCACGTGTTCCTTTTGTCCAGGTGGGAAGGGCAGTGTGGCGTGCGATTGACATTGCGTCATCTGTGGATCTGTTGGGAATGTATGTCAGGGATGTAGCTCAGTTGGTAGAGCATGGTAGAGCATGGTGTTTGCCAGGGTTGTGGGTTTGATTCCCACGGCGGGCCAGTATGAAAAAAATAATGTATGCACTCACTAACTGTAAGTCGCTCTGGATAAGAGCGTCTGCTAAATGACTAAAATGTAAATGTATGTGAATTGCAGTGGGTCTAGGGTTTCCGGGATGATGGTGTTGATGTGAGCCACTTCATGGCTACCGACGTGAGTGCTACGGGGCAGTAGTCAGTTGAAAATGTAATTGAAGACACTTGCCAGTTGGTCCGCGCATGCTCTGAGTACACGTCCTGGTAATCCGTCTGGCCTTGCGGCCTTGTGAATGTTGACCTGTTAAAAGGTCTTGCTCACATCGGCTACGGAGAGCGTGATCACAGTCGTCCGGAACAGCTGGTGCTCTCATGCATGCTTCAGTGTTGCTTGCCTCGAAGCGAGCATAAAATGCATTTCGCTCATCTGTTAGGCTCGCGTCACTGGGCAGCTTGCGGCTGGGTTTCCCTTTGTAGTCCATTTGCAATAGTACGTTTGCAAGCCATGCCACATCCGACGAGCGTCAGAGCCGGTGTAGTAGGATTCAATCTTAGTTCTGTATTGACTCTTTGCCTGTCTGATGGTTCGTCTGAGGGCATAGCGGGATTTCTTATAAGCGTCCGGATTAGTGTCCCGCTCTTTGAAAGCGGCAGCTCTAGCCTTTAGCTTGGTGCAGATGTTGCCTGTAATCCATGGCCTCTGGTTGGGATATGTACGTACGGTCACTGTGGGGACGACGTCGTCGATGCACTTTTTGATGAAGCTGGTGACTGAAGTTGTATACTCCTCAATGCCACTGGATGAATCCCGGAACATATTCCAGTCTGTGCTAGCAAAACAGTCCTGTAGCGTAGCATCCGCGTCATCTGACTACTTCCGTATTGACCGAGTCACTGGTACTTCCTGCTTTAGTGTTTCGTTGTAAGTAGTAATCAGGAGGATAAAATTATGGTCAAATTTTCCAAATTGAGGGCGGGGGAGAGCTTTGTATGCGTTTTTAATGTTCTCTAAATAAGCCTTTTTTCCCCTTTTTACAATTAAAGTTAAAATACACTGCATTTAAAACAGTCAGCAATAACCTAATGAACTCAGAGCTTGTGAAATTATACCTAGGCTGAATATATGCCTTCCACAACCATAAAACCCACTAATAATTCCCATTGTTAGGGCGGAGACATGAGCATCTTGTGATTATATACATATCTCTGGTGTAAATGGGAAGTTGCACAGCAAAGGAGGGGGGAAAGAGACCAAAAAGACATGAAAACAAGCAGACATTTGGAATATCGCGCAAAAACATTAAATTGAATTTTCACCCAGCCCTACCTCTATCATTCTTAAATGGAAGAAGTTTGGCACCACCAACTCTTCCTAGAGCTGGCCACCCGGCCAAACTGTGCAAACGGGGGAGAAGGGCCTATGTCAGGGAGGTGACCAACAACCCGATGGTCACTCTGACAGAGCTCTAGAGTTGCATTGAGGAGATGGGAGAACCTTCCAGAAGGACAACCATCTCTGCAGCACTCCACCAATCAGGCCAGACGGAAGCCACTCCTCAGTAAAAGGCGCATGACAGCACGCTTGGAGTTCGCCAAAAGGCACCTAAAGGACTCTCAGGCCATGAGAAACAAGATTCTCTGGTCTGATGAAACCAAGATTTAACTCTTTGGCCTGAACGCCAAGCGTCATGTCTGGAGGAAACCTGGCACCATCCCTACAGTGAAGGATGGTGGTGGTGGCAGCATCATGCTGTGGGGATGTTTTTCAGCGGCAGGGCCTAGGAGACTAGTCAGGATCGAGGCAAAGATGAATGGAGCGAAGTACAGTACAGAGAGATACTTGATGAAAACCTGCTCCAGAGCGCTCAAGACCTTAGACTGGGGCTAAGTTCACCTTCCAACAGGACAACGACCCTAAGCACACAGCCAAGACAACGCAGGAGTGGCTTCAGGACAAGTCTCTGAATGTCCTTGAGTGGCCCAGCCTTGAACCAGATCGAACATCTCTGGAGAGATCTGAAAATAGCTGTGCAGCGACACTCCCCATCCAACCTGACAGAGCTTGAGAAGATCTGCAGAGAAGAATGGGAGAAACTCCCCAAATACAGGTGTGCCAAGCTTGTAGTGTCATACCCAAGAAGACTTGAGGCTGTAATCGCTGCCAAAGGTGCTTCAACAAAGTACTGAGTAAAGGGTCTGAATACTTATGTAAATATGATATGTTCATTATTTTTTATAAATTTGCTAAAATGTTTTTAAAAAACAGTTTTTTCTTTGTCATTATGGGGGTATTGTGTGTAGACTGATGAGGGAAAAACAAAATAATTTAATCCATTTTAGAATAAGGCTGTAACGTAACAAAATGTGGGAAAAGTCAAGGGGTCTGAATACCTTCCGAATGCACTGCATGACAGAAGTATGTGGACACCCGCTCTTCAAACATCTCATTCCAAAATGATGGGCATTAATATGGAGTTGGTGCTATAAAAGCCTTTAGGCCTGGCTTGCAGTCGGCGTTACAATTTATCTCAAAGGTGTTCGATGGGTTTGAGGTCAGACCATTATTCCTCTTCCACCTAACTTTACAGTTGGCACTATGCATTCAGGCCATAAAATTTGATCAGCGGAGAAAGAACGCGCCTGTCCAGTCTGCCACAGTGCGATGGCAAGAAGATTATGGAACTCCCCGGTGAAGCTGCCACAGTTACAGCGCTCGTGATGTTGAATTGCAGACGCATATTATATGTTCTGATTTCAAAAACAATTTGGAAGCACAGTTGAAAAGTTTATGCACTGAACATAGCGGATTAAATAGAAAATAAAAGCAGGACTTTTCTCAATGCATGAGAAATAAGGTGTGCCATGTAAGCGAGTGAAATGCGTATCTCACGGCCAATGCGTGAGAGTCGGCAGCACTGTGCTCTCTCCTTCTGTGTTAAGACATTTGACTGCAACCACAGCCCACACAACACACACCAAGGTACCGAGAGGCAGGACAGACAGCAGACTGTCAAACCAGCAGTTTCGCTGTCAGCGCTCACCTTGTGACTGACAGGCGCCTGTCCTATAAATAGATTGCTAGAAGATGCATATTGTTCATTCTAGCGGGAGAGGGCTCAGCAGACTTTTTTCTGACAAGAGAATTGAAAAGTATCCTAGTTAAGTGGGAAAAGTACACTGCTGAAAATTATTCCATAATCGGCTGTATAGCGGTGCTAGTGGAAAACACTGACTATGATCTATGGTCCTCTGTAGCTCAGCTGGTAGAGCACGGCACTTGTAACGCCAAGGTAGTGGGTTCGATCCCCCGGGACCACCCATACACAAAAATGTATACACGCATGACTGTAAGTCGCTTTGGATAAAAGCGTCTGCTAAATGGCATATTATTATTATTACCTACAGTTGAAGTCGGAAGTTTACATAAACTTAGGTTGGAGTCATTAAAACTCGTTTTTCATTCACTCCACAAATTTCTTGTTAACAAACTATAGTTTTGGCAAGTCGGTTAGGACATCTACTTTGTGCATGACACAAGTAATTTTTCCAACAATTGTTTAGTGACAGATTATTTCACTTATAATTCACTGTATCACAATTCCAGTGGGTCAGAAGTTTTCATACACTAAGTTGACTGTGCCTTTAAACAGCTTGGAAAATTCCAGAAAATGTTGTCATGGCTTTAGAAGCTTCTGATAGGCTAATTGACATCATTTGAGTCAATTGGAGGTGTACCTGTGGATGTATTTCAAGGCCTACCTTCAAACTCAATGCCTCTTCAATTGACATCATGGGAAAACCAAAAGAAATCAGCCAAGACATCAGAAAAAAATTGTATACCTCCACAAGTCTGGTTCATCCTTGCGAGCAATTTCCAAATGCCTGAAGGTACCATGTTCATGTGTACAAACAATAGTACGCAAGTATAAACACCATGGGACCAAGCAGCTGTCATACCACTCAGGAAGGAGATGCATTCCGTCTCCTAGAGATGAACGTACTTTGGTGCGAAAAGTGCAATCAATCCCAGAACAGCAGCAAAGGACCTTGTGAAGATGCTGGAGGAAACCGGTACAAAAGTATCTATATCGACATAACATTTACATTTACATTTTAGTCATTTAGCAGACGCTCTTATCCAGAGCGACTTACAGTTAGTGAATACATATTTTTTTATACTGGCCCCCCGTGGGAATTGAACCCACAACCCTGGCATTGCAAACGCCATGCTCTATCAACTGAGCTACATCCCTGCCGGCCATTCCCTCCCCTACCCTGGACGACGCTGGGCCAATTGTGCGCCGCCCATGAGTCTCCCGGTCGCGGCCGGCTGCGACAGAGCCTGGATTCGAACCAGGATCTCTAGTGGCACAGTTAACACTGCGATGCAGTGCCTTAGACCACTGCGCCACTCAGGAGTACAACCTGAAAGGCCACTCAGCAAGGAAGAAGCCACTGCTCCAAAACCGCCATAAAAAAGCCAGACTATGGTTTGCAACTGCACATGGGGACAAAGATTGTACTTTTTGGAGAAATGTCCTCTGAAATGTCCTTTTGGTCTTAATTTAAGTTTAGGGTTAGGCATAAGGTTAGCAGTGTGGTTAAGGTTTAGTTAAGGGTTAGGTTTAAAATCAGATTTTAAGAAGATACATTTTTTTAAATAGGCGGGGTTTAGCCATAATTATGACTGTGGTAACTAGTAACGACCATGTTACTGTCATAAGTAACATGACGGCGGCAGGTAGCTTAGTGGGTAAGAGCGTTGTGCCAGTAACCGAAAGGTCGCTGGTTCTAATCCCCGAGCCGACTAACCCTAATTGCTCCTGTAAGTCGCTCTGGATAAGAGCGTCTGCTAAATGACTAAAATGTAATATATGTAAATAAGCGCATAGCTAGCATGCCGCGCCAGAGAGGGACAGTATCGGAGCATGCGCGGCTAATAACTAGCTAGCTATTAATTAGCCAGTTAACATTTGACTAGACTCATGACAAGTGAAAACTCAAGTCAATGCTGCAACAAAGGGGTCATTGTAAAAACGTTATTACGAGTAAGATTTCACATACAGATAAAGACAGTAAAATGTGTTCGTGGTGCTCATGCAATTTGATGCAATGGTGTCATGTTAGCAGCTAGTGTTGCTCGCTAACGTTAGCTTCTCTGCCTTAGCTTTGAACTAGCACGTCCTTTTTTTTGCTAAAGTCGTACATTTTCTTGTTGTACAGAATGGCTTCTGATATAGTTGAACATTAGTACAACTTAACTATAATACTGAATCAAATGTTTATGGTCTAAAACGTATTATATAGATGAACTTACTTTAAGTCTATAGAGACACGAAACGTCGGTCACGCTGAATTTTCCGGAAGGGAAGAATCTCTTCTTCTTCAGTGGGGTTTATCGGTGGTTGGCATCCAACGTTATGGTGCATTACCGCCACCTACTGTACTGGAGTGTGGGCCAGAGACAGGGAGAAACTAAATCCTACCTGCCAGCCCCGTTGCTTTTTAAAAAGATAACAAAATATTTCAGACTATATCTAATGACGTTCTACTCAATATACTCTTTAAACAAATTTCCTGTATCCCCTTCTCCCTCATTCTAGATCTCATCCTCTCTCTTTCCCTTTGATACTGCCCACACCGTAGCGATACATGCTCCACGGTCTCTGTTTCCTGACAATAATCACACTTTCCTGTTGGGTGCTTTCCAATCACATTTAACGTCTTATTCAACTGGCTGTGTCCCTCCCTTAATCTTGTAAAAATAACCTATCTTCTGTCCCTTCCTGCAGTCCTCCCCTCCCCGACTTTCCTCTGTACTTGAAATAAATGCCTTCCCTTATTATCTCTATTCCACTGCTCCTGCAATCTCTTCACCTTCACTATCCATATCAGGCTTTTAGCCTCTGCCTTGCTCATTGAAACTACAACATCAACATCCCCGCTACTACGTGCTTGTTTAGCCAGTACATCAACTGCCTCGTTCCCCTCCACCCCCACATGGACTGGGACACAAGTAAATCTTATCTGTATACCCATCTGTCTAATCCTCCCATGGATTTGTAGGACCTCATAAAGCAAGTCTTGTGTGCTACTTGAGCTAAAAGGACTGGAGACTCATCAACACTGCACATGAATCAGAGCACTTGCGTCATCTCTCCTGCCTTCTTCTCAAAACCCATTGGAGGAGAAGGTCAGAGGGGCGGGACCTCTGGCTTTCTCATCCAATGTGTTTTGAGAATAAACCCATTGGAGGAGAAGGTCAGAGGGGCGGGACCTCTGGCTTTCTCATCCAATGTGTTTTGAGAATAAACAAGGAGTGAGGGTCTTCTTCTATGGTATTATGGCGGACCGCAAACATACTTTAGAGGTAAAACCTCACCACTATTTCACTACTTTGGCCCTATCAGAGGCTGGTCCGCTCATTAGGCAGGATTAGGCAGCCGCCTATAGCGGTAGATTTAAAGAGTGGAGCATTTTCTGAGCTAAACTGACCAAGACACACCTCCAACAACACATAAAACCTCACATAATTTTGCCCCAAAACAATGACATTTTCTCTCAACCAGTGGCATATGGGCTTTTTAGGTGAATGTTGATGCCGCCCTTTGATAAACAGTGGCCACTTTGTCTAAGGCAGGGGTCCAAAGTATTTTGCTTGTCCATTCCCGGCGCATCTCTCCAAGGTGCTGTTGCAGAGATACATTGCTGCCACGCTCCACCAATGTTCCATCCAACTAACATAAATCATGTAGCAGCAGATATAGTACAGTGGGGGAAAAAAGTATTTAGTCAGCCACCAATTTTGCAAGTTCTCCCACTTAAAAAGATGAGATAGGCCTGTAATTTTCATCATAGGTACACGTCAACTATGACAGACAAATTGAGAAAAAACATCCAGAAAATCACATTGTAGGATTTTTAATGAATTTATTTGCAAATTATGGTGGAAAATAAGTATTTGGTCACCTACAAACAAGCAAGATTTCTGGCTCTCACAGACCTGTAACTTCTTCTTTAAGAGGCTCCTCTGTCCTCCACTCGTTACCTTTATTAATGGCACCTGTTTGAACTTGTTATCAGTATAAAAGACACCTGTCCACAACCTCAAACAATAACACTCCAAACTCCACTATGGCCAAGACCAAAGAGCTGTCAAAGGACACCAGAAACAAAATTGTAGACCTGCACCAGGCTGGGAAGACTGGGTAAGCAGCTTGGTTTGAAGAAATCAACTGTGGGAGCAATTATTAGGAAATGGAAGACATACAAGACCACTGATAATCTCCCTCGATCTGGGGCTCCACGCAAGATCTCACCCCGTGGGGTCAAAATGATCACAAGAACGGTGAGCAAAAATCCCAGAACCACACGGGGGGACCTAGTGAATGACCTGCAGAGAGCTGGGACCAAAGTAACAAAGCCTACCATCAGTAACACACTACGCCGCCAGGGACTCAAATCCTGCAGTGCCAGATGTGTCCCCCTGCTTAAGCCAGTACATGTCCAGGCCCGTCTGAAGTTTGCTAGAGTGCATTTGGATGATCCAGAAGAGGATTGGGAGAATGTCATATGGTCAGATGAAACCAAAATAGAACTTTTTGGTAAAAACTCAACTCGTTGTGTTTGGAGGACAAAGAATGCTGAGTTGCATCCAAAGAACACCATACCTACTGTGAAGCATGGGGGTGGAAACATCATGCTTTGGGGCTGTTTTTCTGCAAAGGGACCAGGACGACTGATCCGTGTAAAGGAAATAATGAATGGGGCCATGTATCGTGAGATTTTGAGTGAAAACCTCATTCCATCAGCAAGGGCATTGAAGACGAAACGTGGCTGGGTCTTTCAGCATGGCAATGATCCCAAACACACCGCCCGGGCAACGAAGGAGTGGCTTCGTAAGAAGCATTTCAAGGTCCTGGAGTGGCCTAGCCAGTCTCCAGATCTCAACCCCATAGAAAATCTTTGGAGGGAGTTGAAAGTCCGTGTTGCCCAGCGACAGCCCCAAAACATCACTGCTCTAGAGGAGATCTGCATGGAGGAATGGGCCAAAATACCAGCAGCAGTGTGTGAAAACCTTGTGAAGACTTACAGAAAACGTTTGACCTGTGTCATTGCCAACAAAGGGTATATAACAAAGTATTGAGAAACTTTTGTTATTGACCAAATACTTATTTTCCACCATAATTTGCAAATAAATTCATTAAAAATCCTACAATGTGATTTTCTGGATTTTTTTTTCTCATTTTGTCCGTCATAGTTGACGTGTACCTATGATGAAAATTACAGGCCTCTCTCATCTTTTTAAGTGGGAGAACTTACACAATTGGTGGCTGACTAAATACTTTTTTCCCCCACTGTATATGGTAGAAAGAGTACGTGTCCTTTTCTGTAGCCTACAGGCTGGAGATAAAATACACAACAATGTAATAAGACAGACTTTTTACATCATTTTACATCATGATCAAATAGCCTAACCTAAATGGTGCCCAATCAAATAAAAAATGTGCTGACATGTTAACAAACAACATATCCTAAAAACAGGACAGGTCGAAGTAAAATGGACAATATGGAATTGATAATCAGGCTACTCACAACTGCTGTCCAGGACTTTCACCCCATGGCCTAAATTGTCATGATCAGTGGTTTAAAGTTTGTGTCCGTACATTTTTGAGGAGCTGATCACAGCGAAAAATTTAATACTTCTGCATTTCCCGCTGTGTAAACACATTGCAAATAGGCTCAGGATAACGTTAAAGTTGGGTAGCTGATATTCAGAGTTTAAATAGGCAAATTGATTAGTCATAGGAATCAGGACTAATAAAGCCAATGCAATGGCCTGTTTTACAAACGGTGGGCCTAACACATGGATGGGCATTCATCAAATTTGGTTCCGACATGGTAGGCTACACCCCAGCAAGCACGGACCGACGCCGTCTTTTGGACATCTTTTTTTGGTCCTGTCCAGACCAGCAGTCTTTTTTTTGGTGCAGTCCAAACCGGCCTTGATTTCCACGTCCACTGACGTTGGCTGTTGGTCCAGTCTGGACCAGCCTTGATTTGACCCAAACATAGACATCTATGTTTGGTTCAGATTTGGTGCAGTCCGGCCTTGATTTCAATGTCTGCGGACATAGGTCTTTGGTATGGTCCGGATCAAATCGGAACCAATCATAGACGTCTACGTTTGATTCAGATTTGGTCCGGTCTGGACCAGCCTTGATTTGGTCCAAACAAAGACATCTGTAAATTATGTATTTTCAACTTTCATTCAGAACTGAAAATGAACCTGATTTCAACATCTGGAAAATATGTATTTCAACATCCAAAAAATACTTATTTTCAACGTCCGGGAAAATACATATTTTCACGTTTCATTCAGAACCTAAATTGAACCTAACTTCAATGTCTGGAAAATACGTATTTTAGACATCTTTTCAACATCATTTTGCTTACTGGGACTATTTTAGTTATGCGTGGTCAGCAGTGATGCCAATTTAGTCAACTTTTCAGACTATCCTGGCAACTTTTTTTTTTACATCACTTATCAACAAATTTAGCTACTTTTAAAAATGTATTTGGAACTTTTAGCAACTTTTGAAAAGTGACTAAAATGCTAAAATGCACGCATTTTGACTCTAAATAACACAAAAACGATTTTCTATGTCGCACACTCAGTCACAATACACGTGCCTGGCTTCAAAAGTGCATTGTGAGTGACGTCAGCAGCAGGCGCTCAGCTCGTGCACAGGCAGCAGCAGGCCAGCCAAGCAGAACAACAACCTGGAGAGCGCTGGAGAGAGATGCCTAGTGCACACATCATTATTTGAGTTAAGTTGCTTGTTCAATAAGATAGCATATATACCTTGTTATTAGCTTGTACTTCAAATTGTTGATCAGTTAGGTAGCATGTTAACTAACTACCAATACACTGCTTAAAACCTATAATTGTTCAGAATGTGTAGGTTTACTAGTTAATAAGAAAATAAATAAAATGTAATTGTTCAATAATTAAATGTGTTGTGTTTCAAAATAAAAATATCTGATCATATCAAACGTGTTGTGTTTATATTACTTTTACAAATACAAATATGTGATAATAAACAAACAAATCTAAACTAACAAATGTCAAATCATATTTGTCACCGAGATGGCCAGTCAATTTGAGTACCGTTATTGTGTATTCTACGTAATAACGCAGTTTTACGTTATTACGTAGCGACGCCATCACGCAATGACGTCACAACGTCATTTAGCAGCTTTTAGCAACAAATCAACCTGCCTCTAGCAACTTCCCCTGAAAATTAGTTGGCAACACTGTGCAGGGCGTGGGGGGCAGTGGCAATATTTTTGTCTCACCTAGGGTGGCAGAATGGCCAGGACCTGCCCTGGCCTTATCTGATCCTACACCAGTTTAGTTTAGTTTATTAGGATCCCCATTAACTACTGCACATGCAGGAGCTATTCTTCCTGGGGTCCACATAAAAAGTACAAATACATGACAAAGTACAGAACAGTTCTAGACAAGAACAACATAAGATATTACATTAAATTCAACTAAGAGTTATACATTGAGTATACAAAACATTTAGAACACCTGCTCTTTCCATGACATACATTAACCAGGTGAATCCGGGTGAAGGCTACGATCCCTTATTGATGTCACTTGTAAAATCCACTTCAATCAGTATATATTAAGGGGAGGAAACAGGTTAAAGAAGGATTTTTAAGCCTTGAGACAATTGAGACATGGATTGTGTATGTGTTCCATTCAGAGGGTGAATGGGCAAGACAAAATATTTAAGTGCCTTTGAACGGGTTATGGTAGTAGGTGCCAGGCTCATCGGTTTGAGTGTCAAGAACTGCAATGCTGCTGGGTTTTTCACACTTGTTAACAGTTGATGTTGTTTTTCAATAACACAGATCCCAAAGCAAATCAGGGGGAGAAAAATATATTTATTCAAAGAGAATAAATCATAGTTGTTATGCAGGAAAGTAGATGGTAGATGTTCATTCTTCCCTGTTCTCAATGTTTCTCCACTGAACAAAGAGACAGGATGTAGTTTATAGCCTCAAGCCTAGCTTGTGGCTGACCAATTAGAATTACTTGCAATAAAATTGGGCTACTGGCCAAACCCCCAAGTATCCTGTTTCAGGCTCAATGTATAGACCATTTGGACCAATTAAAACTTGCCACATGTAGCTATGAGTCGCTGGTTGGAACCCCTACAAAGATTCTGTTAATTCCCTCTTGACATCTAGTCCACTACTGACCACTAATCCTCTTGACCACTAGTTCTCTTGACCCTTAGTCCTCTGCATTGTGTATATTCAACTTTGAATATTCTTACACGCTCAATAGTTTCCCGTATATATCAAGAATGGTCCACCACCCAAAGGACATCCAGCCAACTGGACACAACTTTGGGAAGCACTGGAGCCAACATGGGCCTGCATCCCTGTGAAACGCTTTTGACACCTTGTAGAGTCCATCCCCCGACGAATTGAGGCTGTTCTGAGGGCGGAGGGGAAACTCAATATTAGGAAGGTGTTCTTAATGTTTGGTATACTCAGTGTATATTGGAAAGACACCAAGAGACAACAAAAAATACTATTTACACACGATTCATGTATACATATTCATATTCGTATTGCAGTACAATCTCCAATTTGGACTCCAGACCAAAGGACACATTTCCACCGGTCTAATGTCCATTGCTCGTTTTTCTTGGCCCAAGCAGGTCTCTTCTTATTATTAGTGTCCTTTAGTTGTGGTTTCTTTGCAGCAATTCGACCATGAAGGCCTGATTCACACAGTCCCCTCTAAACAGTTGATGTTGAGATGTGTCTGATACTTGAACTCGTTGAAGCATTTATTTGGGCTGCAATTTCTGAGGCTGGTAACTCTAATGAACTTATCCTCTGCAGCAGAGGTAACTCTGGGTTTTCCATTCCTGTGGCGGTCCTCATGAGAGCCAGTTTCATCATAGAGCTTGATGGTTTTTGCGACTGCACTTGAAGAAATGTTCCATGTTCTTGAGATTTTCCGTGTTGACTGACCTTCATGTCTTAACGTAATGATGGACTGTCGTTTCTCTTTGCTTATTTGAGCTGTTCTTGCCATAATATGGACTTGGTCTTTTACCAAATAGGGCTATCTTCTGTATACACCCCCTACCTTGTCACAACACAACTGATTGTCTCAAACGCATTAAGAAGGAAAGAAATTCCACAAATTAACTTTTAAGAAGGCACACCTGTTAATTGAATTGCATTCCAGGTGACTACCTCATGAAGCTGGTTGAGAGAATGCCAAGAGTGTGCAAAGATGTCATCAATGCAAAGGGTATATAAAGAATCTCAAATATAAAATATATTTTGGTTACTACATGAATCCATATGTGTATTTCATGGTTTTGATGTCTTCACTATTATTCTACAATGTAAAAAATAGTAAAAATAATGAAAAAGCCTTGAATGAGTAGGTGTGTCCAAACTTTTGACTGGCAGTGTATAACTGAGCAACGCAATAAATCTGTACGAGCGTGGTCAGAGCGGCATCGACAAAGATACAGTAGAATAGTATAGAATACAGTATATACATATGAGATGAGTAATGCAAGATATGTAAACATTATTAAGAAACTGTAGAATAGTATAGAATACAGTATATACATATGAGATGAGGAATGCAAGATATGTAAACATTATTAAACTGGCTAGTGTTCCATTTCTTAAAGTGCCCAGTGATTTCCAGTCTATGTCTATAGGCAGCAGCCTCTAATGTGCTAGTGACGGCTGTTTAACAGTCTGATGGCCTTGAGATAGAAGCTGTTTTTCAGTCTCTCGGTCCCAGCTTTGATGCACCTGTAGTGACCTCGCCTTCTGGATGATAATGGGGTGAACAGGCTGTGGCTCGGGTGATTGATGTCCTTATTGATCTTTTTGGACTTCCTGTGACATCGGGTGCTGTAGGTGTCCTGGAGGGCGGGTAGTTGGCCCCGGTAATGCGTTGTGCAGACCGCACCACCCACTGGAGAGCCTTGCGGTTGTGGGCGGTGCAGTTTCCGTACCAGGCAGTGATACAGCCCGACAGGATACTCTCAATTGTGCATCTAGTGAGGGTTTTAGGTGCCAAGACACATTTCTTTAGCCTCCTGAGGTTGAAGAGGCTCTGTTGCGCCTTCTTCACCACACTGTCTGTGTGGGTGGTCCATTTCAGTTTGTCCCGTCGATGTGGATAGGGGGGTGCACCCTCTGCTGTTTTCTGAAGTCCACGATCATCTCATTTGTTTTGTTGACGTTGAGTGAGAGGTTATTTTCATGGCACCACACTCCCAGAGCCCTCACCACCTCCATGTAAGCTGTCTCGTCATTGTTGGTAATCAAGCCTACTACTGTTGTGTCATCTGCAAACTTGATGATTGATTTGGAGGCGTGCTTGGCCACGCAGTCATGGGTGAACAGGGAGTACAGGAGGGGGCTGAGCACGCACCCTTGTGGGGCCCTAGTGTTGAGGATAAGCGAAGTGGAGGTGTTGTTTCCTACCTTCACCACCTGGGGGCGGCCCGTCAGGAAGTCCAGGACCCAGTTGCACAGGGCGGGGTTCAGACCCAGGGCCTCGAGCTTAATGATGAGCTTGGAGGGTACTATGGTGTTGAATGCTGGGCTATAGTCAATGAACAGCATTCTTACATAGGTATTCCTCTTGTCCTGATGTGTAGGGCAGTGTGATGGCGATTGCATCGTCTGTGGATCTATTGGGGCAGTAAGCAAATTGGAGGTGATATGATCCTTGACTAGTCTCTCAAAGCACTTAATGATGACAGAAGTGAGTGCTACGGGGCGATAGTCGTTTAGTTCAGTTACCTTTGCTTTCTTAGGTACAGGAACAATGGTGGCCATCTTGAAGCATTTGGGGACAGCAGACTGGGATAGGGAGAGATTGAATATGTCTGTAAACACACCAGCCAGCTGGTCTGCGCATGCTCTGAAAACACTGTAACTAAAAGTCTCAGTAAGCTCACTGGCAATAGGTGGTGATGTGCAACCATCTGTATACATAGTCATTTAAGCTTGTGAGACAAGTGGAAAATCATTTGTAAAAATAGAGAAGATTAACAGCCCAAGGGAACTGCCCCGAGGGATATCGCACAGTACATACTGTATTTGCTGTTAGAGAAGCTTCCATTGAAGAATACTCTCTGAGTTCTATTGGATAAGTAACTCTCCAACCATGTGATGGCAGGTGATGTAAAGCCATAACAAGTGAGTAAAAAAATAAATAAAAATATGATCAATAACATCAAAAGGCTGTACAGAAATCTAACAATACAGCTCCAACTAGGGCTGTGACGGTCATGAAATTTTGTCAGCCGTGATTGTCAAACAAATAACTGGTAATTAACATAAACACGTTTACCATCTCCTGGCATCCCACATAGCCTACAAGCCACTGATGTAGACCTTAGGAACATCTACAATTTAAAAAGTCAAATCAATCAATTTAATGTAGCCTACACCATCACAATAAATCCATTATTTACTGTATTTTAGACAGGTCTAAAGATACTTGATATGAAATTTTTTTTGTCTATTTCAGAAGAACAGAATAGCATACTCTGAGTTGTCCTTATGTTAGGCCCTGACATGGCTATGCCAAATGGCTGTGG
Source organism: Coregonus clupeaformis (assembly GCF_020615455.1). Lineage (NCBI taxonomy): Eukaryota > Metazoa > Chordata > Actinopteri > Salmoniformes > Salmonidae > Coregonus > Coregonus clupeaformis. Next base: position 49,792,513 of record NC_059203.1, on the reverse strand, counting down.
GCTACACTAGTTCAATTAGCAGACAAGATTTTCAAATAATCCGGGCAGCCATTTGATTACCTGTTCAGGAGTCTCATGGCTTGGGGGTAGAAGCTGTTATGAAGCCTTTTGGACCTAGACTTGGCGCTCCGGTACCGCTTGCCGTGCGGTAGCGGAGAGAACAGTCTATGACTAGGGTGGTTGGAGTCTTTGACAATTTGTATGGCCTTCCTCTGACACCGCCTGGTATAGAGGTCCTGGATGGTAGGAAGCTTGGTCCCAGTGATGTACTGGGCCGTACGCATTACCCTCTGTAGTGCCTTGCGGTTAGAGGCCGAGCAGTTGCCATAGCAGGCAGTGATGCAACCAGTCAGGATGCTCTCAATGGTGCAGCTGTTTAACTTTTTGAGGATCTGAGGACCCATGTCAAATTTTTTTCAGTCTCCTGAGGGGGAATACGCTTTGTTGTGCCCTCTTCACGACTGTCTTGGTGTGTTTGGACCTGATAGTTTGTTGGTGATGTGGCTCTCAACCTACTCCACTACAGCACCGTCGATGAGAATGGGGGCGTGCTCGATCCTTCTTTTCCTGTAGCCCACAATCATCTCCCTTGTCTTGATCACGTTGAGGGAGAGGTTGTTATCCTGGCACCACACGGCCAGGTCTCTGACCTCCTCCCTATTGGCTGTCTCATCGTTGTCGGTGATCAGGCCTACCACTGTTGTGTCGTCGGCAAACTTAATGATGGTATTGGAGTCGTGCCTGGCCATGCAGGCATGGGTGAACAGGGAGTACAGGAGGGGACTGAGCACGCACCCCTGAGGAGCCCCCGTTTTGAGGATCAGCGTGGCAGATGTGTTGTTACATACCCTTACCACCTGGGGGCGGCCCATTGGGAAGTCCAGGATCCAGTTGCAGAGGGAGGTGTTTAGTCCCAGGGTCCTTATCTTAGTGATGAGCTTTGAGGGCACTATGGTGTTGAACGCTGAGCTGTAGTCAATGAATAGCATTCTCACATAGGTGTTCCTTTTGTCCAGGTGGGAAGGGCAGTTTGGAGTGCAATAGAGATTGCATCATCTGTAGATCTGTGGGGGCGGTTTGCAATTTGGAGTGGGTCTAGGGTTTCTGGGATAATGTTGTTGATGTGAGCCATGACCAGCCTTTCAAAGAACTTCATGGCTACAGATGTGAGCGCTACAGGTCTGTAGTCATTTAGGCAGGTTACCTTAGTGTTATTGGGCACAGGGACTATGGTGGTCTGCTTAAAACATGTTGGTATTACAGACTCAGTCAGGGACAGGTTGAAAATGTCAGTGAAGACACTTGCCAGTTGGTCAGCGCATGCTCGGTGTACACTTCCTGGTAATCCGTCTGGCCCTGCGACCTTGTGAATGTTGATCTGTATAAAGGTCTTATTCACATCGGCTACGGAGAGCGTGATCACACAGTCATCCGGACCAGCTGATGCTCTCATGCATGCTTCAGTGTTACTTGCCTCGAAGCGAGCATAGAAATGATTTAGCTTGTCTGGTAGGCTTGTGTCACTGGGCAGCTCGCGGCTGTGCTTCCCTTTGTAGTCTGTAATAGTTTGCAAGCCCTGCCACATCCGACGAGCTCCGGAGCCGGTGTAGTACGATTCGATCCTAGTCCTGTGTTGACGTTTTGCCTGGTTGATGGTTCATCAGAGGGCATGGCGGGATTTCTTACACGTTTCCGGGTTAGAGTCCCACTACTTAAAAGCGGCAGCTTTACCCTTTAGCTCAGTGCGGATGTTGCCTGTAATCCATGGCTTCTGGTTGGGGCATGTATGTATGGTCACTGTGGGGATGACGTCATCGATGCACTTATTGATGAAGCCAGTGACTGATGTGGTGTACTCCTCAATGCCATCGTAAGAATCCCAGAATATATTCCAGTCTGTGCTAGCAAAACAGTCCTGTAGCTTAGCATCTGCGTCTTCTGACCACTTCTTTATTGACCGAGTCACTGGTGCTTCCTGCTTTAGTTTTTGCTCGTAAGCAGGAATCAGGAGGATATAATTATGGTCAGATTTGCCAAATGGAGGGCGTGGGAGAGCTTTGTACGCGTCTCTGTGTGTGGAGTAAAGGTGGTCTAGAGTTTGTTTTCCTCTGGTTGCACATTTAACATGCTGGTAGAAATGCTAAAACTGGTAAAACAGATGTAAATTTCCCTGCATTAAAGTCCCCGGCCACTAGGAGCGCCGACTCTGGATGAGCGTTTTCCTGTTTGCTTATGGCCTTATACAGCTCATTGAGTGCAATCTTAGTGCCAGCATCGGTTTGTGGTGGTAAATAGACAGCTACGAAAAATATAGATGAAAACTCTCTTGGTAAATAGTGTGGTCCTACAGCTTATCATGAGATACTCTACCTCAGGCAAGCAAAACCTCGAGACCTCCTTAATATTAGATTTCGTACACCAGCTGTTGTTTACAAACATACATAGACCGCCACCCCTTGTCTTACCGGAGGCCGTTGTTCTATCTTGCCGATACAATGTAAACCCTGCCAGCTGTATGTTATCCATGTCGTCGTTCAGCCACGACTCGGTGAAGCATAAGATATTACAGTTTTTAATGTCCTGTTGGTAGGATATTCATGATCGTAGCTCTTCAATTTTGTTATCCAATGATTGGCTAATAGGACTGATGGAAGACGAAGATTCCTCACTCACCGTCGGATCCTTACAAGGCAACCCGACCTACGTCCCCGATATCTCTGTCTCTTTCTTCTGCGAATGACGTGGATTTGGGCCTTGTCGGGTGTCTGAAGTAAATCCTTCGCGTCCGACTCGTTGAAGAAAAAATCTTTGTCCAGTACGAGGTGAGTAATCGCTGTCCTGATATCCAGAAGCTCTTTTCGGTCGTAAGAGATTGTGGCATAAACATTATGTACAAAATAACACACACATAATAGCACAATTGGTTAGGAGCCCGTAAAACAGCAGCCATCCCCTCCAGCGCCATTATGTAACATTATGCTTAATTTAGAGTTATTTATGCAACTTTAGTTTTGTTACAAAGTTTGGCTATATGTTTTGATTTTTAGTACATTCTAAGGCTGCATGATGCGACTCTAATGATGATTTGAAAAAAGTTGCATGAAAGGCATGAGCTCTGCTTTGTTTCTTGTGCAGGCTTCACACACTTCCTCAGTCTCTCAGTCACAATTTGACAAGCACTTGATAATATTCAAACCAGGACTCGAATTTCCCGGCGGCATGCCCCTTGTGTGGCCGTAATGCCTTTTGCGACCAAAGTGGCTGTTGTGCCTTTGGGCTGAATATAACAATTATAATTCCCTTCTCCCGGCTACCTCACATGGCTCTCTCAGATATCTAAATTCTTATTAGCCAATGCCTGTCATGTGATCAGGTCCTTCTCACAGGCATCTCAGCTAAGAAGTGGGCTACAAGTGAAGACAGACACATCTGGGACACAACTGCGCGTGTCCCTCTTATCACATTCCGAGGCGGATATTGAAGTTGTTAGAAGAACTGTCCACATTTAGCCTTCCTTTTGTCAGCCAACAAGATGAGTAGGCCTAACGAACAGCAAAAACACTAGCCTATGTCAATCTACTATCCCCCATAGTACAAAAGTTGACCTATTCTATTGGTCAATTTGTCCTTCTGTGCAAGAAATAGCCTAAATATTCCAAACATACTCTTGGACAGTTGAGGGATGCGATAGTTCCCATATTAATACAACCACTCGAATCAAAAAACATTTAAAAAGCAATGAGGCTGATGCAACAGATCAGAACGTTTACCTTAAAATGTTGATAAACTATTAGGCTATTTCTTCACATTATAAGCGCAGCAATGCGCACACGGCAGTAGGCTATAAGCACGAATGTTCCAAAATGCAATCAATTAGCAGGAAAACACTGTTCTCAAAGGTGACAGTAAATGTGATTATGCATTAGGTTAAATAAAGGTTAAATAAATAAAATAATTTAAAAAATGTGATGCTTTATTATAAAGGTGCATTTTTATGGTGAAAAGGATCTTTCCCAAACTTGAAACTCACGCGCCGCCTATGTATGCTAGTTAGGCTCTACACCTGTTGTAAAGCGGATGAATGTGCTTCATTTTAAGAAGTTATTTGGCTTCTTTAGTTGTGATACAAAACGTATCAAAACATATAGGCTAGGCTACATGAGGTATGATTTGAAAAAGTCGCTAAAAAAGGCATGCGCTGTTTCTTGCCTCACTGCACACGCTGGGCATCATTCACAAGTGATAATACATCATTCACAAGTGAAAGGCTAATATTTTCACCCATCAGACTATTCATAATTGAATGTTGTCTTTACATATACTAAATAATATATGTGTGAAATTAGTTTTGATTTAGAATGGACCATTATCATACACCTGTCTCAGAACAGGGGCATGGGATTTTTTAAAATGTAATCTATGCACTTAAATAGAGAATATAGGACGCTTTTCCCATAGTTAATTTTCATGCCAGCCAGGTAGGCTATACTCCTGTTGTAAAGTGAAGCAATGTGCTTAATATTAGGAAAGTTGATAAATAAATATAGTAGGCCTAGCCTATAGAAAACTGATGGGATCCTCCTCTTTTTAATAGAGCCATCAAAACTGTTTTCTCACGCAATGCATAGCCTATAGAAATGTTGCGCAACATGAGCTCATGGGCTCTCATGAAGTGTTTGATTTGATTTTTGAAAACATTTGCATTTATGTCAGAGTGATAAGAGTAGAGTGCTGAGTACCAGGCAGTTAGCAAGTTTGGTAGGCTACTAATGACCATCAGCAGCATAAGGGCTTGGTGAAGCCTAGTTACCATGACTAAGCGGTGACGTGGAATTTGACTGCGGTCATGACTCATGACTGCTGGTGTGGCGGTAATACGGTCACCGTAACAGCCCTAGCTCCAACTATTATCTTATTATCCATTTCTTTTAGCCAATGATCAGTCATCTGAGTCAGTGCAGTACAAGTTGAGTGCCCTTCCCTATATGCATGCTGAAAGTCAGTAGTTAACTTGTTCTTTGAAAAATGGCATTGTATTTGTTCAAATACAATGTTCTCCATCAGTTTACCAAGAACAGGCAGCAAACTGATTGGGCGGCTGTTAGAGCCAGCAAAGGGTGCTTTACTATTTTTAGGTAGCGAAATGACTTTAGCTTCCTTCCACGCCTGTAGACACACACAATCCTTTAGGCTTTGGTTAAAGACATGGCAAATAGGGGTGGCAATACAGTCTGCTACCATTCTCAATAGTGTCCCATCTAGGTTGTCTATACCTGGTGGCTTATAATTATTGATGGATAACAATCTTTTTTTTTTTACCTCTTCCACACAAACTTGATCTTCAATATAGAAATATGATGGTTCACTCTTCAATGTTGTCATTTCACTTCTCAATTTGTCCACTTCACCAGTGAAATAGTTATTGAAACTAGATGGCAACTTTACAAGTAATGTTGTGGGGCTTGCTAAAGCTCTTTCAAAGTATTTTGTGGTAGTGAAAGAAGTTTAAAAAGTTGTACTTTAATTATATTATTTGAATAGTGAAATCCTTTTGAATTGTCATCGATAGTCCGTAGTGGTCAGTAGATTTGGTCAGTAGTTGTGGTTCAGTAGTTGTGCTCAGTAGTTGTGTGGTTGTTGTCAAAAGTCATGTGGATATGGTCAGTAGTTGTGGTCAGTAGTTGTGTGGTCAGATGTTGTGTGGTTGTGGTCAGTAGTTATGTGGTTGTGTTCACTAAATGTGGTCAGCAGTTGTGTACTTGTGGACAGAAGTTGTGTGGTTGTGGTCAGTTGTTGTGGTCAGTAGATGAGTGGTCAGTAGTTGTGTGGTCAGAAGGTGTGTGGTTGTGGTCAGAAATTGTGTGGTTGTGGTCAGTAGTTGTATGGTTGTGGTCACTAGATGTGGTCAGAAGTTGTATGGTTGTGGTCAGTAGTTGTGTGTTCTGGTCAGAAGTGGTGTGATTGTGGTCAGCAGTTGTGTGGTTGTGGTCAGAAGTTGTATGGTAGTGGTCACTAGATGTGGTCAGACGTTTTGTGGTTGTGGTCAGTTGTTGTGTGGTTGTGGTCAGAAGTTGTGTGATTGTGGTCAGTAGTTGTGTGGTTGTGGTCAGAAGTTGTGTGGTTGTGGTCAGTAGTTGTGGTCAGTAGATGAGAGGTCAGTAGTTGTGTGATCTCTTATAAATAACTTTAGGCCCTGCCTTTGGTACTTTGTCTTTCCTTGTTATTCCCACAATACTATGGTGACTACAGCCAATGGGAACTGATTTTGGTTTGGAGCAAAGTTCTGCAGCATTAGTGAAGATATGATCAATATATCAATGTCCACTCTGGATGGGGCCTGATGGTGCAGGATGGTGTTGACCACTCTGGATGGGGCCTGATGGTGCAGGATGGTGTTGGCCACTCTGGATGGGGCCTGATGGTGCAGGATGGTGTTGGCCACTCTGGTTGGGGCCTGATGGTGTAGGGTAGAGCTGTCCTCCCTGGAAGGGGCCCGATGGTGTAGGATGGAGCTGGCCTCTCTGGAAGGGGCCCGATGGTGCAGGGTGGTACTGGTCTCTTTGGATGGGGCCCGATGCTGTAGGGTGGAGCTGGCCTCTCTGAATGGGTCCTGATTGTGTAGGGTGGAGATGGCCTCTCTGGATGGGGCCTGGTGGTACAGGGTAGAGCTGGCCTCTCTGGATGTGGCCCGGTGGTGTAGGGTGGTGCTGGTCTTTCTGGTTGGGGGCTGGTGGTTGGTGATTGTGATCTTGGAGGATGTATGGCAGAGTTGCTCTTATTTTGGTTTTTGCTTTGTCCCAGAGCAGTTTCTTTCAGTTTCCTAGCAAACACCTTGACAACCTGTTTGTTCAAGTGTACTAGGTCGTACATCAGTTGGGGGTGAATTTCACAGTGGTTCTCTAGGTAAACGTTGTCCAAGAGAGCACAGCCTCTAGACAGCTCAGTGTTGTTGCTCTGAATAATGTGGAAGGGCACATCTCCTCATGGCAACAGGGTGGACATAGTGATTTTGGTATTAGGAAATCTCTCTGCAGCTATGGCTGCCACTTGCTGCATTGCAGGAGCTGCATGTCATCTCATTGCCATCAAATCATTAGTACCTGTGTGAATTATAATATGTTTGGCCCCATTTAATTTATTGCTTGACAGACCTTTCAAGGCACTTGCTGTTGTTGGGCACCATAGCTTTCTGACTGACATGCCAGGCAATAGTTGTTTCTCTCTGACAAAAATGAAGGCCATAGGGTGCTCTGCCTGTGTGCTGCTGTTGTGGACTGTGGTGTCTCGAGTGATGTTCTTTGGATGGAGTGGGGTGGGGTCCACAGGTGGCCTTTCATTGTCTTCCTCTCTCCTGAGGGTCTCAGCATTCTTTCGCTGGTGCTCTGGGGCTGGGATGTGAGGATCTTGGGGAGGTCTGGTCAGACCTATCTGATAAGGGGAATGTGCTAGTGTGGGAGGAGGAGTTGTTCTGGTTCTGGTTACTGACCTCTTGTGCTGAGTCTGTGTGAGTTCCGGAGGTTCACAGTGAGAGGTATTGTTACTGCCGATGAGGGGACGTGAGGGTGTGGTAGTGAGGGTAGTGGTAGGCTCCAGTTTTTCTCTGTGTTGTAGCAATTCTATGAGTGTTGACAACTCTCTTTGTAGCTCCTCCCTGATGTCAGCTACCTCTCTCCTCATGATGCTCTCGACCGTTGCCAGGTTCTCTCAGCTCCTCTCTATCCTAACCTCAGAACTGTCACCTCACCTCCAAGCGCATTCACCTCTACCTCCAGTAGGGAGATACTCCCAAAGCCCTGAGACAGGTTTCACTCTCCATGTCTGCTATTGTGGCTTGTTTAGATATGAGGGTGGGGGGACTTTTGGAATGAACTGATTTCTCATCAGGTCTATCTTCTGATTGAAGTGTAGCAGTTAGTGTGCCATTCTCTTTCAAGGTGTCTGCTAGCACTTTCAGTGATGTAAACTCATGTATATAGAGGATAAGTTCAGCTTCTAAACCTTGAATCATGTTGTAGGTGTTAATGGTGAAAAGTCGATTATCAGGATCCTGATCATCAAATACCAAGATTTGTCGACCATTAGTGATTTGTCATGGCCAAAGTTCCTACATGCGGCAGAATCGCAAACAGCAATATGCTCTGTACGGAAGAGCCGGTCAGAGATTGTATTCCTGTCTACAATTAGGGTATAATCAGCAAGCAATGTCTCTGGGGTTTTCATTCCACAGCAGCCGGCAGCCTGGGAGGACGGGATACTATCATTCAATACACCTTGTAACTCTTCTGCAGTAAAATCTCGTACACCCAAATACTTCTTTGCAGCTGCCACCAAAACATCTATTTTCTGTGATTTACATTCTGCAGTACAGTTGATAACCATGTCTATGAATGCTAAGAAGCCAAACTTACTGAAGCACATGTTGGGAGAGAGGGTCTTCACCGGAAGATACAGGAATGTGCAGTGCCCTGATATTATTGGTCCATCATCACGTCTGGTCAAAACAAATCTGCTTGGACAAGATGCTACTGACGATTGAAGTGTCGGTATGTATTATACATTATCACCATAAATGGTTCTAGGAATCTAGGATCTAGGACAACAACATGATATTCAACAAAAACACATTTCGTCCAGCATTAATTGAAGCCATGATGAAATTAAATTATTCTTTGGGAATTTGTTATTCAGGCTAGCGGTAGGCTATGATATTTTGTGTCAAACTGACCTTGAGTATATCCAGAACAGAACATCTCTGGTTTGGGCCCCTTATTTCTGTTAAAGCAAAGTAGCCTATTGACAAATAATAATGTCTGGTGTGTTGATCCTCAGGTAATCATGTGGGTGTGTTAGGCATCTCTGTCAATGTCATACTGTCCAATAGGCCAACAGTTCAATCATCTCTGCCAATGTCATAATGTCCAATAGGCCTACAGTTCAATCATCTCTGTGCCACTAGAGATCCTGGTTCGAATCCAGGCTCTGTCGTAGCCGGCCGCGACCGGGAGACCCATGGGGCGGCACACAATTGGCCCAGCGTCGTCCAGGGTAGAGGAGGGAATGGCCGGCAGGGATGTAGCAGCTCAGTTCATAGAGCATGGCGTTTGCAACGCCAGGGTTGTGGGTTCGTTTCCCACGGGGGGCCAGTATGAAAACAACAAAAAAATTATGTATGCACTTACTAACTGTAAGTCGCTCTGGATAAGAGCGTCTGCTAAATGACTAAAATGTAAAATGTAAATCTCTGCCAATGTCATACTGTCCAATAGGCCTACAGTTCAATAATCTCCTCCCATTCATCCTAGGCGAACAGGTATGTGACAAAGTCGAATAATGCCAGTTTGACACCCACCACGTTTTGACATCCACCACGTTCACCCCAAACAGCACACAGAGGGAGAAGATGACGGAGATGATGATGAAGATGAGAATGCAGATTAAGTGTACCATCGTCCTCGATCCTGCTCATCCCCCACATGGCCTGTAGCAAGGCATCCTCCTCCAAGGACCTATCGGCCACCGTCTCCCTCTCATATTCAGTTACCCCGTATCCCCGCACCATTTCATTAAGACTTCCTCTATCAGTCATTTCTATGAATTACATCACCCGAAATCCTCTAGTTCAGGATTTCAGGATTTCGAGATTTCAACGGTGAGAAAACTGAAGAACAATGAGAGAAATGCAGAACGTCTGGTAATTATAGTTTTACAGCACCAATACTGCTTGAATGTCCCTCCTGAAGATTTGTATGCAGTCTGTCGATCAGCACTCTCAGAACTGATTGTCACCTGTTGCTGCCAAGAGAGGGTTCAGGGGCTTGGCAATGGACATTCTTGCTCCGCAGCTCAAATTTACCGTAAATATCCCAGCATAGCCACCAGCCAGTAAGCATGTTTTTAACAAACTATTCAACTATGCAAGCAACTTTTCATGTTAACCTTATTACACACTTGAATAATGCAACCAACCAAACCACATTACACGCTTGAATAATGCAATAATTCACATCCATGTCGGACAATTAAAGGGTTTATTTCCTCGTCCGTACACTCATTACATTTTAGCTTCACGACAACACAGTTACTGCTAGCTAGCTAGCTTGCTAAAGCTAACAACATTCTTCATCAAGTAACGTAAGCCTATTAAAAATGAACGATTACCCCTCTTATATGAATACAGTATGCCTACCTTACAACTTTAGCTTATCAAAGTTACCTTCAAACAAACCAGGCTTAATTTTGATCAGTATAATGCACTCATTACATTTTAGCTTCAAGACAACACAGTTACTGCTAGCTAGGTAGCTTGCTAAAGCTAACAACATTCTTCATCAAGGGGTGGGAAGGGGGGGGGAGGGATACAATATACATTTTAGTAAAATAATGACATGCTTACAATTGTTGTCACTCACAGCATAAGACGATGGGGATTTTTGTTGCAATTATTAGAAACATTTATATAATCGTAATCCAATGACTCAGTTAGTTATCTTTCAAAGGAGAAATGTGGCAGATCTTTACAATGCCGATAAGGGGAATGTGCATTCCACTGAAATCATGCATTTTCTGTACTATATTTACTGCCTTATTAACACATATTCGTTTTAAAATAGTGATAACATGGACCATCACCATTGCATGAAAAGCAGGATTTCTGGGTTAAATCGGATCTGCTATATTCCCGTGAAATTTGAGCTGCGCGGTCATGGGTGAGAATTTCCCATGCGAGTATGTGGATTTCTGTACACTCCTGCGCATCCCCGAAACACTTGCGTGACAAGGGAATTTCAGGGATAGTAAATTCCCAACTATGCATTAACAAGTTTCAAGAAATGTCCAGAATGTGCAGGTCACATAAACTCTCAACAGCTGCAGGCACGTGCCTCTCTACTTGCCTCATGTGTTGGAAGAAAAGCCCAGTGTCTCGTTATTTATCCTGTTTTCAGGTTTGTAACATTTATAAGCATGGTTCCGTTGTCCAAATCTAGAGTTAACATGTTTATCTAAATTGTGATGAGTTTTCTGGTGATTTTGATGTATTATTGAAGTGTTTTGACCAAGTGAAAAACAAGTTTGTTTTTCCCATTCATATGAGTTTAGTGAAGCTAGCTTAGTCTGGCTGACACCAGCTCTCGAAGTCTTCCTGACTTGAGAGTCTGGAATGGATGCGTTGATGTGTCAGCACAGCGTCGATAATGAAGGGGCTCTGCCCTCAACTTCAAGGTGGCACCCTACGCTGGTTGAATATTCACGTTTAGAATTGAATGAATCGTGATCTATTGTTTTACATAGGACCACCCCAGCCCTTCCACTTCCAGCCAGCCCTTCTGGCATGAGCAAACACACACAGTAGCTAGCTAGCTAGCACAAACCTTCGGAGTTCGGACATCGTTTTCCACTAAAATCATGAATAGGGGTGACAGAGGAAGAATATGTTTTCTTCAACTGCCTGCAAGCAAGAGTTTTCACCAAGCTAGCTAACACAGTTAGTTAGACAGCTAGCTAGCTCATTTAGCATGCCACCATAACATGACTGACCAAGGTAAGAATGTTTTAGATATTAAAGCTCTGAGTTAATATGTCATGTAACTATGTGTTAGATATAATTTAATTGCCAAAGCTAGTAAGTTAATGTTAAATATTGCTTGCCAAGCAATGTGTTGCTTGCTAGTGAGATAGATCGTTTTGTAGTGAGGGCTGGGTTTCTGAGCTCACAAAGGGAAAACCATTTTGTCTGTCTTAATTGTTTGTGATGTGTGCCTTTTTTCTATTACATTTGACATGCATTTAATTACATTTCTTGCACATACCGTATATCAATATATATTAATATATTGTCCATAAATATATGAATATAACATGTATGTAAAATGCATACTACCACATATTAATAAGTAATACATGTAAATACATTTAAAACATATTTTAAAATGACAAAAATCGAATATGTAAATATATTTATGAAATACACTACCAGTCAAAGTTTGGACACACCTACTCATTCAAGGGTTTTTCTTTATTTTTAAATTGTTTTACATTGTAGAATAATAGTGAAGACATCAAAACTATGAAATAACACATATGGAATCATGTAGTAGCCAAAAAAGTGTTCAACAAATCAAAATATATTTTATATTTGAGATTCTTCAAATAGCCACCCTTTACCTTGATGGCAGAGTTGCACAGTCTTGGCATTCTATCAACCAGCTTCATGAGGTAGTCACCTGGAATGCATTTCAATTAACAGGTGTGCCTTTTTAAAAGTTAATTTGTGGAATTTCTTTCCTTCTTAATGCGTTTGAGCCAATCAGTTGCGTTGTGACAAGGTAGGGGGGTATACAGAAGATAGCCCTATTTGGTAATCATTACTTTAAGACATGAAGGTCAGTCAATACGGACAATTTCAAGAACTTTAAAAGTGTATTCAAGTGAAGTAGCAAAAACCATCAAGCACTATGATGAAACTGGCTCTCATGAGGACCACCACAGGAATGGAAGACCCATAGGTACCTCTGCTGCAGAGGATACGTTCATTAGAGTTACCAGCCTCAGAAATTGCAGCCCAAATAAATGCTTCACAGAGTTCAAGTCACAGACACATCTCAACATCAACTGTTCAGAGGGGACTGTGTGAATCAGGCCTTCATGGTCGAATTGCTGCAAAAAAAAACACTACTAAAGGACACCAATAAGAAGAAGAGACCTGATTGGGCCAAGAAACATGAGCAATGGACATTAGACCGGTGGAAATTTGTCCTTTGGTCTGGAGTTCAAATTTGAGATTTTTGGTTCCAACCTCTGTGTCTTTGTGAGACACGGTGTGGGTGAACAAATGATCTCCGCATGTGTAGTTCCCACCATGTAAAGCATGGAGGAGGAGGTGTTATGGTGTGGCTGTGTTTTGCTGGTGACACTGACTGTGATTTATTTTGAATTCAAGGCACACTTAACAAGCATGGCTAACACAGCATTCTGCAGCGATACGCCATCCCATCTGGTTTGGGCTTAGTGGGACTATCATTTGTTTTTCAACAGGACAATGACCCAACACACCAACACAGGCTGTTTAAGGGTTATTTTACCAAGAAGGAGAGTGATGAAGTGCTGCATCAGATGACCTGGCCTCCACAACCCCTCGACCTCAGCCCAACTGAGATGGTTTGGGATGAGTCGGACGGCAGCGTGAAGGAAAAGCAGCCAACAAGTGCTCAGCAAATGTGCGAACTCCTTCAAGACTGTTGGAAAAGCATTCCAGGTGAAGTTGGTTGAGAGAATGCCAAGAGTGTGCAAAGCTGTCATCAAGGCTGTGATGAGTGTGATAGAAGGAGTGAGGCGCAGGAGGGTATTCACTGAAGGCAGAGTTTATTCCGTCGTACACAAATAGCGCTGGATAGCGACAAATGAAACAGGCACAGGGGAAAGTCTACCCTGGCAATACAAGGTAACGGTAGCTCCAACAATAACAGGCACAGGGGAAATATCTACCCCGGCAATAAAAAAGTATGAGGAGCTCCACCGAGCTACACTACTCTCACATTTAGAAAATCACCCACAAGGACAAGGGGGGCAGAGGGAACCCTTATACATGGACTAATGAGGGGATAAGAACCAGGTGTGTGTGATTGACAAGACAAGACAAATGGAATGATGATATATGGAGCGGCAGTGGCTAGTAAGCCGGTGATGACGAACGCCGAAGCCTGCCCGAACAAGGATGGGAGGCAGCCTCGGCGGAAGTCGTGACAGTACCCCCCTTTGATGCGCAGCTCCAGCAGCACACCGACCTCGGGGACGACCAGGAGGACGCGGAGCAGGGCGAGCCGGATGGCGACGGATGGCACCCTCAATTCTTTGGGGCATGGACTCTACAAGGTGTCAAAAGCGTTCCACAGGGATGCTGGCCCATGTTGACTACATTGCTTCCCACAGTTGTGTCAAGTTGGCTGGATGTCCTTTGGGTGGTGGACCATTCTTGATACACACGGTAAACTTTTGAGCATGAAAAACCCAGCAGTGTTGCAGTTCTTGACACAAACTGGTGCGCCTGGCACCTAATACCATATCCCGTTCAAAGGCACTTTTCTGTCTTGCCCATTCACCTTCTGAATGGCACACATACACAATCCATTTCTCAATTGTCTCAAGGCTTAAAAATCCTTCTTTAACCTGTTTCCTCCCCTTCATCTATACTGATTGAAGTGGATTTAACAAGTGACATCAATAACGGATCATAGCTTTCACCTGGATTCACCTGGTCAGTCTATGTCATAGAAAGAGCAGGTCTTCTTAATGTTTTGTACACTCAGTGTATGTCACACATTGCCATAACTGTTACTGCATACTGATTGACAGACTAATCTAATGTTTCGCAACATTCACAGACTAATCTAATCTACTGTTTTATTGAAACATGTTTATTTGCCAACAAATGAAAGTTGAAATGATACACTAACTCCCTGCATCATTTGTTTTAGCAGTGAGATTGTAGCTAGTTACTTCCAAATACATTTCATGAATATCACAATGAGTTATAATAATGGCGCCGGAGAAGATGGCTGCTGTTTTACAGCCCTCTAATCAATTGTATTATTATGTGTGTTTTTCCGCGTTATTTGTAATTTATTTTGTACATAATGTTTCTGCCATCGTCTCTTATAACCAAAAAGAGCTTCTGGATATCAGGACAGCGATTACTCACCTCGTATTGGACAAAGATTTTTTCTTCAACGAGGCGGCCGCAAAGGATATCCTACAGACACCCGACAAGGCCCAAATCCCCGTCATTTGCATGAGGAAGAGACAGAGATATCGTGGACGTAGGTCGGGGTCCCTTGTAAGGATCCGACAGCGAGCGAGTAAACTGCCACTCCCATTTATCCTATTAGCCAATCTTCAATCATTTGAGAATAAATTGGATGACCTAAGATTACGGTTATCCTACCAACGGGACATTAAAAACTGTAATATCTTATGTTTCACCAAGTCATGGCTGAACGACGACATGGACAACATACAGCTAGCGGGCTATACGCTACATCGGCAGGATAGAACGGCTGACTCCGGTAAGACTAGGGGTGGTGGTCTGTGTATATTTGTAAACAACAGCTGGTGCACAAATTCAAATAATAAGGAAGTCTCGAGGTTTTGCTCGCCTGAGGTAGAGTATCTTATGATAAGCTGTAGACCACATTATTTACCAAGAGAGTTTTCATCTATATTTTTCATAGCTGTCTATTTACCACCACAAACCAATGCTGGCATTAAGATTGCACTGAATTAGCTGTATAAGGCCATAAGTCAACAGGAAAACGCTCATCCAGAGGCAGCGCTCCTAGTGGCCGGGGACTTCAATGCAGGGAAACTTAAATCCGTTCTACCTAATTTCTACCAGCATGTTAAATGTGCAACCAGCGGAAAAAAAAACTATAGACCACCTTTACTCCACACACAGAGACGCATACAAAGCTCTCCCTCCATTTGGCAAATCTGACCATAACTCTATCCTCCTGATTCCTGCTTATAAGCAAAAACTAAAGCAGGAAGCACCAGTGACTCAGTTAATAAAAAAGTGGTCAGATGACGCAGATGCAGGACTACAGGACTGTTTTGCTAGCACAGACTGGAACATGTTCCGGGATTCTTCAGATAGCATTGAGGAGTACACCACATCAGTCACTGGCTTCATCAATAAGTGCATCGATGATGTCGTCCCCACAGTGACCGTACGTACATACCCAAACCAGAAGCCATGGATTACAGGAAACATCCGCACTGAGCTAAAGGGTAGAGCTGCCGCTTTCAAGGAGCGGGACTCTAACCCGGACGCTTATAAGAAATCCTGCTATGCCCTCCGACAAACCATCAAACAGGCAAAGACTCAATACAGGACTAAGATTGAATTGTACTACACTGGCTCTGACGCTTGTCGGATGTGGCAGGGCTTGAAAACTATTACAGACTACAAAGGGAAGCACAGCCGCGAGCTGCCCAGTGACACAAGACTTCCAGTCGAGCTATACCACTTCTATGCTCGCTTTGAGGCAAGCAACACTGAAGCATGCATGAGAGCACCAGCTGTTCCGGATGACTATGTGATCACGCTCTCCGTAGCCGATGTGAGTAAGACTTTTAAGCAGGTCAACATTCACAAGGCCACAGGGCCAGACGGATTACCAGGACGTGTACTCCGAGCATGTGCTGACCAACTGGCAAGTGTCTTCACTGACATTTTCAACATGTCCCTGACTGAGTCTGTAATACCAACATGTTTCAAGCAGACCACCATAGTCCCCGTGCCCAATAACTCTAAGATAACCTGCCTAAATGACTACCGACCCGTAGCACTGACATCTGTAGCCATGAAGTGCTTTGAAAGGCTGGTCATGGCTCACATCAACACCATTATCCCAGAAACCCTAGACCCACTCCAATTTGCATACCGCCCCAACAGATCCACAGATGATGCAATCTCTATTGCACTCCACACTGCCCTTTCCCACCTGGACAAGAGGAACACCTATGTGAGAATGCTATTCATTTACTACAGCTCACCATTCAACACCATAGTGCCCTCAAAGCTCATCACTAAGCTAAGGATCCTGGGACTAAACACCTCCCTCTGCAACTGGATCTTGGACTTACTTCCTTACGGGCCGCCCCAAGGTGGTAAGGGTAGGTAACAACACATCTGCCACACTGATCCTCAACACGGGGGCCCCTCAGGGGTGCGTGCTCAGTCCCCTCCTGTACTCCCTGTTCACCCATGACTGCATGACCAGGCACGACTCCAACACCATCATTAAGTTTGCCGACGACACAACAGTGGTAGACCTGATCACCGACAACGATGAGACAGCCTATAGGGAGGAGGTCAGAGACCTGGCCGTGTGGTGCAAGGATAACAGCCTCTCCCTCAACGTGACCAAGACAAAGGAGATGATTGTGAACTACAGGAAAAAAAAGAGGACTGAGCACGCCCCCATTCTCATCAACGGGGCTGTAGTGGAACAGGTTGAGAGCTTCAAGTTCCTTGGTGTCCACATCACCAACGGACTATCACGGTCCAAACACACCAAGACAGTCGTGAAGAGGGCACGACAAAGCCTATTCCCCTTCAGGAGACTGAAAAGATTTGAAATGGGTCCTCAGATCCTCAAATAATTCTACAGCTGCACCATCGAGAGCATCCTGACTGGTTTTATCACCACCTGGTATGGCAACTGCTTGGCCTCCGACCGCAAGGCACTACAGAGGGTAGTGCGTACGGCCCAGTACATCACTGGGGCCAAGCTTCCTGCCATCCAGGACCTCTATACCAGGCGGTGTCAGAGGAAGGCCCTCAAAATTGTCAAAGACTCCAGCCACCCTAGTCATAGACCGTTCTCTCTGCTACCGCACGGCAAGCGGTACCGGAGTGCCAAGTCTAGGTCCAAAAGACTTCTCAACAGCTTCTACCCCCAAGCCATAAGGCTCCTGAACAGCTAATCATGGCTACCCGGACTATTTGCACTGCCCCCCACACCCCATCTTTTTACGCTGCTGCTACTGAACATCGCCAAATGTATCAGTTTAATTAAATGTGCATTTAAATAAGTATACTGCCTATTTAATGAAACCCTGGCAGTTGATTTAGGCAACAGATCGCAAAGTAGGGAATTCCCAATTCCCCACTGAGCTCCTTTTTGGAAATGGCAAGTTGACTTTCTCATCCATAAACACATATCAAGTGCAAGTGTGCTGTCCAGCAGCTCACATCAGCAGGGTGGGGGGCCAAATGTGTCAGAGGACGTCTACCATGGATCGCTAAAATAATGATTATGATCACATTTCTTCAATTTAAATATTAGGCCTATAGTCCGAGTCGATATTCACGTAATAACAAAGAATTCCCCCCGACCACAAATTGGGGAAAACAAAGAGACAACTTTATAGACGATGTTTTGTTACACAGAAATAACAAAACATGCCAAAAAGCTGCTTTGTTGGTCAAAAATCTCAACCTACGGTTTTCAATGCTCCCACCTTGGGAAATATAACCTGTGAGAAGAGCCCTGTAGCTTCAGGCTATTCGGCGTGGGAGAGTGGGAAATTGTGGGGAACCAGTGTCCAAGTAGGCTACACGTAGCTAGCTATGTGCGTGGAAAACGTTTCATCACAGGTAAGAAATGTAACTTAGTATAGTCTGTTTGTAACTCCATTCACTACTTGTAGCTGTAACGTCCGTTTGTGTTGTTGGTCTTGGCTAGCTTAATGTTCCGGTCCTTAGCTAGCTAGCACTCACTCACATGGCTGCTAGCACCAGCATGAGGGAAGCCCTACAATATTACGTTTAGTAGTGAGATTGCTCGGGAGCAGGTAATGTTGAAAACTAATCTTTAGACATGTTGTACTTTTCATAAATTGTAGTTTTGTAATTGACTAAAACAAGCAGACAAAAAGAAAGTTGTGTTTGAAAAAGGTGAAGGTTTTGCTGTGAGCCAATGGGGTCACCTAGGTAACCACAGGTTGTTTTCCCCACAGGCGGGCGGGGCAGCGACATTCTATCTAATACCGACTGAGAGTATTGGGACACCTATACATTTGGCAGCCAAGCACAGGTGATCAGTGTAGCCTTTTATCTTAGAGACATGATGTTGAAATGTCTTCACACCTAGAATAAAAACCACCAGCCGCCATCGACTCAATTGAATTAAAACAATTAAGAATTAGCCTACAGGGGGCAGTTTGTAAAAACTAATGTCCATTCAGAAAGTATCCTAAAGTAGCCTGTCTGTACTCCATCTCTTAATACAAGAGGAGGGACAAATAATATAACTGAAATGAACAAGTTGACAGGTGCCAGTTTTGCGTTTCTTTCCTCTCATTAATGGGATTCAACTGAAGCAAACGTAGCTCGATTGAAGACTAATATTTTCCTATCATTATTTCTGTCTCTCATTATGAAGTCCTCTCTAGCTACTTTGAACAACTTGATCTTGCATTGACACTGCCTTCTCACAAGGGAATGACCGCAAAGGTCGTAACGGTATTGTTTATTGTTGTTCTTTAAATTCTTATTTTATATTGCGCCAAATTTGCACACAGCCAATAATCAGCGTCACGTCATGAATTAGAACACGCAAAGCCACCTCCCTTCGCTTGGGGACTGCCATTCAAAGTTGGCTTCTTTCAGCTGTATTTTTGAAGCTCTCAAATAATGAGAAAATGCCCAAAAACACCAATCAACAGTGCAATACACATCAAATAAAATAAAATAAAATAAAAATGTTTTGGCCACATGCGCCAAATACAACAGGTGCAGACATTACAGTGAAATGCTTACTTACAGCCCTTAACCAACAGTGCATTTATTTTTTCTATAAAAAAGTAAAATAAAACAACAACAAAAAAGTGTTGAGTAAAAAAGAGCAGAAGTAAAATAAAATAACAGTAGGGAGGCTATATATACAGGGGGGTACCGGTGCAGAGTCAATGTGCGGGGGTACCGGCTAGTTGAGGTAGTTTAAGTAATATGTACATGTGGGTAGAGTTAAAGTGACTATGCATAAATAATTAACAGAGTAGCAGCAGCGTAAAAAGATGGGGTGGTGGGTGGGGGTGGGGGGGCAGTGCAAATAGTCCGGGTAGCCATGATTAGTCCGGGTAGACAAATAGTCCGGGTAGCCTTATCCAGAGCAATTAGGGTTAAGTGCCTTGCTCAAGGGCACATCAACAGACTTTTCACCTAGTCCGCTCGGGGATTAGAACCAGCGACCTTTCGGTTACTGGCACAACGCCCTTAACCACTAAGCTAATTTCTGTCCTCCGAATTCATATTCATTATATAAATAGGCCCGTTTAATTTTGTCTGGCTTGCCGTTCCAAATAAATGTGAATATTATTTTCTCATATAATTAAAAAAACTGTTCGCTAGGCGGGAAGGTTGAACACCAGACGGGCTGCAGCGTTCTGGATAAATTGTAGGGGTTTAATGGCACAGGCAGGGAGCCCAGCCAACAGCGAGTTGCAGTAATCCAGACGGGAGATGACAAGTGCCTGGATTAGGACCTGTGCCGCTTTCTGTGTAAGGTAGGGTCGTACTCTGCGAATGTTGTAGAGCATGAACCTGCAGGATCGGGTCACCACTTTGATGTTAGCGGAGAACGACAGGGTGCTGTCCAGGGTCACGTCAAGGTTCTTTGCACTCTGGGAGGAGGACACAATGGAGTTGTCAACCGTGATGGCGAGATCATGGAACGGGCAGTCCTTCCCCGGGAGGAAGAGCAGCTCCGTCTTGCCGAGGTTCAGCTTGAGGTGGTGATCTGACATCCACACTGATATGTCTGCCAGACATGCAGAGATGCGATTCGCCACCTGGTTATCAGAAGGGGGAAAGGAGTAAATTATTTGTGTGTCATCTGCGTAGCAATGATAGGAGAGACCATGTGAGGATATGACAGAGCCAAGTGACTTGGTGTATAGAGAAAATAGGAGAGGGCCTAGAACTGAGCCCTGGGGGACACCAGTGGTGAGAGCACGTGGTGCGGAGACAGATTCTCGCCACGCCACCTGGTAGGAGCGACCTGTCAGGTAGGACGCAATCCAAGAGTGAGCAGTGCCGGAGATACCCAACTCGGAGAGGGTGGAGAGGAGGATCTGATGGTTCACAGTATCAAAGGCAGCGGATAGGTCTAGAAGGATAAGAGCAGAGGAGAGAGAGTTAGCTTTAACAGTGCGGAGAGCCTCCGTGACACAGAGAAGAGCAGTCTCAGTTGAATGACCAGTCTTGAAACCTGACTGGTTTGGATCAAGAAGGTCATTCTGAGAGAGATAGCAGGAGAGTTGGCTAGAGACGGCACGCTCAAGAGTTTTGTAGAGAAAAGAAAGAAGGGATACTGGTCTGTAGTTGTTGACATCGGAGGGATCGAGTGTAGGTTTTTTGAGGAGGGGTGCAACTCTCGCTCTCTTGAAGACGGAAGGGACATGGCCAGCGGTCAAGGATGAGTTGATGAGCGAGGTGAGGTAAGGGAGAAGGTCTCCGGAAATGGTCTGGAGAAGAGAGGAGGGGATAGGGTCAAGCGGGCAGGTTGTTGGGCGGCCGGCCGTCACAAGTCGCAAGATTTCATCTGGAGAGAGAGGGGAGAAAGAAGTCAAAGCATAGGGTAGGGCAGTGTGAGCAGGACCAGCCGTGTCATTTGACATAATAAATGAGGATCGGATGTCGTCAACCTTCTTTTCAAAATGGTTGACGAAGTCATCCACAGAGATGGGGGAGGCGGAGGAGGATTCAGCAGGGAGGAGAAGGTGGCAAAGAGCTTCCTAGGGTTAGAGGCAGAGGCTTGAAATGGAGTGGTAGAAAGTGGCTTTAGCAGCGGAAACAGAGGAAGAGAATGTAGAGAGGAGGGAGTGAAAAGATGACAGGTCCGCAGGGAGTCTAGTTTTCCTCCATTTCCGCTCGGCTGCCCGGAGCCCTCTTCTGTGAAATCGCAATGAGTCGTCAAGCCATGGAGCAGGAGGGGAGGACTGAGCCGGCCAGGAGGATAGGGGACATAGAGAGTCAAAAGATGCAGAAAGGGAGGAGAGGAGGGTTGAGGAGGCACAATCAGGAGATTGGAGGGAGAAGGATTTAGCAGAGGGAAGAGATGATAGGATGGAAGAGGAGAGAGTAGCGGGAGAGAGAGCAAAGGTTGCGACGGCACAATACAATCTGAGAAGGGGCAGAGTGAGTAGTGTTGGAGGAGAGCGAGAGAGAAAAGGATACAAAGTAGTGGTCGGAGACTTGGAGGGGAGTTGCCGTGAGATTAATAGAAGAACAGCATCTAATAAAGATGAGGTCAAGCGTATTGCCTGCCTTGTGAGTAGGGGGGGACGGTGAGAGGGTGCGGTCAAAAGAGGAAAGGAGTGGAAAGAAGGAGGCAGAGAGAAATGAGTCAAAGGCAGACGTAGGGAGGTTAAAGTCACCCAGAACTGTGAGGGGTGAGCCATCCTCAGGAAAGAAACTTATCAAGGCGTCAAGCTCATTGATGAACTCTCCAAGGGAACCTGGAGGGCGATAAATGACAAGGATGTTAAGCTTGAATGGGCTAGTGACTGTGACAACATAGAATTCAAATGAGGAGATAGACAGATGGGTCAGGGGAAAAAGAGAGAATGTCCACTTGGGAGAGATGAGAATTCCTGTGCCACCGCCGCGCTGACCAGATGCTCTCGGGGTATGCGAGAACACATGGTCAGACGAGGAAAGAGCAGTAGGAGTAGCAGTGTTTTCTGTGGTAATCCATGTTTCCGTCAGCGCCAAGAAGTCGAGGGACTGGAGGGTAGCATAGGCTGAGATGAACTCTGCCTTGTTGGCCGCAGAACGGCCAACAAGGCAGAGTGGGTCGTGCGTGCAGGGACCACCAGATTAGAGTGGCAGCAGCCACGCGGTGTGAAGCGTTTGTATGGCCTGTGCAGAGGAGAGAACAGGGATAGACAGACACATAGTTGACAGGCTATAGAAAAAGGCTGCAATAATGCACAGGAGATCGGAATGAAATGAACTAAACATCTGGGAAAGCGAGAGAGCGGGGCCTCCCTCACTTATGTTTCACTGAAACACTCAAATATAACTCTCCCAACTTCCACTTTAGAAATTATTATTGTTGTAAACTACAGCGGTTCAATGTTTTCTAGGAATAGACTCTAACTTAGTTTATTCAGCTAGCTAACTTGGTACAGTATTCTTCTGTGAAAACCGTCCAGGGCACCGAATACTATGACGCCATAGCCAACTAGCATGCCAGCCTCCAATAACACGGTTTAGCACCAATACTCGGTTACAACAAACCACCAGTGTGTTAACACGCCAAACAGATCATTTGTGTCCGTGTCTAACATTGTGTAAAGTTTTGGGTTCGTTTTGACAGTTTGAGTGAGTACATTTATCACATGCTTCGTAACGTAGCTAGCTATAAACAAAACTTAGCTACTTATCAACAACACGCCAGTTTTAGGTTTGACGGTTGATAGCCCAAGTAGAAGCTAGTCGGATGTAATCCATATCCTATCCATCTGCCCAAGATTGTTGAACAAATTGATGGAAGCCCATTTGCACTCCTATTTGCCGAAGAAAATGTGCGAGCGTTACATCTATATACAGACATCAAATGTCCACATGGCAGCTGGGGGGCGGACCACAACGTGTTATCTCTGGGCAATTGGGCATCATTGGCAAAAGTGGGCATGTAAGTAATCCATACCCAACCCTCCAGTAAATTTTGACAAACTCACTTACAAAACTCTGTTTTGGACGAGCCTGACTTTATGACCATAATTATCCTATTTACACTTGGTAGTCAATTTTGACACTACAATTAATGTTTCTGACTAATATCTATGCGACATAGGCTGTTTAAAACCAGAGAAGTTGGTTCTAAGGGGCAATTGACCTTTAAAGTTGTATTGGTGTTGGTAGCTTTTATGGTTTTGCCGCTACAGGTGGCAGCAGGCACACTTTCATTACACAGTTTAGTTTATTGAGTAATTGACAATCTTAGAGTTTAGATGATTATTCAGAGTACATCTAGTTGATTTTGATGCACACATTCAGTAACAAACAAAAACAGGATTTACAAACAGAAAACAATTAATCACATTTCAAATATTTCTGTCAAAGCAAAATGGCCTACTGACAAATCGTAATGTCTGGTGTGGTGATCCTCAGGTAATCATGAGGATATCATACTGTCCAATAGGCATACAGTTCAATCATCTCCTCCCCTTCATCCTGGGTGAACAGGTATGTGGCAAAGTCGATCAAAAACGCCTTAATCTTATGCACGTTTGACACCCACCACATTTTGTAGATAACCTCCCCAAGCAGCACGTGGGTCTTCCTGCGCCATTTCTTTAAGACTTCCTCCATTGGGCGATTCTATGAATCACGTCACCCTAAATCCTGTCAAGATTTCAAGATTTCAACATTCACAAAACTAAAGAATAACGAGAGAGGGAGAGAAATGCAGATTGTCTGGTGATTAGTTTTACAGCACCAATACTGCTAGTGTCCTTTCTGAAGATTTGTATTTTGTTCGGGGGAGTGCTTGTGAGAGAGAGAGAGAGAGAGAGAGAGAGAGAGAGAGAGAGAGAGAGAGAGAGAGAGAGAGAATGAACATGGAAAACTGGCTTTTGTCAATCAGGTTAGTCTCCTCTTTCACAGACAGCATGATTGACAGGAGCAAATTGCACAAGCCCTTGCATCAGTCACCTCCCCCATGTCCAGTCCATTTCTAACAGTTCCATGCAGGATCTGAGCCATCTCTTTACATGAGTCCACCACTTCACTCTCTGTATCAGTGGGGTCAGGTGCTAACCACCTTTGGGCTCAGGATTGATTGGTTTCTGAGGTGTGTTTTGCCAAGTGGTGGGTTGCCCACGTTTGGCATGCTCCTCAGTCACAGATGTGTTTATACTTTGTAATAAAGATTATGTAGAAGTACATAATAAACAAGGACAGTGCATGCTTTCAGTATCTCTACTTTTAGGAAACATTTGGAGGTAAAATCAGAATCTCAAAAAATCCCATACTCTGATAGCCATATAAAACAATGCTGATGAAGCAGATTGTCAAGCAATTTAGCTAGTGTGTAATTAGTAGGATATTATTTTTTATTAACTTTTAATGCAAATACAATATCCCTAGACTCTCTTTCCTACCCCTACCCCCATGTGTATCAGTTATACAGAAGTACCTTGTGAGGGTCAAGTTGATGACAAAGCAGAACTGACAAAGGCTTGCATGGCTTGCATAAAGGTTTTCCAGGGTTGTATAAATCACACAGCCATAATATACTGCATGTAATTAATTCACTCTGGAATTAAATCGGGCTCACTCAGATGCCCGGAGCCTTTTCCAACACCCTGTCAGTGTTATGAAAATTATGGCACAACCAAGATCAGTAGAAAATACTAGAGATCTGTCTTCTCAAACAAAGCATTTTTACCTGCAAACAGCATTCTTCTTTAGAATAATCGTTGGAGCTTGGTTTACAGAACATTTCCTTTGTGGATCTTGATGGACAATAGCTTGACTGTAAAACGGAAATAGGCATATTGAGTGATCTTCATGGGATTTCACAGTAGTATTGAACCAACTCTTGTAAATCGTTATTTTTGTTACAATATACATACCACTAGCTTGGCAATAAAGCTGAAAGAGGATTATCATTTTCATAGACAATTTCATAAAAACAATAATGGTCCAAATATCATACCTCAGATTGACACAGAATACCACAGAAGGCATACATGTTTGTTGTATGATTCAAATTTAGAAGCAAGCCATTTGTATGAAGGAGTCCAAGGGTGTGTTAGTGTGCTACAGGGCAGTTTGACAAGGATCTCGTTATAAAGCAAATTGTTCAATATGAATTGCAGCTGGCGTCAGTGAGTGAAATAACAGATATGGGCTGGGCTAATTCTTATTTAAAGTCTTCCTGTTTCCTGGATTGTCTTTCCCAGGAGGGGCCTATTTCAAATGTAAATTGATTTAGTTTCCATAATTCAGTGAAGTGCTCTTTCTTTTGCGTTCATTCCACTAATTGGGGGCCATTACAAAATAGACTGCAGTCCACATGCTGTTTCCTTCATCCTGGATGTCTCACACACGTTGCATTACACAAGTCTAATCATTATTGCACTACGGCTACTTCTTTGACACAACTATTCTGCAGGAAAAGCATAGAAACAGGGCAGGTCCTGGCTACGGGTGGACTGGAGTTTTCTCAGACAGGGGTGGCGGGCTGGGCTGGTTGGGGCAGGGGCTGGTCTCCGTTTGTTTGCACAGCATGCAGCGGCGGGCAATTTGGACTAGCGTGGCGCGGAACCGCTGTATCCGGAAGGCATAGACCAGCGGGTTGACGGCAGAGTTGACATGGGACATAAAGATGCCCACGTACATGGCGCTCTTGGGCATCCCACACTCCGGGCAGAAGAAGAGGATGCAGTTCATGACATGCAGGGGCAGCCAGCACAGAGCGAATAAGAAGACGACTAGCGCCAGGGACTTGGCTAGCTTTAGCTCCTTGTGCAAGTACTTGCTTGTGTCGCAGGTGGCCTCGGCACGCATGTTGAGCTGCTTCCGGATCACCCTGAAGATCTCAGCATACAGCGCAATCATGATGGTCAGAGGAACCACCACCCAGCCGAAGAAGTTGAAGTAGACCATGTAGTCCATGCGCATGACCGTGGTAAACTTGCAAACTATTATGTCATCGCTGGTGGTGCTGAGGTTACCTTGACTGTGCTCGTTGTGCCAGCCCAACATTGGCACCAGCCCGGTCAGGGCAGAGAGGAGCCAGCACAGGAACACTGCCACCCATGCCCTGTTCTGGGTCACGATGATGCTGTACCTGAAGAGGACCAGAGGAACGATCAAAGTCGGTTTGAAAAACTATACAGTCAAACATACAACATACAAAACAGTTGGAGGTAAAGTTTAGCTTAGATATATCTAGAAACCCTTTTCATAAGCCACCTGTGTGAAATGCTTGATAGATACATTAGGCATGCATTTTTACAGTACATGTTGTTATAAGTAGCAAAGTATGAGCTGTTATGAATAACAATGATGCACAATCTCGGTTTAAAGCATTATGAATTAAATTAATTCATGGACTGTCAAACTGTTGTCCCTATTTACTTATTGCCTTTGTGCTGTTGTCTGTGCCCAATAATGTTTGTACCATGATTTGTGCTGCTACCATGTTGTGCTGCTGCCATGTTGTGTTGCTACCATGTTGTTGTCATGTGTTGCTGCCATGCTATGTTGTTGTCATAGGTCTCTCTTTATGTAGTGTTGTAGAGTCTCTCTTGTCGTGATGTGTGTTTGGTCCTATATTTTTATTTTTAATCCCAGCCCCCGCCCCCGCAGGAGGCCTTTTGCCTTTTGGTAGGCCGTCATTGTAAATAAGAATTTGTTCTTAACTGACTTGCCTAGTTAAATAAAGGTTAAATAAAAATAGAAATAAATAGAAAGTGCCACTTAAGATAACAGGGTGTCAAACTTATTCTGTGACAGAAGCACAATGCATTCATATATGCATTGAAGGTGATTCAAAAAGTGCCACCAAATTTCCTCAGGACAAAGATATGGATTTTTATTTGGCACGTATTGATTTTAGAATGCAAAATACTGAGAGCTAAGCAAATGCAAGCGTCTACATTCCTTTCCCGATTTTTTATGTGAGAAAATAAAAGGTGGCACTATGAAACCAATACAATTTAAACAAAATGTATGATCATTTTATATCACACAGCAAAATGAAAGAACCGTTCCCTTTAATAGTAAGTTCCCACTGGGCACAGACGTCAAATCAACGTCTATTCCACATTGGTTCAACGTAATTTAATTGAAATGACATGGAAACAACGTTGATTCAACTAGTGTGTACCCAGTGGGTTGGTCCCCTGTCCACATAACACTAAAAATAAATAAGACTCACCAAAAACTCTGCCAAAAATGCCTAACGAAACAGCCTTAAAAATCACTCCTTGGGACGGACAGGAACATTTTAATATACTTAAAAGCTTTCAATGTCTGGCCCATTGATTTCTATTCAACTAAGCGGTGATATATGGCTTTCCAGCAGTCTGAGAGAAATTCTCCTCAGATACACTACATGACCAAAAGTATGTGGATACCTGCTTGTCGAACATCTCATTCCAAAATCATGGGCATTAATATGGAGTTGGTCCCACTTTGCTGCTATAACAGCCTCCACTCTTCTGGGAAGGCTTTCCAATAGATGTTGGAACATTGCTGCAGGGACTTGCTTCCACTCAGCCACAAGATAATTAGTGAGGTCGGGCACTGATGTTGGGTGATTAGGCCTGGCTCGCAGTCAGCGTTCCAATTCATCCCAAAGGTGTTCGATGGGGTTGAGGTCAGGGCTCTGTGCAGGCCAGTCAAGTTCTTCCACACCGATCTCGTTAAAACATTTCTGTATGGACCTCGCTTTGTGCACGGGGACATTGTCATGCTGAAACAGGAAAGGGCCTTCCCCAAACTGTTGCCACAAAGTTGGAAGCACAGAATCGTCTAGAATGTCATTGTATGCTGTAGCGTTAAGATTTCCCTTCACTGGAACTAAGGGCCTAGCCCGAACCATGAAACACAGCCCCAGAACATTATTACTCCTCCACCAAACTTTACAGTTGGCACTATGCATTGGGGTAGATAGCGTTCTGCTGGCATCCGCCAAACCCAGATTCATCCGTCGGACTGCCAGAGGGTGAAATGTGATTCATCACTCCAGAGAACGCGTTTCCACTGCTCCAGAGTCCAATGGCGGCAAGCTTTACACCACTCCAGCCGACGCTTGGCATTGCGCATGGTGATCTTAGGCTTGTCTGCGGCTGCTTGGCCATGGAAATCAATTTCATGAAGCTCCTAATGAACAGTTCTGCTGACGTTGCTTCCAGAGGCAGTTTGGAAGTCAGTAGTGAGTGTTGCAACGAGGACAGACAGTTTTTATGCGCTATGTGCTTCAGGACTCGGTCGTCCCATTCTGTGAGCTTGTGTGGCCTACCACTTCATGGCTGAGTTGCTCTTAGACGTTTCCACTTCACAATAACAGCACTTACAGTTGACCGGGACAGCTCTAGCAGGGCCGAAATTTGACGAACTGACTTGTTGAAAAGGTGGCTTCCTATGACGGTGACACGTTGACAGGCACTGAGCTCTTCAGTAAGGCCATTCTACTGCCAATGTTTGTCTATGGAGATTGCATGGCTGTGTGCTCGATTTTAAACAAGTCAGCAACGGGTGTGGCTGAAATAGCCGAATCCACTCATTTGAAAGCGTGTCCACATACTTTTGTATATATAGTGTACATTGCTACCGCATACTCCCTTGGTATCCCTCACACATCAATACAAACAAGGCTTTAAAAAAAAAAAAAGTCCACATATACAATCGTGGTCAAAAGTTTTGAAAATGACACAAATATTGTTCCCCGAGCCACTTAGTTATCACTTTTGCCTTATGGCAAGGTGCTCCATCATGCTGGAAAAGGCATTGTTCGTCACCAAACTGTTCTTGGATGGTTGGGAGAAGTTGCTCTCGAAGGATTTGTTCGTACCATTCTTTATTCATGGCTGTGTTCTTAGGCAAAATTGTGAGTGAGCCACTCCCTTGGCTGAGAAGCAACCCCACACATGAATGGTCTCAGGATGCTTTACTGTTGGCATGACACAGGACTGATGGTAGCGCTCACCTTGTCTTCTCCGGACAAGGTGTTTTCCGAATGCCCCAAACAATCGGAGAGGGGATTCATCAGAGAAAATGACTTTACCCCAGTCCTCAGCAGTCCAATCCCTGTACCTTTTGCAGAATATCAGTCTGTCCCTGATTTTTTCCTGGAGAGAAGTGGCTTCTTTTCTGCCCTTCTTGACACCAGGCCATCCTCCAAAAGTCTTTGCCTCACTGTGTGTGCAGATGCACTCACACCTGCCTGCTGCCATTCCTGAGCAAGCTCTGCACTGGTGGTGCCCCGATCCTGCAGCTGAACCAACTTTAGGAGACGGTCCTGGCGCTTGCTGGACTTTCTTGGGCGTCCTGACGCCTTCTTCACAACAATTGAACCTCTCTCCTTGAAGTTCTTGATGATCCGATAAATGGTTGATTTAGGTGCAATCTTACTAGCAGCAATATCCTTGCCTGTGAAGCCCTTTTTGTGCAAAGCAATGATGACGGCACGTGTTTCCTTGAAGGTAACCATGGTTAACAGAGGAAGAACAATGATTTCAAGCACCACCCTCCTTTTAAAGCTTCCAGTCTGTTATTCTAACTCAATCAGCATGACAGAGTGATCTCCAGCCTTGTCCTCGTCAACCCTCTCACCTGTGTTAACGAGAGAATCACTGACATGATAGCAGCTGGTTCTTTTGTGGCAGGGCTGAAATGCAGTGGAAATGTTTTGGGGGGGATTAAGTTCATTTTCATGGCAAAGAGGGACTTTGCAATTAATTGCAATTCATCTGATCACTCTTCATGACATTCTGAAGTATATGCAAATTGCCATCATCAAAACTGAGGCAGCAGACTTTGTGAAAATTAGTATTTGTGTCATTCTCAAAACTTTGTGCCTTCAGAAAGTAAATATGTAATTTACATAAGTAATCACACCCCTGAATCAATACATGTTAGAATCACCTTTGGCAGCGATCACATCTGTGAGTCTTTCTGGGTAAGTCTCTAAGAGCTTTGCACACCTGGATTGTACAATATTTGCACATTATTCTTAAAAAAATTATTCAAGCTCTGTCAAGTTGGTTGTTGATCATTGCTAGACAGACATTTTCAAGACTTCCCATAGATTTTCAAGCCAAACTGTAACAAGGCCACTCAGAAACATTACATGTAATCTTGGTAAGCAACTCCAGTGTATATTTGGCCTTGTGTTTTAGGTTATTGTCTTGCTGAAAGGTGAATTTGTCTCTGAGTGTCTGAACCAGGTTTTCTTCTACGATTTTGCCTGTGCTTAGTACCGTTTATTTTGATCCCAAAAAAAACGTCCTAGTCCTTGCTGATGACAAGCATACCCATAACATGATGCAGCCACCACCATGCTTGAAAATATGAAGAGTGGTACTCAGTGATGTGTTGTGTTGGATTTGCCCCAAACATAACGCTTTATATTCAGGACATAAAGTTCATTTTTTGGCCAATATTTTTACAGTTTTACTTATTGCAAACAGAATGCATGTTTTTTTTTTTTATTATTCTGTAAAAGCTTCCTTCATCTGTACGGGCTTCCTTCATTTCACTCTGTCTTTTAGGTTAGTATTGTGGAGTAACTACAATGTTGTTGATCCATCCTCAGTTCTCTGTAACTGTTTTAAAGTCACCATTGGCCTCATGGTGAAATCCCTGAGCAACTGAGTTAGGAAGGACGCCTGTATCTTTGTAGTCACTAGGTGTATTGATACACCATCCAAAGTGTAATTAATAACTTCACCATGCTCAAAGGGATATTAAATGTCTGCTTTTTGTATTTTTAACCACATACCAATAGGTGCCCTTCTTTGTGAGGCATTGGAAAACCTCCCTGGTCTTTGTGGTTGAATCTGTGTTTGAAATTCACTGCTCGACTGAGGGACCTTAACAGATAATTGTGTGTGGGATACAGAGATGAGGTAGTCATTCAAAGATCATGTTAAACACTATTATTGCACACACACTCATTATGTGACTTGTTAAGCACATTTTTACTGCTGAACTTATTTAGGCTTGCCATAACAAAGGGGTTGAATACTTATTGACTCAAGACTTTTCAGCTTTTCATTCTTTATTAATTTCGAAAAACATAACTCCACTTTGACATTATGGGGTATTGTGTGTAGGCCAGTGAAACAAAATCTCAATTTAATCCATTTTAAATTCTAAATGTGGAAGTCAAGTGGCGTGAATACTTTCTGAAGGCAATGTGTAATTAGAATTAACAGAAAATGGTCCTCACTTGGAATACAGTAAAATACTTAATTTGTTGCCCTCAAGCAAAATCCATCTCATTATGGACAATCCTCTATTAAAAGTTTTAAACCCCTAATATACTGTAATTTAATTACAGGTGGTGCTGCAGACAAGATGAGTGTATTTAATCTGATGCAGTTACAGTACATTTTTGTGTCATGAATTTGGCAGTTGTTTTTCAGACTGTTTAGTAAATAGCATGCAACTGGTGGCTATACGGTGGACTCACTTGATGGGAATCTTGACCCGGAGGTAGCGGTCGATGGCGATGGCCATTAGAGACAGGATGGAGCCTTGGGTGATGATGAGGAGCAGACAGGAGAGGAAGAGGCAGGTGTAGAACTGAGTCTTCAGCCCCAGACTGATCACTATAGCCAGGGGGATGACCAGGGCTCCCACAGCAATATCGGCCACCGCCAGAGACACGATAAAGCAGAACGTGGTGTCCCTCAGGGCGCGGTTTACACAAACCACCAGCACCACCAGCACGTTGCCCAGCACAGAGGCCAGGGCGATGGCTGTCTCGATGGAGATGTACATCATGTCCACATGCTCCCGTGGCTTGATACCGGGAGAGGAAAACATTTTAAAAGTCTTCAGATCTCTCCTTTGCTTGCCTCAGATTGGAAATGGTTTAAGAGGTTTTTCTTCAATTGGTCCTATGGATTCAACTAATTTCATTGTGTCTTCTTCCATTCTGCGTATTCCCTCTGAGTTGCTGCTGTTGAGAGAAGTGTGGGTTGTCGCTGACCTGGCATTGACTGAGTGGGCCCTTCGTCAATGAGGGGATCTGGGGAGATGAATGTCCAGCATCCTCTTTTAGCTCCACACTGACTGGCTGACAGGCTGATCCCCTGCTTCTCTCCTCCTCTCCTCCTTCTCCTCACTTGCTCTCACTCTTGGAGAGAGGCTCTCTCTGAAACAAGGGAGGGGCCTCGTTCTCTTTGCAGCAGTCTGCAGCACCACCTCCTCCCTTCACTCCTCTGGAACAGTAGCGAGCTCCTCACATACCATCAGAAGTGTGTATGTGTGTGTGTTTGTGTGTGTGTTATAGAGGGGAGCTGTGACTGTGGTCTGACAGGTGGGTCTTATAAAATAAGCATTTGTGAGATTGGATGCTTTCGGCAGTGCCACTCAAGCTAACAGGGTATCAAATGAAAGTTGGAGTGCCAAGGTGCCATCTTAAGTTTTTAGTACTCTGTCATCTGAGATGCACTGCAGACAGGACCGTGACACTTACCCAAGAAGATTTGTGAAGAACCAAACTAACATTCTGCCCCCCACGCATTTGTGCTAACCAAGACCGCTGTCATCCTCTCAAATAGCTTTGCATAAATTAATGGACCGTACACTGTGTCCAAATGTTCTGTAAGCGATGTGATGTTTTTACTTCTATGCCTTAAATCCCCCATAGATAAATATTATACCATGCCTTTTTGCCTTAAAGGTGAATTAATTAATAAATGAATCATCTTTCGTGTGACTGGAGTGCTTCCCAGTCTTAAGGCTAACCTACACTGCTGATATTGATTTCTCAATCAGAAAAGCATCAATACATAAGATACATGGGAGGAATTAGAATTAAGTAATGTGCAAGTTATGATTTGTGGTTATTCAGGTGCAATCCATGGTTTAATTTCATACCCCAGCTAATTAACTTGTGAGAATGATAGTAAGTTTCGAATAGTACATTAGTGCTTAACAGTACCCACTCCATTATGTTATTCCATATCAGCAGGCAGATTATTGTGATTGTATCACATTTATGCTCATTAATACATTTCAACACACATTTTCTTCCTTTTTATCATCTGAAAACATCATCATCCTTTTCTGTGATTTTTTTACTTGAACTTCACACAGGCTAACAGCCCACCAGTTGTACATCAATCCTCATTCAGTATCTTCGCTGCATCAACTTAAACAGTCTGGACCAGCTCTTTGCTAGAATAGTCATGGAGCCAGAAAAGGGACACACACAATTAAAACATTCACTTATTGAAACATCATATCATATGCATTGAAATGAATTGGAGTGGCATTGCAGAATTTTGATGACTGCCAGCAAGCCTCGTACGAACCATCCTGATCTCGCGAGCCTGGATGGTTCGTTCGAGGCTAAGCAAGCCTATAGCCGAAAACATTTAATTATCCTAAACCACAGTAAGGCAATGTTCATCTCTGAATCAGAAAGTCCTGGCAGTTGGCAGCCACTTCAAAGGATGCAGTAATGAAGCAATCTCTGTGATGGCCCCTCGCAATCCATTAAGGAGAGCAGAAGTTTCAACGTCTGCCTGTAAACACATTCATTTTATACTCCCTTTTTTTGAGGAAACCGATGACTCAGGACTTTTTTGGGGAACATTGCCTCCGACCTCAGACTGTGCTCTGTGCGTTAGCGTGTTGGTGAGCAGACACAACAGTATCTCACTTGTATTGGAGATGGTATCACTTTTCCCATGTGCTGTACGTCATCTGCAGAGAGGGTCCCAGGCAATGTTCCCTGTAATGTTTTGGGGCACTGAGCAAATTTTAGGTCTTGTGAGCGGAAACTTGAACATTGTGAGAATTTTGTGCAACTTCCGGCGCGCGTTTACAGTGAACACTGAGGCTGTACCCTTACAGTTTTACACAGTAGCCAATAGGCTATTGTGGCTATTTGAGCATAATGTAGGCCTACCAACAAAACCAATGGAGCGAATCACATAACATTTTCACATGGAAATAGCTTTTGATTTCTATGATATAGCCTACAGTATATGTGGTGTTCAATGCAGGCCTACATTGCATGAGACTTTTTAAAAAAGTTTTTACATTATGAAGGCCTTGATATTTTAATTTTTTACTTGGTCTGTAACACCATGGGCCAAATAGGTGACTGTAAATTGCATTGTATTGTGCTGTATGATGCAAGAAACCACTTTACAAAATGAAATTAATTATTATTACCATACAGATGTCACGTACAGTGGGGGAAAAAAGTATTTAGTCAGCCACCAATTGTGCAAGTTCTCCCACTTAAAAAGATGAGAGAGGCCTGTAATTTTCATCATAGGTACACGTCAACTATGACAGACAAATTGAGGGAAAAAAATCCAGAAAATCACATTGTAGGATTTTTAATGAATTTATTTGCAAATTATGGTGGAAAATAAGTATTTGGTCACCTACAAACAAGCAAGATTTCTGGCTCTCACAGACCTGTAACTTCTTCTTTAAGAGGCTCCTCTGTCCTCAACTCGTTACCTGTATTAATGGCACCTGTTTGAACTTGTTATCAGTATAAAAGACACCTGTCCACAACCTCAAAAAGTCACACTCCAAACTCTACTATGGCCAAGACCAAAGAGCTGTCAAAGGACACCAGAAACAAAATTGTAGACCTGCACCAGGCTGGGAAGACTGAATCTGCAATAGGTAAGCAGCTTGGTTTGAAGAAATCAACTGTGGGAGCAATTATTAGGAAATGGAAGACATACAAGACCACTGATAATCTCCCTCGATCTGGGGCTCCACGCAAGATCTCACCCTGTGGGGTCAAAATGATCACAAGAACAGTGAGCAAAAATCCCAGAACCATACGGGGGGACCTAGTGAGTGACCTGCAGAGAGCTGGGACCAAAGTAACAAAGCCTACCATCAGTAACACACTACGCCGCCAGGGACTCAAATCCTGCAGTGCAAAACGTGTCCCCCTGCTTAAGCCAGTACATGTCCAGGCCCGTCTGAAGTTTGCTAGAGTGCATTTGGATGATCCAGAAGAGGATTGGGAGAATGTCATATGGTCAGATGAAACCAAAATAGAACTTTTTGGTAAAAACTCAACTCGTCGTGTTTGGAGGACAAAGAATGCTGAGTTGCATCCAAAGAACACCATACCTACTGTGAAGCATGGGGGTGGAAAAATCATGCTTTGGGGCTGTTTTTCTGCAAAGGGACCAGGACGACTGATCCGTGTAAAGGAAAGAATGAATGGGGCCATGTATCGTGAGATTTTGAGTGAAAACCTCCTTCCATCAGCAAGGGAATTGAAGATGAAACGTGGCTGGGTCTTTCAGCATGACAATGATCCCAAACACACTGCCCGGGCAACGAAGGAGTGGCTTTGTAAGAAGCATTTCAAGGTCCTGGAGTGGCCTAGCCAGTCTCCAGATCACAACCCCATAGAAAATCTTTGGAGGGAGTTGAAAGTCTGTGTTGCCCAGCGACAGCCCCAAAACATCACTGCTCTAGAGGAGATCTGCATGGAGGAATGGGCCAAAATACCAGCAACAGTGTGTGAAAAACTTGTGAAGACTTACAGAAAACGTTTGACCTGTGTCATTGCCAACAAAGGGTATATAACAAAGTATTGAGAAACTTTAGTTATTGATCAAATACTTATTTTCCACCATAATTTGCAAATAAATTCATTAAAAATCTACAATGTGATTTTCCTGGAAAAAAAATTCCATTTTTGTCTGTCATAGTTGATGTGTACCTATGATGAAATTACAGGCCTCTCTCATCTTTTTAAGTGGGAGAACTTGCACAATTGGTGGCTGACTAAATACTTTTTTTCCCCACTGTATACTCAACCTCTGGCCTCTAGGTCACCAGGCTGCTCTTTATTACGCACACCTGTCACCATCGTTACGTGCACCGGCGCCTCATCAGACTCACCTTGACTCCATCACCTTCCTGATTACCTCCCCTATATATGTCACTCCCTTTGGTCCCTTCCCCAGGCGTTATTGATTCTGTTACTCTGTTCCTACGCTACTCTTGTTTTGTTTCATTTACCATTAAATGCACTCCCTGTACTTGCTTCCTGACTCCCAGCGTACATTGTTACAGAATAACACCTCACCAAAGGGAAGCATCAGGGAGTGTTTTTTGTTTTTTTGTTGGTGTAGGTGACGTCGGGTCCGGGTGCCGATACCGGGGATGCCTCAGCTGGCTCGTCAGGCTTCCATGCTTCAGCCAGCTCGTCAGGTTTACAAGACCCGGTTGGCCCGTCAAGCGTCCGTTGCCGTGTCTACTGAGGATGCCTCAGCTAGCTCGTCAGGCTTTCATGCCTCAGCTGGCTCGACAGGTTTACAAGACTTGGTAGGCTCGTCAGGCTCCCATGCCTCAGCTGGCTCGACAGGCTCCCGCGCCTCAGCCGGCTCTGACAGGCTCCCGCGCCTCAGCCGGCTCGACAGGTTCCCGCGCCTTAGCAGAGGTGACGATCCGCTCCTGATCCCCGGGATCGTCCCTTTGGTCAGCGTCCTGCAGCTGGAGCCGCGCGTCAGTGAGGGGGTACTGTCACGTATATGCCCCATCTGGCCTCTAGGTCACCAGGCTGCTCTTTATTACGCACACCTGTCACCATCGTTACGTGCACCAGTGCCTCATCAGACTCACCTGGACTCCATCACCTTCCTGATTACCTCCCCTATATATGTCTCTCCCTTTGGTTCCTTCCCCAGGCGTTTTTGATTCTGTTACTCTGTTCCTGTCTGTATGCTACTCTTGTTTTTTGTTTTTGATCATTAAATGCACTCCCTGTACTTGCTTCCCGACTCCCAGCGTACATTGTTACAACAGAGAATTAGACAATGTAGGCTCCCCCTCTGACTATTGGCTTATTTGCATATTCAAGCCTCTCAAAATACAACACTGTCCCTTTAATTAAGACCTAAGCTTTTTACTTCACTGGCTTTTCAAAGATAGTTTGAAATGTGGCCTACTCGTTTTGTGCTCTTATAGGAAGCAGTAACTCCCCATTGCTGACCTATACTTATCTATAATTGGGCTAATAACTCGCTAACTAGCAAAGCATAGAAACAAATGTACACACGCGCGGCTCTGCGCTCTGATGTGAACTGATCTGAAAAGCGCATTCACTTGCGGGTGATTGAAAGACCGCTTGTGGGCTACCCCCGCCAATAGAATTCTACTCCGTTGCGCTCTGGCTCTGCATACAACAAAATCACAGACTCAATCTTGCAAGTTAGATTTGGTTTGGTTTGTTGCATTGAAAAGGGGCTGATATAATGTTGATTCGATCACAGAAAAAACGTTAATCTATATAGTGCAAACTAATGGGACGAACTCAGTGAAGTTAAATCTCTTGCGTCTCTGCGTGGCATGGCATTTCTTCTGCGCAGTCCTGGAGGAGGTGCACCGCCGCGCACGCGCGCAATTTAGAGGAACATTGGTCCCAGGGATATTCGGCTTTGTGTGTGTGTGTCTATGACAGAGCGATAATCGTAATATAGATGTGCAGGGCAGAACACAGGTTTATTCCTAAACTGGGCTATGGTTCAGGCCACAGCCCACACCGCTAAATTCCGAAGGTACACAAATACACAATGTAAAGTTAAGTGGCAGACTCATAGGAGCAGATCAAAATCCCGAATCGAAAGAGAGAGAGATGAGACAGTAGCACCTATTTATGCATTTCAAAACCCTGCGGGATTTACCCATCATACATATTTTGATTAATGTATTCATACTATTTCATCCTTCCACCAGATATAATCTCAACACAAATCTAGGGTTGTTACCCAACCCGGCTGGTCGTTGATTTTATAGGTTCGGTTGCCAGAGACGCAACCGAGTCATTAAGTATTTTTCTTCTGTATCTTTGGATACGACCCAGTAGTTCGTTCTAAATGTTATATTGCCAACTACGGCTAACTTACAGTCAAGTCAAACAGTGCAGCCAGAATAAGAACAAAGTAGCTGCATTCGCATTTGTTTAAGCTGTTTTCTAGTGACATTTATTTGGATACATCCATAACAATGAGCTAATGATGCCTGATTTCATCTGGCATAGAAAATGTGCTCTCTCGTCAGCACACTGTTGTTCAGAAGAGCTAGCCAACAACACATAACACAATCACTTCAAACTGAAGCTGGAAAGACTGCAAACTAGCTGCACTTCGTTTTGCCAGTTTTTTTCTATTTTTGTATCCATAAAAATTATGCTGATTCATGATTTTGAATGGCTGAGAAAAGTCCCCTGTAGCTCAGTTGGTAGAGCATGGTGCTTGCAACGCCAGGGTTGTGGGTTCGTTTCCCACTGGGGGCAAGTATGAAAATGTATGCACTCACTAACTGTAAGTCGCTCTGGATAAGAGCGTCTGCTAAAAATGACTAAAAAAAAAAAAAAAAACCTGCCTGTCTGTCTCATTCTGACTCCTGACTCCCGACAAGTTCATTACTATGCGACAGCTTGAGATAGAATTTGAATATTGAAATAATGTTGCAAATGTTGGAGAGACAGACAGCAAGGTTTATACAAATATCTGCTGTTGAAAACGAAATGTTAGTCTACGGGAAATGTGAGACAATGTCTATATGCTTTTAATAGTGGATGAGACAGTGGATTGCGCAGTCAGATGGAACAGAGTAAATAGGCATTTTAACATCATAGATTTAGCCGGTGGAAACTTGTGGAAAAGACACCAGCTGGAATGCGGTTTTAACCCATCAGCATTCAGGATTAGACCCACCCATTGTATAATTTATAATACACCTATAGAAGAGCTGTTTCAGGCCAATGAGAACATTTTACTCAAACGGACCACTGATAAACCAACCTGTAAGTATAATGTAGTCTAGCAGTAGAGTGGCTCAGTTGTTAGAGCATGGCACTTGCAATGTCAGGATTGTGAGTCCAATTCCCGGTGGGACCACCCATATGAAAAATGTATGTACTTTGGAGTGGAGTTCCTTTGGAGAAAGTCTTGCTAAATTGTATACTATCTACAGTAGACCTCTCGTTGAAATGAAATGGCACTACACTTCTGACCTCTGGGTACGTTTTGCAACAGAAAACAACTGTCCAGTGATTACACCTCTGAGACTGTATCACTATGAATAGCAGTAATGTATTACATTAGTAGATATGCAGCTATCCGTCAGGTTCCTCAGGGGATTATGTGGCTGTGGTGAAGTGGTCCTATTACCGGTTACCAATTGAGTGCAATATTCTCCACATCCTCACCAAACATCCTATTCTAGAGATAAAGGATGACTCCAACAACCCATTAGTGCTAATACAGCTCTGAAGCTACAGTACATATAGCACTTGCTATATTATTTTGACTGCGCTAATGCACCTCCATACAGAGAAGACGGTCGTAGACTGGATGAATGTGTTCCAATGGTGAAACATAAAGCACAATGAGTCACCAGATATCGTTGTTCTGTTCTGGGGGAGCCAGCAATACAACAATGGCATTGAAAGCAAAAT
The DNA here is from genome assembly GCF_020615455.1 of Coregonus clupeaformis. Classification (NCBI taxonomy): domain Eukaryota; kingdom Metazoa; phylum Chordata; class Actinopteri; order Salmoniformes; family Salmonidae; genus Coregonus; species Coregonus clupeaformis. The sequence goes on along the minus strand of NC_059203.1, from coordinate 49,752,803 downwards.
ACCAATAGCATCTCAGAAGGCTAGGAGGAGCACAAGCTGCTCCTGCATTATCGCCCACACAGCTTCAGTTATGGGCTGGGGCTTATTGGACAGACTAGACTAGACATAGGAAAATCACTGTGTCAGAGGTATATTCAATTTAAAAGTTTGTCTACAAGCTAGAAAGATATCAATATTACACAAAGACAAATAACCGAGCCACTGGTAAGCATGCTATCTCGTTACTTTTTATGTTTGTGTAAATGTTTCATCTCTTATAGTGGTTATTGTGTTTGTAATAATTTGTGTTTGCTTCGTTGGGGGACGTCATTCTTGCTTTCATAAATTCAGTAGAATTTAAGTATAACTCAGCAATATGTCCTACAGGAGAAGTGAAAGTGTTGATTCCCTTGTGACCCCCAAGGGATTGTGGGTATAAACATTTGACATCTGTACTGGAACATAGTGCAACATTACCCAACAACGACCCACATCCCTGGCCGCTGTCACTCAACTGGATCAAACTGAATATATAACTATTTATTGCTGAAGCAAACAAATCATTAAATGAGATTGCAATTTGTATTTTCTTGTTTCATCTGCCCATCAAACATACACCTTTACATTAAAGATTAGACATGAATTGGTTAACTGGCGAATACTGCATGGTATTTCTATTTCTGAGCAACTTAATCATAGAAAAGGACAGGACATCTATAACAGTCAAATGAAACCTAGAAGTGCCCACCCACTTGACTTCTCCTGCCCAATGTCCATTTTTATTCTCACCTTTTTTACTTTGATGCATTTTTTAAAACAATATGCAAATATTATTTATAAACCCTTGGCAATAGATTTCCCTTATAGTTATACAGGTTCTAAATAAGGTATTGATGCTCTTTGCTAAGGGACTATCACCTCTTATGGCTGCCTACACTATTAACATGTATCATCAACTGTGTAGCATCTCTGTCAATATTTCTGTCCGCTCTATTAGGGTTGCTGCTGATTGTTCTCAGTGGTCTGGTTGCTCTGAGAGGCCTGGTTGTAATCTTGACACACAAAGAAAGTCTTCCAGATTCCTGGATCTTGCTGATCTTGAAGGCATAGAGGACTGGGTTGACACGGGAGAGGATGCCCACGTATGAAGCCTGTTGGGGTATGTCTGACGCGTGACCAAAGTAGGCGCTCCTCTGGGCCGTACCCCTCAGTCCACCAGGTACTGGAGCCGATCCCCACAACGTCAGGATCTGACGGCATTGGCGGGACCTCCCTCGAAGTCTGGGGGGGAGAACCTTGAACGGCCCCACAAACCGGGGGCTCAGCTTCTTGCAGGGCAGGCGGAGTGGGAGGTTCCTGGTAGAGAGCCAGACACAATCCCCAGGATGGAGCACGGGAGTCTCACTGCGGTGGCGGTCTGCCTGCTCCTTCTGACGGTGGACGGCACGCTGGAGTCTCACGTGGGCTCGCTCCACACTTCTGCATGCCTGAACCACTCATCCACCGCAGGAGCGTCAGTCTGGCCTGGGGTCCACGGAGCCATGGTCGGCTGAAAACCCAGAACACACTGGAAGGGAGTCAGCCCGGTGGAGGATTGACGTAACGAATTCTGGGCGTACTCCGCCCATGGAAGGAACCTCCCCAGCTCCTGGTTAATCCTCTCTACCTGCCCGTGAGACTGAGGCCTATACCCAGAAGTGAGGCTGACCGTTACCCCGAGCTTCTCCATAAAGGCTGTCCATACCTGTGATGTGAATTGGGGGCCACTGTCGGAGATTATGTCCTCCAGAAGGCCATAATGCCGGAAGACCTGCTGGAATAGTGCCTCAGCGACCTGGAGAGCAGTAGGGAGACCAGAGACAGGGATGAAACAACATTATTTGGAAAATCTATCCACAACCACCAAAATGGTGGTGAAACCGTCAGAGGAGGGGAGATCAGTGACAAAGTCAATGGATAGATGAAACCAGGGACGCTGAGGTACGGGAAGGGGAAGGAGTTCCCTGCTGGAGCGTGCAGGGGGGGATTTGGTTTGAGCACATACGGAACCGGAATTGACATAGCGAAAAACGTCCTGCGCCAAGGTAGGCCACCAATACTTCTCGGAGATAGATTGAGTAGTACGAGAAATACCTGGATGTCCAGCGACGACAGCTGTGTGCACCCAGGTCAGCAGCCGATCCCTTATCCCTGTGGGAATGTAGATGCGCTCAGGAGGACAGGTAGTGGGTGCAGGCTCCCTCTCCACAGCCTGTCGAATGTCCACATCTACGTCCCAGACCACAGTGGCTACAACTAGACAGGAAGGGATTATGAGTGCACTCTTGACAGGACCCTCTCCGAATCGTAGAGACCTGAATCAAACAATGAAACCAGCGGCAAAACGATTGAAGATTGATCATTCTTACGTTTCTTTTGTGCAATGTGAGTTTTTATTAGAGTCAGTATCGCAATGTAATGTTATTGATTTGTCAGTTTCCTTAGCTAATTCCCTACTTTTCACACTGACACAGTAATAAACAGCTCTACAGGCTTCACTGTCATGGTGCACCATCAGTACACAACACTATGATCATCATGTCTTAGCAGGATCCGATGGTGACAGGTGTCCCAGTAGGGCCAGACAGCCAGGGAAGACCAGTCTACGGAGCTCAGGGTACATTTTGCAGTATACAGTGTATTCACATTATCAGTGAATGATACAAAGTTCCATCTTGAGTTGATGGGTAGACCTACAATAGCTACAGGAAAGCAGCTTAATTTTAAAGCTACAGTCTGGGATCTGGAAATAATGGTTATTTCAATTATTGAGCCATTGATTCTATTCTTGGATAACATAATGTATACATGTACACCAAGGTAATTCTTTGTCATGCCTCATCTTAGGAGGAGCAGATGGTGACGGGCCTCAGCAGGGTCAGGCAGCCAGGGAAGACCAGTCTGTGACGGAGCTAAGGTGAATTTTTGCAGATACAACACTTTATTCTCTCTGTCCAGCAAACACTGGACAAGCCAGATGCTTCAAAGATTCAAACTATTTTAAGGCAGTCTGACAAACCTCCAAACTGTAACAAGGTTTGATAGAGGCTTTTCCCAATGACACAAAGCATGTAAAACAAAGATGTGAGGAAGTCCTGGTGGAAGCTATTGATGATGATGATTAATGGATACAGATACAGTGGGGAGAACAAGTATTTGATACACTGCCGATTTTGCAGGTTTTCCTACTTACAAAGCATGTAGAGGTCTGTAATTTTTTATCATAGGTACACTTCAACTGTGAGAGACGGAATCTATAAAAAAAATCCAGAAAATCACATTGTATGATTTTTAAGTAATAATTTGCATTTTATTGCATAACATAAGTATTTGATCACCTACCAACCAGTACGAATTCCGGCTCTCACAGACCTGTTAGTTTTTCTTTAAGAAGCCCTCCTGTTCTCCACTCATTACCTGTATTAACTGCACCTGTTTGGGCTCGTTACCTGTATAAAATACACCTGTCCACACACTCAATCAAACAGACTCCAACCTCTCCACAATGGCCAAGACCAGAGAGCTGTGTAAGGACATCAGGGATAAAATTGTAGACCTGCACAAGGCTGGGATGGGCTACAGGACAATAGGCAAGCAGCTTGGTGAGAAGGCAACAACTGTTGGCGCAATTATTAGAAAATGGAAGAAGTTCAAGATGACGGTCAATCACCCTCGGTCTGGGGCTCCATGCAAGATCTCACCTCGTGGGGCATCAATGATCATGAGGAAGGTGAGGGATCAGCCCAGAAGTACACGGCAGGACCTGGTCAATGACCTGAAGAGAGCTGGGACCACAGTCTCAAAGAAAACCATTAGTAACACACTACGCCGTCATGGATTAAAATCTCAAGCCAGCGCATGTCCAGGCCCGTCTGAAGTTTGCCAATGAGCATCTGGATGATCCAGAGGAGGAATGGGAGAAGGTCATGTGGTCTGATGAGACAAAAATAGAGCTTTTTGGTCTAAACTCCACTCGCCGTGTTTGGAGGAAGAAGAATGATGAGTACAACCCCAAGAACACCATCCCAACCGTGAAGCATGGAGGTGGAAACATCATTCTTTGGGGATGCTTTTCTGCAAAGGGGACAGGACGACTGCACCATATTGAGGGGAGGATGGATGGGGCCATGTATCGCGAGATCTTGGCCAACAACCTCCTTCCCTCAGTGAGAGCATTGAAGATGGGTCGTGGCTGGGTCTTCCAGCATGACAACAACCCGAAACACACAGCCAGGGCAACTAAGGAGTGGCTCCGTAAGAAACATCTCAAGGTCCTGGAGTGGCCTAGCCAGTCTCCAGACCTGAACCCAATAGAAAATCTTTGGAGGGAGCTGAAAGTCCGTATTGCCCAGCGACAACCCCGAAACCTGAAGGATCTGGAGAAGGTCTGTATGGAGGAGTGGGCCAAAATCCCTGCTGCAGTGTGTGCAAACCTGGTCAAGACCTACAGGAAACGTATGATCTCTGTAATTGCAAACAAAGGTTTCTGTACCAAATATTAAGTTCTGCTTTTCTGATGTATCAAATACTTATGTCATGCAATAAAATGCAAATTAATTACTTAAAAATCATACAATGTGATTTTCTGGATTTTTGTTTTAGATTCCGTCTCTCACAGTTGAAGTGTACCTATGATACAAATGACAGACCTCTACATGCTTTGTAAGTAGGAAAACCTGCAAAATCGGCAGTGTATCAAATACTTGTTCTCCCCACTGTATGTTTGAATGCTCAGTAATGTTCATATAATCTCAGACATAATTTACTGCAGTTTAAGACCATCCACTATATGCCAAATAACATGCACTCAGAAATGTCTTTCCTCTGCTAGAGGTGTAAAACACAAAAGGGGACATATTTGCATACAGCATGTTATGTTCTTGTGAAGGCTGGCTGAATTCTGGCAGAGTATGTCTTTTATCTTAGCATGTCTACAGATTCTCCCTTCTCCCTGTTTTTGTTTGCTTGTAAATGTTGACAATTGAGACTGTTATCAAACGAAGCGACAACACAGGTGTACCTGCAAGACAAAAAATTTAACCAATCAGTGGAGGCTGGTGGGAGGAGGTATAGGAGGACGGGCTCATTGTAATGGCTGGAATTGAATAACTGGAATGGTATCAAACACATCAAACATATGGAAACCACTTGTTTGACCCCGTTCTATTAATTCCATTCCAGCCATTACAATGAGCCCGTCCTCCTATAGCTCCTCCCACCAGCCTCCACTGGAACCAATGCATCAGTAATCATAACCATTATAGCCTAAAGTTAGGGAAAGTTCTAAAAGGAAAAGCTGAGTCATGTCTGATGTTCTTGAAAATATTATAGACACACTGCTGTGTTTCCTGATGTAATATTTTTTAAACGGTGGTGTATATGCGAAACACACATTTATTTTATCCATCATCTTAGCTAGCTAACACAATTCATATCAAAAGTGCGCATGACTGTGTTATCACATGTCCCTCACAAACTTACAGGCCCTCCACTCAGCATGACCTAAAGATATTGTCATGATTCATTATGGGAAATCAGCTGGTTAGGCTTCCTCTTGAATTTGAGTGCTACAGGATAGGTTTGAAAAGGAAGTGAAAATTAACAAGGCCCATATTTAGGAAGTTACAAACAGGTGGGACCTGATCCTTGATCAGCACTCCTACTCTAAGACGCTTTATGACTATCGGCCCAGGACATGAACTGGCACTCGGTGTATTTGATGACAAGGTTTATTCACCCTCTGAGTTCTCCCTGCTTTGCAAAGCTCTCTAAAGGCTGGCTCCCCTTTTGCACCCTTTCCCCTGGTTGAAAGAAAATAAGATCCAACAATGAGAGTCTTGTTCAGAAAGTTTAATATTAACATAGCTACATAGCTAGCTAGTTATGGACTTGCAAACATTAGTCATCTGTCCATTACTTGCTAATGTTATAATGTTAGGTGCGAGCAAGGCATATAGCTAGCTAGCTTATCGTCTTTCAGGTTGTTTACTTACATGTATGCACTACTAGCTAGCTAGCTGCTAGCTTCAACAAGCGCACACTTGTTTGATATGAAATTATGTAGCTATATTTACCATTTGGACCTTAACCACCCGCACAACTCACTTTACTTGACATTAGCTAGAATGTTTCCGTTAAAACCAGGGAATGTCGTGAACTCTTTGCCTGGTTGGCTTTTGAACAGCTCTGCCTCCATGACGACCTCCACAAGGGCTAGAATGTCCTCGGTCTGGCGAGCAGCATGATGGATGCCACTAGACTTTGACACCTCCAAGTCAGCATCTGCAGTGTCCATCAATTCCTTGAGGACACCAATAGACTTGCTAATCCTGTCTGCTCAGTCATGTTCGGACCCAGACCCTGAAAGATAAAGCCAAGGGTTCATCAGTAGTAGGCCTAACTGTCTCATAACATGTGATAGGCCTAATGATTAACATTGTGATTAACTACACATACTGACATGTATCTTGTATACTGTGACATACCGTGTTGGGAATTCCACATTTGTTGCTGTCCCTCTCGCACCATCTAACACCTCACACTACTGCCTATCCCACAACCCCATGTAGTAATCTAATCTGGCCACAACGCCCCTCCTGCTTATTCAGGTGTAGGGTAAATTTGCCCCTAGACGCTGATCTTGGGTAAATTTAACTTTTCTCCCATTAATGGTTAAGGTTAGCATTAGGGGAGGGGAAGCAGATTTTATAGCTGTACCTAGGGGAAACTTCCCCATGGAGTACCTGTGCAGGACAGTGGCTCCTTGGTTCTACTCCAAGTGGATATTTGTGATGGTTTGCATGGACACAAAACCACATCATTTACATATCTCCTCTGGCAATAAAGTTCCCTTTTATAAGAGCTGCTCTCCTCTACACTAATCTCCTGTACACACATTTCAAATGACAAAACCATCATAAATAATGAAATACACAACATTGGATTTGGACTGACAAGGTGTAATACAGTTGTATGCTACTTAAGTTGTATTGTTCTAGAATCATTGAGTAGATTCTAGCTGTAATATTTTTAAATGACTGTTGAAAAGCAGTAATAGTCCCTAATTGAGCAGATGCACTTTGCAATTTACCTCCTTCAGACTATGCTGTGTGGGCATCTCGGTAGATGGCCTTGACAACTTCGTCCGAGCTGGGTTTTGGGGATTGGGACACAACGTTTTTAGAGCCCTTGGGGGGTCTTTGAAGGTGTCGGCTCTCGGTCCCGTTTGTCAGCTGTTGAAGTTGTTGCTTCGACATTGGGACTTGTTTCCTTCTCTGCTTCTTGCCATCTTTTAAAAATGGCAAAATCCTCTACTACTCTACCAACCAAGTGAAAGCACTTCTAATCAATTCTAATCGATCGTCCTGGAACTTGAGGCAATGTTAATCCTAATTATATCAGTCGTTTGCTGCCTATGTTGGATCAAATACTTTCTTGGTGTTCGCTAAGGTTCCTTTTATGCGCACATTTTCGTGACAAAGATGGCAAGAATCGTGTACAGACATGCTAAGTAGTTACACGGACCTGCTTCCTTGACAACTGCTGCTAGTAGTAATGTTGTTTACATACATAGAACAGACGCATGTATATTTGTATATTTATTTGTTTGTTTGGATCCCCATTAGCTTTCTTCCTGGGGTCCACAAAAAGTAACAAAACACTGATACACCGATAGAGGACAGAGACACAAATGTAAATACAATTATATACAAATAATACAAATAATACAACAACAAAAAATTATAATAATACAAAAAATACAAATAAAAGAAAATGTGTGTTAGAGTGTGTCTGTGTGTGTCACGATCGTCGACTGATGAGACGGACCAAGGCGCAGCGTGATAAGCGTACATTCTTTATTAGTACACACACGAACCAAAACAACAAACGAAACGATACGTGAAGTCCTAGGTTATACACAAAACCTTACGAAACAAGATCCCACAAAATACTAGTGCCAAACAGGCTGCCTAAGTATGGTCCCCAATCAGAGACAACGAGCTACAGCTGTCTCTGATTGGGAACCACCCTGGCCAACATAGATATAAACGATCTAGAACAAAAGCATAGAAAATGTAACAGAAACTCCACACCCTGGCTCAACATTTAAGAGTCCCCCGAGCCAGGGCGTGACAGTACCCCCCCCAAAGGCGCGGACTGCGACCGCGCCACACCAACACAATGGGGTAGGGGCCGGGCGTGACCACCACTCTCTCTCTACCCCCCCGTAGCGCCCCTGGTCAGGTCTGGCCCCGCTGGCCGGAGCTGGACTGGACACCGGTGGAGCGGATTGCTCTGGCTCTGGTGTGGAGCAGCTGACCGGTGCCGGACCAGGCACCGGTGGAACAGGCACGGACCGTGCCGGACTGACGACGCGCACCACTGTCTTGGTGCGGGGAGCAGGAACGGGCCGGACCGGGCTGACGACGCGCACCACTGTCTTGGTGCGGGGAGCAGGAACGGGCCGGACCGGGCTGACGACGCGCACCATTGGCTTGGTGTGGGGAGCAGGAACAGGCCGGACCGGACCGGACTGGCGACGCGCACCACTGGCTTGGTGCGAGGGACAGGAACAGGCCGGACCGGGCTGACGACGCGCACCACAGGCTTGGTGCGAGGAGCAGGAACAGGCCGGACCGGGCTGGCGACGCGCACCACAGGCTTGGTGCGGGAGCAGGAACAGGCCGGACCGGGCTGGCGACGCGCACCACAGGCTTGGTGCGGGGAGCAGGAACAGGCCGGACCGGGCTGGCGACGCGCACCACAGGCTTGGTGCGGGGAGCAGGAACAGGCCAGACCGGGCTGGCGACGCGCACCACAGGCTTGGTGCGGGGAGCAGGCACAGGCCGGACCGGGCTGGCGACGCGCACCACAGGCTTGGTGCGAGGGACAGGAACAGGCCGGACCGGGCTGGCGACGCGCACCACAGGCTTGGTGCGGGGAGCAGGAACAGGCCGGACCGGGCTGGCGACGCGCACCACAGGCTTGGTGCGGGGAGCAGGAACAGGCCGGACCGGGCTGACGACGCGCACCACAGGCTTGGTGCGAGGGACAGGAACTCCACAGGACTGTGGAGACGGACTGGAGGTCTGGAGCAGAGAGCTGACACAACCCGTCCTGGCTGAATGCCTATTTCCACACAATCTGTGTGAGGCATCAGCACAGGACGTACAGGGCTGTGCACTCGTACTGGCACTACAGCACGTGGCACTGGCGCAGGATATCCGGAACCGAGGAGGGGTACTGGAGGCCACGAGCGTTGAGCCGGCACACTCCGTCCTGGATGCATGCCCACCTTAGCACGACCCGTTCGTGGTGCTAGCACAGGACGTACAGGACTGTGCCGGAACACTCGCGGCACAGTACGTGGCTCCGCATAACACGGAACCTGCCCAGTCTCACGCTGCCTAGCCTGAGTACGGGGAGTTGGCTCTGCTCTACCTCTAGGCTCTGCCAACCACCCTTCCAGCCCCCCAAACCTGGTGGCCTCCTCTCCTAGTCCGCCGATTCGTCCTGTAGCTGCCTCCAGCAGCCCCGTCGTCCACGCTGTGTGCCCCCCCCAAAAAATTACTTGGGGTTGCCTCTCGCGTGTCCGTCGTCGGCACGGTTGGCGCCGTTTCTCCTCTCCTGCCTGGGCATTTACTTTTGCCCATGGCCCTCTGCCCGCGAATATGTCCTCCCAAGACCACCATTCGCCCACCTGGGACATCGCCAACTTCTCCTCCTGGGAAAGCTGCTTGGTCCTCTGGTGGTGGGATCTTCTGTCACGATCGTCGACTGATGAGACGGAGCAAGGCGCAGCGTGATAAGCGTACATTCTTTATTAGTACACACACGAACCAAAACAACAAACGAAACGATACGTGAAGTCCTAGGTTATACACAAAACCTTACGGAACAAGATCCCACAAAATACTAGTGCCAAACAGGCTGCCTAAGTATGGTCCCCAATCAGAGACAACGAGCTACAGCTGTCTCTGATTGGGAACCACCCTGGCCAACATAGATATAAACGATCTAGAACAAAAGCATAGAAAATGTAACAGAAACTCCACACTCTGGCTCAACATTTAAGAGTCCCCCGAGCAAGAGCGTGACAGTGTGTGCGTGTGTTTGTGTTTGTGTGTGTCCCCTCACAGTCCCAACCGTTCCATGAGATGTTGTTTAATAAAAAACATTTTTTAAAGTAATTTCGCTGTTTGCTTGAGCAATTGGAGATTGAAGGGAGTTCCATGTGATCATGGCTCTGTATAATACTGTGCGTTGCCGTGAATTCATTTCGGACTTGGGGACTGTGAAGAGACCCCTGGTGGCATGTCTAGTGGGGTATGTATGGGTGTCTGAGCTAAATGTTATTTGATTATGCAGACAATCTGGAATTTTCATTACAGTAATACTTCTCATAAATACTAGAAGAGAAGCAGTTAGTCTCTAATCAACCCTCAACCAGAAATGACTGGCATGCATGTTGTTGATTTTAGTTCTGTATGTGCAGTTAAGGGCAAGGTGTGCTGCTCTGTTTTGAGCCAGCTGCAGCTTTGCTAGTCTTTCTTTGCTGCACTTGACCATATTACTGGACAGTAATGAAGATGGGACAAGACCAGATACTTTTTTTTTGTGTCAAAACACAGAACATATTTTTATAACAGACATACCCCTGCCCATCTTCACAACAACTTTGTCAATATGACTTGATCATGATAATTGGCCATCCAATGCTATACCTAGGAGTTTAGCTTCCTCAACTTGCTCAATGGTCACACCCTTTATACTCCAGCTGAGGTTTAGGTCTTAGAGAATGTACTGAAACGGCGCTCTGGTACTAAGTCATATGGTTCATTGGTCTGATTGGTTGATATCAATGACAAGACTGTATTCGTGCAGCGAACCATATATGGAAGCTCAGGAGATCAGGCCGATTTGCGAGGCTATTAATATCTAGCTGTGGTAGCATTGTGTTTTCATATTTCCTGTTTCTCAGGCCAGGAAAAGCAAAAATTTAAAGATGTTCTAAAAAACATGCCTCTGAAACAATGGTCTACAAACATTATGACACAGGATATCTAAAACTTTACTTAATTTTCAGCAACAATTAACATGTATTGTCAAGTGGCTATAATGTTTGCTCGGCAGGTGTATGAATGTTTGTAATATATATGTTTTTATGTATTTGTGCTTTCAGATCTCTACCAAAGGGTAAATTGAACACCCACCAAAGGGTAAATTGCAAGGGGGCGTAGCATTTTCATGAACTTTTTCATTGAGCAAGAAAACTTCCTCAAAAGCCTGCAGATCCAAGAAACCAAAAGTGCTGGTACATTCCCTGGAGGAGGAATTCACAATAAAGCATACTCAGTCATAGAGTAAACTTCCATTGGACAGCTGACATGATGTCTGGAGGAGAGGTGGTCTACACAGTGCTGGAGGTGCTGATCGCCATTGCCTGCTGCCTGGGGAATGTGCTGGTTATCTGGGCAGTGTGGTCAAGCAGTGCTCTGCGGCAGCCCACCTTCTGCTTTATCGTTTCTCTGGCTGTGGCTGACTTTCTCGTGGGTTCTGTGGCCATGCCGCTGGCTGTGCTGGTGGATGGACGGGTGCACTCCTCGTTCAATGTCTGTCTCTTCATTAGCTGTGTGGTCATCATGTTGACAGTGGCCTCCGTCTTGTCTCTGCTAGCCATTGCTGTGGACCGATACCTACGCGTCTTCATCCCTCTCAGGTGAGCTGTTATGATGACATTTCAGGATGTTTACAGTTGGAAATATTATTCTCCTAGCTGTGTCCCATGTGAACCACATTTTAAGACAGAAAGTCATGCATGGGTGGAATCAGATTCCTTGTTTTCTTTTGCAAAGCAATTCATTAAAACATCATAACTTTTCTGCTTCAACAGATACAAAAAGACGGTAACAGAGAGAAGATCTTGGGTGGTGGTAACAACATGTTGGTTTGTGGCTTTTATATTGAGCTTCCCTCCCATGTTTGGATGGAACAACCGTGAAACGTTGTCTCACTCAGAGAACTCAACCACCATCCTCTGCCATTTCCTGGCTGTGATCCCCATGTCATACATTGTTTACTTCAATTTCTTCCTCTGCACCCTCACCCCGTTAATTGTCATGGCTGTCCTGTACATCTGCATCTTCTGTACCATCTGGAGGAACTTGAGGGAGAAAGCGGGGCACGGGGCCCAGTCCCACACCTACTTCAGGAAGGAGAGGAGCCTGGCCCGATCCCTGGCTCTGGTCCTGGTGCTGTTCGCCTTCTGCTGGCTCCCCCTGCACATTATGAACTGTACTGCCTACTTTGGCAGCCCGTCAGACATACCCCACACAGCCTTCTATGTGGGCATCCTCCTTTCCCATGCAAATTCAGCTGTCAACCCAGTCGTCTATGCCTTCAAGATCCACAAGATCCAGGGAGCGTACCTGAGGATCTGGAGGAGGTTCTTTGTGTGTCGCGATGACAACCTGGGCTCTCAGAGCAATCATACCACTGAGAACAATATCAGCAGCAACCCTAACGTTGTGAGCAAGGGATAGTTAATGATGTGTTGAATGATAATCCCACATATTTATTCTCTGATACTTTGAAAAAGATAATCCCAGGGATGCAGATCAGATGAAGTGGTCTACATCATTAATATCATAATGAGCATTATCTTATCATCAAAACCATACTCACATTATATTTACATTCTTTACTAAAACTTTAGCTGACAAACTGGTTATTTTTATGTTTTTACTTCAGTTTTCATTGATTTTATCAATCACTATACAACTGACCACATGTTGGATTTGTCTTTTCTCCATGCTTTGAATGGCACAAGCTATGTCTGTCTGTGATAGATGGTGGCGTTACTACACTCCAGACTGCCCACACAATCCATGCTAAATTTTAGTCGCTTTTAAATCAGCCCTACAGACCTCCTGAAAGGTAGAAATACAAGAAAAGGATCAATAAATATGCGTGAGTTTGTCTGATTTGGAAACAGATAAAACCAAACAAACGGGCTGCTCCATACGTGTCGATAGGTAGCCTATATTGTTTGTCAGTGTGAGACAGAGGGGGACGTCGCTAGAGTGACATTTGTGGAAGTATTGCCACAGAAATTCAGCAATTTGTTGATTTTCTTAAACATTATATAACGTCATAATACATGTAAACAGTATATGACAAGTAATCCTTCATGTACTATCATGCACCCTCTGTTTGTAACAGACCGGCAGAAAATTAATGGCAGCGGACCGCGGTACGCTAGCAAAGTTCCCTTTTATGCCTTTCCCTAACCCTAACCCTTACCTTAACATCACAATATTATACTTAACCTTAAAGCTTAAACCTTAATGGTGAAACTGCCATGTCCGTTTGCGATATTATAACAACAAAAAGGTTACTTCAAACATTTATTTTTCCCTCTGACATAATTGCACGCGCGATAGAACGTCAGAGTATGTTTTCATCAACCAAACAAAAACAATAACACATTTGCTGGGGCAAACTGTGGCACTGTTTCCCCTCACGCAGATTTCAGCTTTAACCGTAGCCCTTTCCTGCAGTCAAATGATCTTGTGGCCTCATGGGTGGAATGTTATTCATATTTTTCATAATTTCATGATTAATAAAAAAACATTTATTTTGCTGTTGCCAAAAATCCAATGTTTCTATGTCAAACAGTTTTGTTATATTTCAGTCTTCTATGATGTATATAAAGTGTAATATTGGGATGCAAACTCAAAATTTAATACATTTCAACTCTATATCTGACATGGTGTCTTCTTTTTTAAGCCCATGACCATGTGTGTGAGGTGTATATCTTTGTTACAAAGTAGATTTGTTTAAGACAAACACTCTGTGTGAACCTGATTTAGCCCACTGCAGTAAAAAGTTAAAGGGGTAGTTCACCCAAATGACAAAATTATATATTGGTTTTCTTTACCCGGTAAGCATTCTATGTACAAGGAATGACAGCAGTGCATTTTTTTTAAAGTACAAAGTGTTTGTTAGGTGTTAAGCCTGTGTCAAAATATGCTTAAAATTATTAAAAGACAAAAAAGCTATTGTGATTGTGTTGAATTGGGTGTGGAAAATAAAGATAGACATGGTTTTAAAAAGGTAGTGGTAATATTTCATTTAGTACAGAAATCTGTAGGCAGCTTAACTTACCCTGTCCTGCGGCTCAATTTACCCTATACCTGGGGTAAGTTCTGCCAAGAGACCACTTTTTTTGGACAAGCTATGTTTTCAAAACTGTAATGTTTACATGAAATCTGATTATTACCAGGGATACACAACATCCTGAAATATACAGTATGTAGACAGGGCCTGACCTCCAGGGGATCCCCATTGATTTTGTTAGTCATTCTCACCCAGATATCATATTAACATGGCATAAGTAATTACAAAATAAAGAACATACAGTGGGGGAAAAAAGTATTTAGTCAGCCACCAATTGTGCAAGTTCTCCCACTTAAAAAGATGAGAGAGGCCTGTAATTTTCATCATAGGTACACGTCAACTATGACAGACAAAATGAGAAAATAAATTCCAGAAAATCACATTGTAGGATTTTTAATGAATTTATTTGCAAATTATGGTATTTGGTCAATAACAAAAGTTTCTCAATACTTTGTTATATACCCTTTGTTGGCAATGACACAGGTCAAACGCTTTTCTGTAAGTCTTCACAAGGTTTTCACACACTGTTGCTGGTATTTTGGCCCATTCCTCCATGCAGATCTCCTCTAGAGCAGTGATGTTTTGGGGCTGTCGCTGGGCAACACGGACTTTCAACTCCCTCCAAAGATTTTCTATGGGGTTGAGATCTGGAGACTGGCTAGGCCACTCCAGGACCTTGAAATGCTTCTTACGAAGCCACTCCTTCGTTGCCCGGGCGGTGTGTTTGGGATCATTGTCATGCTGAAAGACCCAGCCACATTTCATCTTCAATGCCCTTGCTGATGGAAGGAGGTTTTCACTCAAAATCTCACGATACATGGCCCCATTCATTCTTTCCTTTACACAGATCAGTCGTCCTGGTCCCTTTGCAGAAAAACAGCCCCAAAGCATGATGTTTCCACCCCCATGCTTCACAGTAGGTATGGTGTTCTTTGGATGCAACTCAGCATTCTTTGTCCTCCAAACACGACGAGTTGAGTTTTTACCAAAAAGTTATATTTTGGTTTCATCTGACCATATGACATTCTCCCAATCCTCTTCTGGATCATCCAAATGCACTCTAGCAAACTTCAGACGGGCCTGGACATGTACTGGCTTAAGCTGAGTCCCTGGTGGCGTAGTGTGATACTGATGGTAGGCTTTGTTACTTTGGTCCCAGCTCTCTGCAGGTCATTCACTAGGTCCGCCCGTGTGGTTCTGGGATCTTTGCTCACCGTTCTTGTGATCATTTTGACCCCACGGGGTGAGATCTTGCGTGGAGCCCCAGATCGAGGGAGATTATCAGTGGTCTTGTATGTCTTCCATTTCCTAATAATTGCTCCTACAGTTGATTTTTTCAAACGAAGCTGCTTACCTATTGGAGATTCAGTCTTCCCAGCCTGGTGCAGGTCTACAATTTTGTTTCTGGTGTCCTTTGACAGCTCTTTGGTCTTGGCCATAGTGGAGTTTGGAGTGTGACTGTTTGAGGTTGTGGACAGGTGTCTTTTATACTGATAACAAGTTCAAACAGGTGCCATTAATACAGGTAACGAGTGGAGGACAGAGGAGCCTCTTAAAGAAGAAGTTACAGATCTGTGAGAGCCAGAAATCTTGCTTGTTTGTAGGTGACCAAATACTTATTTTCCACCATTATTTTTTTTATTTTTTTTCTCAATTTGTCTGTCATAGTTGACGTGTACCTATGATGAAAATTACAGGCCTCTCTCATCTTTTTAAGTGGGAGAACTTGCACAATTGGTGGCTGACTAAATACTTTTTTCCCCCACTGTATGTAGAATTGCATAAAATGAGTTTTAAAACTGCAAATATGT
Source organism: Coregonus clupeaformis (assembly GCF_020615455.1). NCBI lineage: Eukaryota > Metazoa > Chordata > Actinopteri > Salmoniformes > Salmonidae > Coregonus > Coregonus clupeaformis. The sequence goes on along the minus strand of NC_059203.1, from coordinate 49,736,796 downwards.
CTCTCCTCCCCATGGCAGAATGGGTAGATATTTTGTTGTTGAGTAGAATGAGTAGAATTGCATAATGTTTTGAATAACATGTATATGTTTTCCATGGCACCAAAACAGGCTGAAATTTCAGCCGTTTTTTTCAAACAGCTCTTACACTAAAAGGGCATTATCATCATGTTCACCATTTCACTGTATTCTTCCAACCTCATAGTGTGGAAATATATATAAAACACAGGAAAATCCCGTTTTTGGCTGCACTGGGCCTTTAAAACTGCAACATCTTCTCTACGCCCCATGGCAAAATGTGTAGAATTGCAGGAAATGCAACTCACATTTTTCTCTCCACCGTCAAGAGGGGGCCCCCTGGCTGGTGTCTACAAGTGTTGGGATGAATGAGGCCTGGGACAGGAACTGTGTTGTCCCTGTCGGTCCCTAACCCCTCCATGGTCCCTCTTGTACTCCTTCACAGCCTCCACCCTAATCTTCTCCTTTGGGAGCAGTGCCTCGTAACACCGGGAGTAACCCACCAGGGGTAGGAACTTAAAGTCTCCATGACGACCACCCAGCAGGAAATGCACCCTGAGGAGAGGAGACCAGGAAGTTAGAGATAGGGGCGATTACTGGCCAAAATTATGTTGTGTCATATTCATATACCCAAAAGGCTAGAACCGGGCCTTAATATAGATATCTGTTAGAAAGAATACTATATTTCCCTTGACGGAGTGATGCTCAATGTAAAAAAGGCTCAACTTACCCCACTCTCCCTACTCTATTCTTCATAGCCCTCTCTAGATTTACCTGGCATAGCCGATACAGGCACAAAATCCTTCTAATGTCAGCTTGAGAGGTTATTAAACATATAATGAAGAGCTTTTGCCAATGTATTTCAGCACAGGTTTCCTTTACCATGTTGGCGTTATGGTAGCATTTTGCATGCTGAGAATGAAACTGAAAGTGAACAGGAGGAGGAGTAGGACAATGATGCAGGAAAGAAGAGTGTTTAAAAGGATAGTTCACCCAAATTACAAAATGACATTGGTTTCCTTACCCTGATAGCGGTGGACAAGGTAAGACAGCAATCTGAGCTTTTGGTATTGTTTACCTGGCCACTGTCTCCAAATGCTAAGTTGTTAGCATTTGTGTCCAAAAACCAATGCAAGTCAGTATCCCAGATATTAGCACTTTGTGGGGTGTTTTATGTCCAAATCATCCCAAAGTGTCTACGGGTTACTTTAAGAAAGTTACTTTAAGATGATTTGGACATAAAATGCAAATAATGCTATCTAACTCTATGGAATATTACCATCTCTGCAATACCATTATACCATTTTCAATGTAAAAGTCTTCAAGTATTGTATAAATAAAATACATACTTTAACACACTACTGATGCATTGTATAAATAACGTTTAAAAAGTTAAAAGTGATGTGTTGCTCTCTGTCAGTGAGATATGCTGCAAAGCTTTTCTTTATGTTGACTACAGAAACATAATATTTACATGTGGTTGAGTTTTGGTTTTCACACCTCCTTAGCCTATTTATTGCCAATTCAGCTGTCAACCCAGCCATCTATGCCTTCAATATCTGCAAGATCCAGGAAGCGTACCTGCAGATCTGGAGGAGGTTCTTTGTGTGTCAAGAGGACAATCTGGGCTCTCACAGCAACCAGACCCCTGAGAAGAATTTCAGCAGCAACACTAGTGCAGCCAGACATGACTGATGTTTTCAACATTGTGAATAAAAGACAGTTAGTTAGTGATATGTTAGTTAGTGATATGTAAAGATCTTTACTCTAGTGTAGTAAGAAGTGATAGTTCTAGGGTTTTAATGCCTGAGAAGCCGGTGTTTGGAGGATATATTGGCACAGGTGTTGTTAGCAAACCTTGCCAATATATCCCCCGAACACCGGCTTCGAGGGCATTATCACTTTTAAGCAACGGGTTACCAACATATTAAAATAATGATTGACATATTTTCATTAAAAACTTTATTTTTATGAATTTATTCATACTATTTCATCCTTCCACAAGATATAGTCCCGACACAAATCTAGGGTTGCTACCCAAGCTGGCTGGTCGTTCGTTCTATCGGTTCGGTTGCTAGAGACGCGACCCAGTCGTTCAGTCTTTTTGTTCTGTATCTATGGACGTGACCCAGTCGTTCGTTCTAAATGTTCCATTGCCATACTGGCTGGCAATGATCTTATCCCTTGCTTGCTAGCTAGTCAACTACGGCTAACTTACAGTCACGTCAAAAAGTGCAGCCAGAATAACAGCAAAGTAGCTGCATTTACATTTGTTGAAGCTGTTTTCTACTAGCATTTATTTGGATATATCCATAACAATGAGCTAATGAGGCGCGATTTTGCCTGGCATAGAAAATGTGCTCACTCGTTAGGACACTAAGAGGAGTTAGCCAACAACACACCTAACGCAATCACTTCAAACTGAAGCTGGAAAGACTGCAAACTAGCTGCACTTCGTTTCGTTTGACCTTTGTATATATCCATAAAAATTATGCATGCTGATTCATTATTTCGACTGGCTGAGAAACGCTGCCTGTCTCGTCCCGACACAATCATTACTATGGGACATCTGGAGATCGAATTTTAATATGGAAACAATGTTGCAAATGTCAGTGAGACAGACAGTAAGATTTATACAAATCTCAGCTGTTGAAAAATAAATGTTAGTCTAAATGAAATGTGAGATAGGGTCTAGATGCTTTTTATAGTGGAGATCAAGTTTATAAATTGCTTGGCTGGGCTGATGAGACAGTGGATTGTGCAGTCAGATGGAACAGAGTAAATAGGTGTTTTAACATCATAGATTTAGCCGGTGGTAACTTGTGGAATAGACACCGGCTGGAATGCAGTTTTAACCAATAAGCATTCAGGATTAGACCCACCTGTTGTATAACTGTTATAGGTCAGGGAGAGATGTCAAAGTATTTTATTTTTGCATTGTTCAATGGTTTTGGCATATCGCAGCAAATAGCATTTCTTGTGAATGAAGGAGAGAATGAAAAGCTTGTAAGTTTCATTTCAATGTTGCATTTCCTGTGTCTAAATGCCAGTTCCTCAAATGTACTGTATCACAGGGGTTTCCCAGAATTGGAAATAAGATGTACTACCTTACAGTTATCCAATAAATAAATACTTCTCTAATTACCTTTTTTATGATTACAGTTATTTTTAACACAACCACACTTCAACTTTTCACATAAGGTTGTGTTTAACGTTAAGAGTCTGTAGACCTCTACAAATAGCTCTCTGACATTCTTCGATATCATCATATATGTTCTGAGATTAAGAAATCCAATCTAAAGTAAAGTTTTTATTTCAAAATGGTTTGTAAAATACATACTATTACATTTGATGTATTATACAAATGTTGTAATGACAATATTGTGTCTTGATTAATATCTATTGGCTTGCAGCACATCCCTATATTCCCCTAGTCTTGTGTAAGCACACTAGATGGCAGTGGGATATGTTTTTTATTATTGCGATGTGGCATATTGCAATAGATGAACAAATGCATTGTGTTCCTGCCATAGTGATAAAATGGCTGGGTACTCTGTATCAGACCTCAACTGACCTTCCTGGCAGTTGTTTATATTTTCTTTAAAGAGAAGTAGCTACAGACTGTAACTGTTCAAGTCATTGTGATAATAGTACCATCGCTGTGCTAAATTTAGATGTAGTTGTCCCCCATGATGAAATCTGGCTTTTTAACTTTCCAATTTATAGACATTTGGGGAGTAAGGGGGTTGAAATCTTGTGACACAAGTGACACAGGGTTGACAAAGGGGCACTTTAGCAAGCCTTTATTCACATAACATATCTGATTATTGAATTCTCCATGTGGTCTATATTAAAAGGCACTACATTTAGTGTAACAGGCTTTAAAAATTAAATATTGGTGCACAATTTCTACTTAAAATATCAAAGGGACGCAAAAAGGCACTCTTTTTGTGGAACGACCCTAATACCCTCTCAGCAACTTTTGAATTGACTGGCAGTAAATGTATAAACCTATATCATGTATGGTTACTGACTACAAAATAAGGCTTATATCCCTATAACATGTATAGTTACTAACAAAACAATCTTCAGAATTGAAAGTAGGAGTAATCAGATGTCTTTAATGCCCTAAAAAGTCTGATTAAAAGACTAGATGCTAGTTTAATAGCTTTATTTAACCTGTATTAATTCATAACACCTTGAATAATGTTACCATAAAACAAGCCTAAAAGCACTTATTTAGGGCTTGATTTGGTTCCTGAGAACCAACCCTTATAGTTTAAGTTTTGTAACACATGCATTCTCTATTGAGTGCATTTCATATTCTTTCATTCATGAGTAGCTCTGAATCGTGAACCTCCGAGGTCTCTGGAGTCCTGCTGCTCCTTGGCCACCAAGTGGCGCTGGCGAGGCTATAAACACATTAGTGCTCCAGCAGTTGCTTTATCATAGTGAGATTGCATCCAATGCACTGAGGAATTCAGAGAGTAGCTTTCTGTGGAGTTCCTCATTGCTGCCGACAGTCATTGTGCCTCTCAAGGAAGGCAATAGACTGTATAGTTATCACCTGAATAGGATTAAATCCCTCCCACAAACTATACAACCTACTACCTCACCTCGCCAGGACACATTCACCTGAAAGACTGACGGATGAAGGGGGAATGTAATTAAAACACACTCAAACAGATACAGCGAGAGGCGACAACACAAACACACTCGCCCTAAAGTACACTTTCACTCAAACACAACAGGCCCCAATAACCCAAATAAAGCATTGGGTGGTCTAACAAAGGAAATGTTACCCATCCTCATTTTGTCCTTGAACAGTCTATGAATGGGTATAAATGGAGGTGATATGCTAATGGTGTAACTTCCCCAAAGAGCAGAGACAGGCTGCAGGCAGGTGTCCAGGCTGGGAAGATGGGTGGGACAGCCAGGGGAGAACGGTCAATCTTCAGGGGTATTGACGATCAGTCTGTCTCCTTAGGAAAGACAGTAGATTGTATAGTTATCTCAGAGGGAGGACATATACCCCACAACTATTCAATCTACTACCTCAGCCTCAAGGACAGGTGCTTAGTCTGGCGTCGACCCAGAGATGAGGTTAGGAGTTCTACTGGAGAACTGTGAGCGAAAGCTAAAAATTAAGAGAGAAAGAGAGTATTTGTATGGTTAGTGGTTGATCATTACTGTACATAAACACATGCACACACCCTTGCACATTTGCATTCGTACAAAAGCTCATACACATAGACGCACACACACTCAAACACACTACAGGACAGTACATTAAGCCAACTTGAATGAATCAGGCATTAACAGAAACCCTGCACATATCCAGATCATTCAAATGACATCCCTCACAATGGACTGAAGAGGAGGTGGTCTGGTAACAATTTTATAGGGAATTACCTCCAAGGAGCAATTTCCTCTCTGGTTCTGGCTCTGCTGTTTAATCCTGGGCCTGGTTAAAATTCGCCACCACAGATTGAAGCTGTGAAAGCTCAACTGCTTTGCTTTGTATGAATTGTGCTACTGAACTACATCAGTTCACAACATCCCGAGGAATCATCAGTTCGTATTATGGCAACGACAGGCGTGTCCGTGTCACTATGACAGTTATACGGACAGCAGGCATGTAATGTGATCGCAACGGAATCGCAAAAGGTAGCTTTTGCCAAAAGATTAACAAAATAAAGACGAAACAATGCAGGCGTTACAGAAAGTGTGCTAATTTGTGCACGCCTAAAGCGTAACTCACTGGCATCCAGAAAGGTTGGCATGCAATAAAGAAGAGCCGCGCCAGGAGTTAGTGCCCATTTTTTCTAGAAACTTGGGTCTTTCCAGCCCTACAACCCCACGGAAGCTTGCTGTTTAATTGCTTGCTTATTTAAACATGGCTTCCCCCGGTTGCCTCCCCCTAGCCTGCACAGAGCTGTGTGGATAGCCTGCAAGAAATGCAAAGGAAGGAAGGGGAAAGGATGAAAACAAAATGGCAGCGCTTCGGCCATTTTAGGGAGTTGCTTGGCACTCTTAAGTGACAACATCTGTGGGGCAGAAACCTGTGAAACTCTCTCACTGCTTCTTTTAATCCATCAGATTGGATCTCAGATGGAGTTTTCTGTTTGTTTTGTCTGGATAAAAGGCGGCACTGTTATGCCCATCTGAGTGGATAAGATCAATGACTTTTACCACTTTCCAGCTTCCATAATTTCAAAGAGATGAAGGTGAATGAAAACCGATAATATTCCATCGTTTTTATGCTGACATGGTATTTGGTAGTGAACTATAAAGATGTTTTTATATTATTTTTTAACCTAGTCTCAGTCCCCCTTAATACAATGTTTTTTTTTTATCAGTGTGAAAGCCATTTACAGTTCTTTGAAAAAGAGCTCAGTGTTAGCTGTGCCAACTAGAGTTTGAAGTACCAGCTGGGCAGTGCAGCCCATGCCTCCCAGGGCAATGCTTTGGCTGGGTGGGTTGGGCCGGCTCAGGCAGTGTTATGGTAGACGATGGTCAAACCATGCAGAGGCCCCACCGCTTTGCATAAATTAGCATGTAAACCATAGCCTCTGAAAGGCACCAGGGCAGTTCATTAACATTCTGAAATTCCTCTTTGGCCTAATTAGGGCAGACAGTGATTGAAATGTTTTGGCAGGCCACAAGGCTGTTTGTAGGAGTGTCAGGGCCTGCCGAGTGGGGCCGAATGAGAAGGCAGTGGGGCAGGGAGGGAGTGGAGGCCTTAATTGAGATGTTGAATTAATTAGACTCCGAATGGTATCAGCCTCCCTTGACTGGCCACTGTGCACAGATGTGACAGACTGAGGGGGACACTGATTTCTATTGACAAAAAAATAAGTTCAAGGCATCGATTGAAGGCTTAGAGCTGAATCGTAACTTGATTTATGAATGTCTTATAAAGTTTACATTAGTTTGAGTTACTTTGATCTTGAAGTTAAGATTCAGCTTTTTGAGAAAGAGAGATGAATTCAGGAACACTTTCTATGAAGTCCATATGCAGCATTATACATGTACACATAATGCAGTATGATAGAGTAATAATGCAGTATAAGCATAGTTATAGACACACATAAAGACTCATGTAGACTCATAGCTCCGTATACCAATATTAATTATGCATTATTAGTTTAATCATTGCCGGTCACTTTTTCCTCAAGGACCATATAGCATTCTAATGACCATCAGTGTGATGCATTTCAATTTTTTTTGCCAATGAGCATATTACTGCATCATAATCTTTGTTATGGTGTGTTATAGTATACTTATAAGCCACTATAAAGTCATCTTTGTTTGCTTTAGGTAAAGTGATGAAATGCCTACGGCAGACAGATATAATACACCATAAGTTGTTGCTATTCAATTATAAATTGCACAGCAAATTGGCCAGTGTTGATTTTTCAGTGTAACATTTCTAGTGTTGATTCAGGACCGAAATTAACTCTGAAATTAACACTCAGTGGTGTAAAATAACCCTAGTGTTGGTGTTAATAACCAGAGTTGCTGCACCAACTGCTGTTCACGAGGTGAGACAGCTAAAGCAGCTTCTGGACTGAGAGAGAGAAAAAGGTGCCGTACGAGATGAGACTATAAAAATCCTGAAAGATGACAGTCTTCCTCCAAGGGGAACTGTCCAAGAAGGAGGACTTCATCCGAGAGTTCACTCGTGTAAAAAAATAAGAATCACTTGAAGCCATTTAGGTTAGGAAAATGATGAAAAGTAGAAATGAAAATAAGACAAAGTACATACTTGAAAGCACATTTGAAAACATGCATTTTGGATATTTGTACAGGATATTGTGCTTGCCTATTTCTCTGGCTTGACCCCATCAAAGTATTTCTTTTGAATGTGCAGATGTGAAGCAGTTCAAAGTGGATATTTCAGATCACTCAGCTGATGATTCAGATGTTCATGACACCTCTGCCCTTTCTGAATCTTCAATGGATTCAACTCCCAAGAGAGGCCCAGTGAAACAGAATAGATCTGCTCCGAAACACTCACATACACACACAGATTGGAAGGAACCCACACTCAAAGATTTAAGTGACAAATAAGTGAGATTTGAATGAATAGCACAACATCATTGATAACAAAAACACATTAATTCAAACTTGTGTTAGTGGACTGTCTGTTATTCCTGAATGTGTATTTAACCACATTTAATGTGCCTCTTCCCTCAGTGAAAAACACAAGAAGCATCATTGCCAGGTACAAGTTGGCTCTTCAAGGCTTCAAGCAGGGAAACTCTATGAGGCCCGCCTTTGAGACTGTTGGACTGGACCGGACCACAATTGGCCATACAGCTCCAGTTGCCGAGCTGCATCTGGCAGCGCCAGACATTCATAGCCCATAACCATGTGTGTGAGGTGTATACTTTTGTTTCAAAGTAGATTTGTTTAAGACTACCAAGAAACACTGACCCTGATTTAGCCCACTGCAGTAGAAGCTTTTAAGGGTTTAGGCCCCTAGAAAGAGAGGGTGGAGAAGCTGTCCTCTTTTGTGGAGAGATGCCGCTCTGCCATGACCACGGATGATGAAAATAAGATATCACAAATGAAAATAGGTAGAGAGCTGTTGTTGTTGTGCTGGTCCTAAGTAAGAAGTTACTCTGCTAGATGTTGCTGCTCTTCTTTGTTGTAAAATTGTGGTCCTCTGTTGCTCAGTTGGTAGAGCATGGTGCTAACCATGCTAAGGTTGTGGGTTTGATTCCCGCTGGGACCAGCAATTCTGAAGCTCTATGTTGCTGTACATTATACGTGATTAAGATTACACCTATAATGCATTAGGAGTATTGGTATACGGAGCTATGAGTCTACATGAGTCCTTATGTGTGTCTGTAACTATGCTTATACTGCATTATTACTCTATCATAGTGCATTATGAGTACGTATAATGCTGTATAATGCATATGGAGCTTCATAGAAAGTGATACCGTTTAGGTAATATCCAGACTGTATACAATTATTTAGATGTCTTAATAAAGTCAAATAAGAAATGCATTTTGATATGCATTTGCAGTTGGATTTTGTTGGAGTAACTCCAAAGGTCTTCATTAATGATTATCTGGTTGCTTATGAATAATAAACAAAACAGCCCGTTAACCTGAAATAAGATGGTTGTCAATTTCAAAACATTTAATGGTAAAATAATAACACATTAGTAACGCTTGATCAAAAATAAGGTTGCAATAATAATAATAATATGCCATTTAGCAGACGCTTTTATCCAAAGCGACTTACAGTCATGCGTGCATACATTTTTGTGTATGGGTGGTCCCGGGGATCGAACCCACTACCTTGGCGTTACAAGCGCCGTGCTCTACCAGCTGAGCTACAGAGGACCACATAATCACTTGTATGGTTTAGTACCAAGAAGCTATACTACCTTTCGACACCATTGTTTCTATATGAAACTCATCATCCTGCTTGAAGTGCTTGTAGGCAGTGACTAGTCACTCAACAGTGCTTCATGACAATGATGGGCCTCATAGGTCTGTGAGAGATTTTTTGTCATGCCTGAAGATTCGATGCATGACAACAAGGGATGGAAGTAACTGAGAATCCAGAATATGTTCAATGATTGAGTGTATTTGGATTAGTGTATTAACTGTATCACTGTATGAGTCCTAAATATATAAACACAGATCTGCAGGCTTGGTAGATATATAGTAAAACACATATTTGTACACATAATATATAGCCTACCAAAACAGACACATTCAAACTTGGAAAAGACAGACAATACTCACAAAAACTAAATGTTCATGTCGGCTAAAACCTGTATCCTTATTATCACGTGTTCAAATCCCAGACTGCTCACTCACTGACTATATTGCACAAAAGAAAATGGCGAGAGGAGCTATGTTCCTATTCCACTTTCCCTGAGAAAGACATCATCAGAATGCATCCCCTTATAGAAAGAAGCTCTTCTCGTCTTCGTGAGACGAGTAAAACAGCCGTCACGAAAAAAAAAACTTGGTTAGAATGTTCCATACTGTGTAATAGCTGGATAACGAATCGCTCGCAATTCATATTTTGCCACGAGCGCAATACGAAAAACATATATCATGAGTTGGTGCTGGTCCATAGCGAAACACTGGGCACGACCTAGAGGGTAGAGACTGGGGAAGAATCTTGTACGCTCCTCTCTTCAATATCCGGTGCCAAGAAATGGGCATTGTCTGTGTGCCAAGCTGAATCTCAATGAACCAAAAAGCGGGCGATGTAGTGGAGGGAGCATGGCAATGCTTGCCACTGAGGGGGAGGGGAATATTGGCACCGAAGCAATGGGAGTCTACCATGGGAGTTTGTGGGAGTCTATATGTGACAATACAGTAGCTACTATGGCATTGCTTACAATTGGACCGGACTTACACCATCGCAACAACAGCTAGATACAGTACTCACGTTTTCAATTCGGAGAAATGTCCAGATAGAGGTCTAATGCATTAGTCAGAGTGTTTGATCCTGTCTGTGTGTGTGTGTGTGCTACTCCATTTGTTGAAGATGATCATCTCACTATATGTGACACATCCTGTATATTTTCCCTCTTGTTGCGTTTGCCAGGATACAATTAGAAATGTTTTGATCGCATGTCACTTCAGTATGGTAATTATTGAAAAGGAAGTGTCTATTATCAGGTCGAGCTCGCCCATTTGCAAGCAACTGCCCATTTTAATATTTAATATTAATATTTAGAACAATACGCTATTTAGTGGCTGTGTCAATAAATATCCAATCATTTATGAACAATGCTTTCAAGCCAGAAATCACTGGTGAAAAAACATTTGCTTTTCACATATATTCAAAATAGATTTAGCAGAGATCAGTTGATCAAATCACCAGTAGACAAATAGTATATCCCAGTGTTGATCTGACAAAACCGCTTTCATAAAATCAATCTGCATTTTTAAGTTAGTGTACTGTTGGGAGTCAATCAGCATTTGCTTCCAATCTTAACTATAATATATAAATAATATAATATATATGGCATTAACTATGTATGTACAATGAAAAAAGATTACCATAGTGTTCTGTACTGTACCCTGGACCAGGTGTGCTCCTTCTTCCCCTAGCCAAGTAGTCCAAGTTCACTGTCTTCCTCATGTTCATGTTCCAACCCTCCAGTCTACCCTTTCTGCTAATACCAGACTCAGGCTCCACATGTTTTTTTTTCTCAAAGTTCAATTTCCTATTGAGCCTACTATAGGAGTGTTGTAAAGTCCTCCACTATAGATATAGGCATACTATATGTTTAACATATGGGCTAAAGCAAGTTAACTTTTCTGTATTACAGTAGCCTACTTCTGTTCCCTATATTGACTGAGAGAGAAACGATTCATAATGTAAATCGGCTCGACCGGAGGAGAACGCCCTGGTTGCAAAAATAGCGGGCCCCAAACAGGAAGTATGTCTAGCGTTGACCTTGTTTGACTCCATCATGTGGTCTCTGGAGGCCTCAATGTAGCATAGCCATCCCTCTGTTTGTGATAACATGCAGCACCTAACTGCACTCAAACATGAGACAGGCCTAGATGACTGTTTAATATTTAATAGCTGCATGTTTCACTTTGTTCAATATTCATCCCCATAGTTACAAAGAAAACAAATAATTGTATTTTATACAGGCCCATATCACTTATGCATATTGATACCAAATTTGACAATTACGGTCTTCTACTGAATTCAAATTTACAAGCTGTTAGTACAACATCAAGTTTGTTCTTTTTCAGAATCATGTTACATTGTCTACTATTTCCAAAGAACAATAAAATATGTTCACCGAAATCTAAAACTTTCCCCTCTATTTTGTAGAAGTTGGATACATCAAAGAGTTAAACGAAACATTCAATATTGTTATTTTTTTCCTTCTCAGTGGCCTTCAAGTGTTATCAAATTGGATTGTTTGAGTATGCTTATAGTTCCTGATAAAGGCAAACAGACTTTGTTCCTGGTAACCAGCACGTCCGTGTAACCGGGGGGAGGAGACACACAAATAGCAGGGGATATGAATGGCCTGGCTTCCAAAAAAACATATCATCAAGTAACATGACAAGTTCATCTGAGGAAAACAGAACGAACGGGGGGAGGAGGAAATCAGCTCATTTTCTGTCTCTTCCGCACCTTCCCTACCCCCACCCTTTTAATTTTTTTCTCTATTACTGTAGCTTAAGCTTTCTGTATGCCATGCTCTCTTTCACACGCACACAAACACACTCGCACACTAAGCAGATAATAGACTGTAGGTAATATACAAAAACTAGAGAAACATTTTGTAGGTACAGTAGGCCTTGGCTACTTGAGCCATTGAATGCTGTGCATTGTAGTAGGCCTACGTGTACTGGCAAAATGTCAAGACTTTTGACGCTCCTTTACTGAAAGTAGAGTTACTGTAAATAATTACGAGCCACTTCAACATAAATCCACACTTGGTTTTTAATTTTAATTTAATTCTGCAGGATTAAAAAACGACATGCCAACAATAACAACTTAAACCTAAATTGTAAGTGCAGAAATGCTGAAAAAGCATTCAAACATGCTCCATCTGATATTGAGACCCTACAATCGTACAATACAAGATCCTTCATGCATAGAACAATGCTTGCATCAGAATGATCTGGTTCATACTGGTTTCTGCACAGGTCTGTAGAAAACAGCAGTAATTTGACTGTTAGTTACCAAATTAGTACACAGCAATTGTTCCAACATTTCTTATTAGCTCATTTAACGTTATCATGTAGTTTGACATCTCTGTTTCACCTTTTAACACATCCGTAGTGAGAGCCGTTGTGAAACAAAGCATCCGGGGCTTTCTAACTAGTTACCTTTTTAGATTATGTGACTGTATTATGACTTGAACTGTCATAATAATTAATGCAAAAACCACTGAGGCGAGATCAGGGTCTCCATGTTGAAAAGAAATCAAATCACCCAAAACATCAGCATATAACTGTTTTGTGTGCGGAGATACTGTAAATATGTTACGGACACATTGTAAGAGACTTTGAATGCTGGAATATAATCTAAGAACAAAATTGTACATATTCATATTGTGGCTGCTAATACTAGAGTCAAATGAATTTTACAAAAAGAAAAAAAAAATGTTGAGTTCACTATGTTCACTAGAGCTGCTCTTTTTTTTCTGGAAGTCCTCATCTTTTGGTCATACCTATTGTATATTCCAGTGTTTCCTACACTACGGACAATGTAGGAGACTGGTTGCCGATATTTCACTATGTTTTAAACCTTACGGAATTGAATCCTGCGAGAAAGATAAAACGTAGTGTAAATATGCAGAAGTAATTTTGTTTCAAAATATTTCCCTTTTAAACCTACGAGAGGTGCCGTTTTGTTTCTTTTTAGGGCTTTGGGGATAGGATTTATGGCATAGTAGTGTGATTAAGCTCTCTTTGCCTCATAATGATGCATTAAATGTTTTTGTTCACACCAAAAAAGCAACTTCAAAGGCCAGACCCAGCCATGAGACCACTAAGAGGCCTATTTCTTTTTCCTTTGGTGTCTGTTATATCTAAAACTTCCTACACAAACAAAGCTGTCCATCGCATTCGATATAAAATAATGCATCTTGTCCTGGGAACTGTCTCATGCTCTATTGTACCCTGAAGTGAATAGCTATCACTATATCAACCTTTACTGGCTTTACAAAATGTACAATATGCTCATGGTTGAACTAATTCTCTGTACTACTTCATACGAAAATCAGCTTCATTTCTACCATACAGTAATGGCGAAGATTTCGACATTGAGGCGGGTGCGAGGCAGACACGTGTACAGGAGGAAGATGATGGTGAAAAATAGGAAAAGTGCAAAGGATAAAATATAAAAGATAAGAGTAAAGGAGAGATTGATCAAAAATGAGAAGTCACAGGGCCCTGGCATAGAAGCAGTATCAAAAATGGAAATACCTGGAAGTAGATTTTGTAAAGGACAGTGCAGGGATCTCCGCAGAGATGACCCGAAGGGAACAGGCCATGGTGGTGGTGAAAAAAGGGCGGGGAAGAAAGGAGAGGAGAGCGCATTTCCACGTCCCTCTCTTTCGTCTGCAAGACGAGGGAAAGGCTGAGCAGCGTGCTGGTGAGCAACCCCACTCTAACAAGGGCTGGGGCTTGAGAGCAGTCTCGGCCGTGCCCTCCTCTCTCCCTGCCCACTTTGGCCCAGCTGCCAAGAGGCAGAAACAGGGAGAGGAAGAGAGGAAGAAAGAAGGAGAGAAAGAGAGAGAGAGAGAAAGCATGAGGTCACAACAGCCTGCTCGAACAGATTACTTTCGAAAAAGACACATCTTATTTTGGGTTCGAACCGCAAGTAGTTCGATAGCGGAAATTGAACTCTTAAACATTGAAATCCTCTCTAAAAGAATGGCTGTAAGGAACAACATAACAAAGTCACCCCACATGACCCTTAAACCCAGAGACTGACAGTCTATCATCATAAAGTAATCTCACAGTAACACACTGAGGCAGAGAGAGCAGGAAACAACACACGAGCGCAGAGAGAGGTATCAGAATGAAATACTTACATCGGTTCTTGTACCTCTGGCAAAAAGTGTTGACAGACTTATGACATCAAAACAACTCAATGCCGTAGATTTCTGATGCATTTGGAGGGGAAAGAAAGTACGAGTGAAAGACTTCTCTCAGAGCGTGCAGTGAAACCTTTTGTCAGCAGTTGGCATCAGTCCCAGGTAGTACATGCCTCACGGTTCCCATTTTCAGTAGTCATTACAGACGTCTTTAGCTGTTCTGCACCTGCCTGTGTTTTTGTTTTGATTTGAACCGTTTTCACGCTTTCAGATAAGATGGTAAAATTGCCTGGTTGCAATCTGGTAGATCATTGAGATGAAAGAAAATAAGGAAACCTACCTAAGAGTAGAAAAGTTTCCTTTTTGTCAATGTTACAGAGGAGCGTTTCTGTATGTGTACATTAAATGTGGTTTGCAGGATTAATACCCCAGCAACAAGCTGTGCTGTGGAAAAGCAAAACTGAGGGTGAGGAAAGGGTCAACTTCTGGGAACAGACGGCAGTAGTAAGATAAACCGAATGACAGTGTTCCGCAGGACTCAGTGCCAAGATAAGTTAAAGTCACCAAAATAATCCAGTGTCACTGTGCCAAAAAGTATATTTCACCCCCCTCCTCCTCTGTCTGTCCACCAGAGAGAGAGAGAGACATAGACACATATGTCACATAGACAAGTGCTGCAGTCAAGAACTGTCATCATCTTCTTCTTTTCGCAGGCATTATCCCGGACAGCTCTCTGTGACGTCATCGGCTCTTTTGTTATTTTCTAATTTATTTCTGTCCTTCAATGTACCTTGCATCTCAACCCTCATACACATTCCTCCCAAAAATATTTCTGTTTCCTTATATAAATTCCCCTTTTAATAAACATTAACAATTATCTAGAAATAAATAAGGTTGCCAATATTTCAGGAACGAGCGCAGAGAGAAACTGGAGAATAGAGGAGCTGTGCATGCAAATTCCCTTTACAAATATTTCTCTATGTCTCTCTCTTCCTGCTCGCAAGCAGTGAGCTTGTAAAAAGTTTCAGCTGCAACAGCTTGAGCCAGCCTCCATTGGCAGCGGTTCAAAAGAGTGCTGCCTGTTTCTAAAGCTCTGTGCTGGGGACACGTCTCTGTAAGGCAGCTCGAACTGGCTCTCTGCTCTCTCTCTCACTCCGCCCTCATGTGGGAAAGCTTTGGGGGCAGTGCCCACTCCCAGGCACCCCTCTCATGGCAGTGCCAGCTTAGGCAGTACACAGTAACCAGGCACCTTTTTCTGGTTTTAAGGATCAAAATCTCTCTAAGACTCTGAACCACACAATCACATGCTGTACAGTAGGAGTGAGTGTTGTGCTGTGCTCTCTCAATGAGTATGTACGCCCAGCAGAGAGTGAGAAAGAGGAAATTCAGGCTGTTATCTAATGCGGCGCTACTTCCTGGATCCCTTGTCCTCCATTTCAGATGTGTGTCAGACAGACAGGCAAGCAAGGCAGGCAAGGCAGGCATACAGGGCAGGCAGGCAGGCAGGCAGTACAGGCTCTCACAAGGTTCATGGCTGTTTGCTCTAGAGTTCATAGCAGGTTCTGAATGCATCTCCCTAGTTACTGCACAGTACTGACAGCACTAATTCTGGACTGGGTTAGGCCTAGGATCCTCTGCAAAATATTTTCTTTCCTTTCATGTGAAGGTTTTGAGTTATGAAATTTCTGCTGATTTTAATATAATAATAAAAAATAGAAAATTATTATCTTTTTCAATACAATCTTTTTAGAAATGCATTAGAGCTATTTTAAATGTGATTTATCTTAAAAGGTGGAAAAAAATATCCACTTGACATAGAGAGTCTTTCATTGGTGTAAAATGGGTCATATAGCTTGATGGTTAACTTGAGAAAACAGTAACCCGACCACCTAAACCTCCCCCCCTACTGCACACAATGCTTCTGTTACAATGAGGCCCTCGGGTGCTGTGACACCTCTATCATTACAGTCTGTTTGCACAACTGTTCCTCTCCCACAGCCAGTGTCAGATCAGGACACTGTTCTCCAGGTGAGATGTCACCCCGCTGCAGGGAAAGGCCATGATCGAGAGCATCAAAACCGTGATGTATCATGGGTAAATTGTGACTGACTGATTGATCTACAAATAATATTGAGTAGTTACAGTGGGTATGGTAAGTATTCATCCCCCTTTAATTTTTTTTCACATTTGTTGAGTCACAAAGTGGGATTGAAATAGATTTAATAGTGATTTTTTAAAATGGATCTACACAAAATACTCTATAATGTCAAAGTGAAAAGAAAATTCAAATTTTTTAAACTAATTAATACTAATTAAATAACTAAAATATAGTTGTTGCATAAGTATTCACCCCCTTTGTTTAGGCAAGCCTAAATGAGTTCAGTAGTAAAATTTGGCTTAACAAATCACATAATGACTCTGCGTGAAATAATAAGAGTTTACATGATTTTTGAATGACTGCCCCTTCCTCTGTCCCCCATACATACAACATCTGTAACTTCCCTCAGTCAAGTATTGAATTTCAAGCACAGATTCAACTACAAAGACCAGGGAGCTTTTCCAAAGCCTCATAAAGAAGGGCAGTGATTGGTAGATGGGTAATAATAACAAATCGGACATTGAGTATCTCTTTAAGCATGGTCAAGTTAATAATTATGCTGTTGGATGATGTATTAAACCAACCAGACACATCAAAGATACAGTTGTCCTTCTGAACTGAGCTGCAGGACAGGAAGGAAACTGCTCAGGGATGGCACCATGAGTTCAATGGCTGTGATGAGAGAAAACTGAGGATAGATCAACAACATTGTAGTGACTCCACAATAGTGGCCTAAATGACAAAGTGAAAAGATGAATAAAATATACAGAAAACATGCATCCTGTATGCAACAAGGCACTAAAGAAATATTGCAAAACAACACAGCAAAGCAATACACTTGGCCTGAATGCAAAGCCTTGTGTTTGGGGCAAATCCAACACAACACAGTAACTGCCTCAGTATTTTCAAGCATGGTGTTGGCTGTATCATGGTATGGGTATGCTTGACATCGGCAAAGACTGGGGAGTTTTTCAGGATAAAAAGAAACGGGATGGAGTTAAGCACAGGCAAAATCCTAAAGAAAAATCTGATTCAGTCTACTTCACACAAGACACTGTGAGAGGAATTCACCTTTCAGCAGTACAATAACCTACAACACAAGGCCAAATCCACACTGGAGTTGCTCACCAGGGAGACAGTGAATGTTCCTGAGTGGCCAAGTTACAGTTTTGACTTAAATCTGCTTGAAAGACTTGCTGATCATGATCATGAACACCAGCAACTTGACAGAGCTTGAAGAATTTAAAAATATTAACGGGCAAATATTGAACTATCAAGGTGTGCAGAGCTCTTAGAGACTTACCCAAGAAGACTCACAGCTATAATTGCTCAGGGGGGTGAATACGTATCTAATTAAGGTAAATAGTGTTTTATTTTTCATTAACCTTTTAAAAAATAGAATTTTTCTTCCACCCTGCCATTACAGAGTATTTTATATACATGGTTGACAAAAAAATGACAATTAAATCCACTTTGTAACACAGTAATATATGAACAAATCCAAGGGGGGTACAGTTGAAGTCGGAAGTTTACATACACCTTAGCCAAATGTCAGTAGGTGCTGTAGGTGGGTGTGGTGTGGGAATCAGGCGCAGGACGCAGAAGATAAGTCCAAAAGACTTTAGTAATGCACACTCAAAACACGAGCCAACAGCCCGGAGGCGAGAAAATGCGCACACAGGCGTAAACAAAAGGGCGCACTAAACATGTGCGAAAAATACACTCCTACACAAAGGAGGCAAGCTACAATAGCGCACTGTAAATAGTAGCGCACCAACACGACAGCGAAAACAATCACACACAACACCTGACAAACACAACGAGAACTTATAGGACACTAATGACGCTAAACGACAACAGGTGTACATAATCCAGACAAAACCAAACGAACATAGAAACATACAACGGTGGCAGCTAGTATTCCGGAGACGACGAACGCCGAAGCCTGCCCGAGCAAGGAAGAGAGGCAGCCTCGGCCGAAACCGTGACAGTACCCCCCCCTTGACGCGCGGCTCCAGACGTGCGCCGACTCCGGCCTCGGGGATGACCAGGAGGACGCGGAGCAGGGCGCGTCGTGTGACTACGGTGGAATTCTGTCAGGAGAGACGGGTCCAAAATGTCTCTCCTCGGCACCCAGCACCGTTCCTCCGGGCCGTACCCCTCCCACTCCACCAGATATTGGAGACCCCCCATCCGACGTCTCGAATCCAAAATGGACCGCATGGAGTACGCCGGTGCCCCCTCGATGTCCAATGGGGGCGGAGGAGTCTCCTTGATCTCATTTTCCTGGAGTGGGCCAGCTACCACCGGCCTGAGAAGAGACACATGGAACGAGGGGTTAATACTTTTATACTCAATAGGCAGTTGTAATCTGTAACACACCTCGTTCAATCTTCTCAGGACTTTAAACGGCCCCACAAACCGCCAACCCAGTTTCCGACAGGGCAGGCGGAGGGGCAGGTTTCTGGTAGAGAGCCAGACTCGATTACCAGGTGCGTACACCGGTCCCTCACTGCGGTGGAGATCGGCGCTCGCCTTTTGACGACGGAGGACCCGCTGCAGGTGGACGTGTGCAGCGTTCCACGTCTCCTCCGAGCGCCGCACCCACTCATCCACCGCAGGAGCCTCGATCTGGCTCTGCTGCCAAGGTGCCAGAACCGGCTGGTAACCTAACACACATTGGAAAGGGGTTAGGTTAGTGGAGGAATGGCGTAGGGAATTCTGGGCCATTTCTGCCCAGGGAACGTACCGTGCCCACTCCTCCGGCCGGTCCTGGCAGTATGATCTAAGAAACCTACCCACATCCTGGTTCACACGTTCCACCTGCCCATTACTCTCCGGATGGTAACCCGAGGTGAGGCTCACCGAGACCCCCAACCGCTCCATAAAGGCTCTCCCAGACTCTGGAGGTGAATTGGGGACCTCGATCAGACACAATATCCTCGGGTACCCCGTAGTGCCGGAAAACATGGGTGAATAGAGCTTCGGCGGTCTGTAGGGCAGTAGGAAGGCCCGGCATAGGGAGCAAACGACAGGCCTTAGAGAACCGGTCCACAACGACCAGTATAGTGGTATTCCCCTGTGAGGGAGGAAGGTCAGTGATGAAGTCCACCGAGAGGTGAGACCATGGTCGTTGTGGAACGGGCAGGGGTAGTAACTTACCCCTAGGCAGATGTCTATGCGCCTTACACTGGGCGCACACCGAGCAGGAGGAGACATAAACCCTCACATCCCTCGCCAACGAGGGCCACCAGTACTTAGCACTAAGGCAGTGCACTGTCCGGCCTATACCAGGATGTCCAGAGGAGGGTGACGTGTGAGCCCAATAGATCAAACGATCCCGAACCTCGAGCGGAACGTACGTCCGACCCTCCGGGCATTGAGGAGGACTAGGGTCGGTGCGCAACGCCCGCTCGAGTTCAGCATCGACCTCCCACACTACCGGTGCCACCAGACAAGACTCCGGCAGTATGGGAGTGGGCTCCACGGACCTCTCCTCCGTGTCATACCGCCGAGACAGTCGTCTGCCTTACCGTTCTGTGACCCAGGGATGTACGTGATCTTAAATACGAACCGGGTCAAAAACATATTCCACCGCGCCTGGCGAGGGTTCAGTCTCCTAGCTGCCCGGATGTACTCCAGGTTACAGTGGTCAGTCAAAATGAGGAAAGGGTGTTGAGCCCCCTCAAGCCAGTGCCTCCACACCTTTAGGGCCTGTACCACGGCTAACAGCTCCCTGTCCCCTACGTCATAATTTCGCTCCGCCGGACTGAGCTTTTGGAATAAAAGGCACAGGGGCGGAGTTTAGGTGGCGTGCCGGACCGTTGCGAAAGCACGGCTCCTATACCGGCCTCTGACGCATCCACCTCTACCTGAAATGGTAAAGAGGGATCCGGATGCGCCAGCACCGGAGCCGAGGTAAACAGGTCCTTCAGCCTCCCAAAAGCCCTGTCCGCCTCGGCTGACCACTGCAAACGCACCGGACCCCCCTTCAAAAGAGACGTTATGGGAGCTACCACCTGTCCAAAACCCCGGATAAACCTCCGGTAGTAATTCGCAAACCCCAAAAACTGCTGCACCTCCTTCACAGTGGTTGGCGTTTGCCAATTACGCACGGCTGACACCCGGTCAACCTCCATCTTCACCCCTGACGCAGACAACTGATAACCCAAAAAGGAGATCGACTCCTGGAAAAACAGACACTTCTCTGCCTTGACATACAGGTCGTGCTCCAACAGCCTCCTCAACACTCGGCGCACCAGAGCCACATGCTCGACTCGGGTAGACGAGTACACGAGAATGTCATCTATGTACACGACCACCCCCTGCCCCTGCATGTCCCTGAATATCTCATCCACGAATGATTGGAAAACTGAAGGAGCGTTCATCAACCCGTATGGCATGACAAGATACTCGTAATGGCCCGAGGTGGTACTAAAGGCTGTCTTCCATTCATCGCCCTCCCTAATGCGCACCCAGTTGTACGCGCTCCTGAGATCTAATTTAGTGAAAAAACGCGCCCCGTGCAATGACTCCGTCATGGTCGCAATCAGAGGAAGTGGATAACTGTACTTCACCGTGATCTGATTGAGACCACGGTAATCAATGCACGGGCGTAACCCTCCATCCTTTTTCTTCACAAAAAAGAAACTCGAGGACGCAGGGGAAGTGGATGGCCGTATGTATCCTTGTCTCAGAGATTCGTCTATGTAAGTCTCCATAGCTCTCTTCTCCTCCTGAGACAGAGGATACACATGGCTCCGTGGGAGCGCAGCTCCTGCCTGGAGGTCTATCGCACAATCTCCCTGCCTATGGGGGAGGCAACTGCGTCGCCCCTCGACTTACTGAACACAATAGCCAAATCCTCATACTCAGGGGGAACGTGCAATGCGGGCACCTGGTTTGGACTCTCCACCGAGGTAGCCCCTACGGAAACGCCTAAACATCGACCCCCACACTGGGCAGACCACTCCATCAGAGCCCTCTCCTGCCACGAAATAGACGGGTTATGGATACTCAACCAGGGCATGCCCAGCACCACCGGATACGCAGGCGAGTCGATCAGAAATAGCTGGATCATCTCCTTATGACCCCCTGCGCACACATCCTAAGTGGCGCCGTGACCTCCCTGATCAAGCCCGATCCCAACGGACGGCTATCTAGGGCATGAACGGGAATGGACGTCAACAGGAAGAAGGGGAATCCCTAATTCTAAACAAAATTTTCTATCAACAAAATTCCCAGCCGCGCCTGAATCTACCAGCGCCTTATGCTGGGAATGAGGTGCTACCTGTGGAAAACGCACAGGTATACAGAAGTGCGCAACAGAGAGCTCTGGGTGAGTGGGGCGCCTACTCACCTGGAAGGACTCCCCAGTGCGGGGCCTGTCGTCTTCTCCCCTAGGAGGCCATCCCCAGCACCTAGCCGCGGTGTGTCCTCCACGGCCACAGCTGGTGCAGGAGACGGGCCCCCTCGTACTCCGACCCCTCCTCTCTCTAGCGCCAGCGCCCCCAAGCTCCATAGGGCTCGGCTCGGAGGCGCTGGAGGGTGAAATGGACGGACCCCCCTCGGAACGTCCGTGGGTAGCCAGCAGGGTGTCCAGCCTGATGGACATGTCGACTAACTGGTCGAAAGAGAGACTGGTGTCCCTACAGGCCAGCTCCCGACGGACGTCCTCTCGTAGACTACAGCGGTAGTGATCGATGAGGGCCCGCTCATTCCACCCTGCATCCGCCGCTAGAGTACGGAATTCTAACGCGAACTCCTGGGCGCTCCTCCTCCCCTGCCGGAGGCAGAACAGACGCTCCCCCGCCGCTTTCCCCTCTGGTGGATGGTCAAACACTGCCCTGAAGCGGCGGGAGAACTCAGCGTATGTGATGGTGGTAGCGTCTATCCTCCTCCACTCGGCGTTGGCCCATTCCAACGCCTTGCCGGTAAGGCAGGAGATGAGGGCGGACACGCTCTCGTGTCCCGATAGCGCCGGGTGCACGGTGGCCAGGTATAGCTCCACCTGGAGAAGGAAGCCCTGACACCCGGCAGCGGTCCCATCGTAGGCCCTCGGGAGCGAGAGTCGAATTCCCCTGAGTTCCGGAGCTGGAATGGGCTGACTGGCTGATGGTGATGGCAGGGGAGGTGGAGTTGGGGGTGTCCCTCGGGTCTCCCAGCGTTGAAGTGTGGTAATAACATCCTGCAGGGCGGTCCCGATCCGAAGGATCTGGTCATTCTGCTCCCGGACCCGATCCTCCAAAGTCTCCTGTGCTGCTGCGGCTCCTGCTGATTCCATTCTGAATGGTGTGTGATTCTGTCAGTAGGTGCTGTAGGTGGGTGTGGTGTGGGAATCAGGCGCAGGACGCAGAAGATAAGTCCAAAAGACTTTAGTAATGCACACTCAAAACACGAGCCAACAGCCCGGAGGCAAGAAAATGCGCACACAGGCGTAAACAAAAGGGCGCACTAAACATGTGCGAAAAATACACTCCTACACAAAGGAGGCAAGCTACAATAGCGCACTGTAAATAGTAGCGCACCAACACGACAGCGAAAACAATTACACACAACACCTGACAAACACAACGAGAACTTATAGGACACTAATGACGCTAAACGACAACAGGTGTACATAATCCAGACAAAAAAAAACGAACATAGAAACATACAACGGTGGCAGCTAGTATTCCGGAGACGACGAACGCCGAAGCCTGCCCGAGCAAGGAAGAGAGGCAGCCTCGGCCGAAACCGTGACACCAAATACATTTAAACTCAGTTTTTCACAATTCCTGACATTTAATCCAAGTAAACATTCCCTGTCTTAAGTCAGTTAGGATCACCACTTTATTTTAAGAATGTGAAATGTCAGAATAATAACAGATAATTATTTATTTCAGCTTTTATTTATTTCATCACATTCCCAGTGGGTCAGAAGTTTACATACACTCAATTAGTATTTGGTAGCATTGCCTTTAAATTGTTTAACTTGGGTCAAACGTTTCAGATAGCCTTCCACAAGCTTCCCACAATAAGTTGGGTGAATTTTGGCCCATTCCTCCTGACAGAGCTGGTGTAACTGAGTCAGGTTTGTAGGCCTCCTTGCTCGCACACGCTTTTTCAGTTCTGCCCACAATTGGCCACTCCAATATCTTGACTTTGTTGTCCTTAAGCCATTTTGCCACAACTTTGGAAGTATGCTTGGGGTCATTGTCCATTTGGAAGACCCATTTGCGACCAAGCTTTAACTTCCTGACTGATGTCTTGAGATGTTGCTTCAATATATCCACATCATTTTCCATCCTCATGATGCCATCTATTTTGTGAAGTGCACCAGTCCCTCCTGCAGCAAAGCACCCCCACAGCATGATGCTGTCACCCCGGTGCTTCACGGTTGGGATGGTGTTTTTCGGCATGCAAGCATCCCCCTTTTTCCTCCAAACATAACGATGGTCATTATGGCCAAACAGTTCTATTTATGTTTCATCAGACCAGAGGACATTTCTCCAAAAAGTACGATATTTGTCCCATGTGCAGTTGCAAACCGTAGTCTGGCTTTTTTATGGCGGTTTTGGAGCAGTGGCTTCTTCCTTGCTGAGCGGCCTTTCAGGTTATGTCGATATAGGACTTGTTTTACTGTGGATATAGATACCTTTGTACCTGTTTCCTCCAGCATCTTCATAAGGTCCTTTGCTGTTGTTCTGGGATTGATTTGCACTTTTCGCACCAAAGTACGTTAATCTCTAGGAGACAGAACACGTCTCCTTCCTGAGCGGTATGACGGCTGCGTGGTCTAATGGTGTTTATACTTGCGTACTATTGTTTGTACAGATGAACGTGGTACGTTCAGGCGTTTGGAAATTGCTCCCAAGGATGAACCAGACTTGTGGAGGTCTACAATATTTTTCTGAGGTCTTGGCTGATTTCTTTTGATTTTCCCATGATGTCAAGCAAAGAGGCACTGAGTTTGAAGGTAGGCCTTGAAATACATCCACAGGTACACCTCCAATTGACTCAAATGATGTCAATTAGCCTATCAGAAGCTTCTAAAGCCATGACATCATTTTCTGGAATTTTCCAAGCTGTTTAAAGGCACAGTCAACTTAGTGTATGTAAACTTCTGACCCACTGGAATTGTGATACAGTGAATTAAAAGTGAAATAATCTGTCTGTAAACAATTGTTGGAAAAATTACTCGCATCATGCACAAAGTAGTCTGTCACGTTCATTTAAGGACGGGTCAGACCAAGGCGCAGCGTGAAAGGCATACATGTTTATTTACCGAATAAACACACGAACAAAACAACAAACCAACGATACGTGAAGTCCAAAGGCTAACACAAAACAAGCCTACACACGGAACAAGATCCCACAACTAAACAGTGCCAATAGGCTGCCTAAGTATGATCCCCAATCAGAGACAACGAGCGACAGCTGCCTCTGATTGGGAACCACACCGGCCAACATAGATCTACACATACTAGATAGAAAACATAGAACTACTAACATAGAAACATTCACACCCTGACTCAACATATAAGATTCCCCTGAGTCAGGGCGTGACAGTACCCCCCACCCCCCCCCCCACCCCAAAGGTGCCTCCGACCGCACAACCTTTAAATAACAGGGTAGGGGCCGGGTGGGCATGACAACCACATACTCTCCGCCTCCCTGTTGCGCCCCTGGTCTGGTCTGGACCTCGGCGCGCTGCTTCCCCTCTCCTTCCTCCCACGATGTACCAAGCCCTGTCTGGACCCTGGTGTGGGAGACCCCGAACCTGGAGAGGGGCTGACATCTGGGTCTGGACTGGAGCCGCTGACCGGAGCTGGACCTGGCCCCGGTGGAGCGGATTGCTCAGGCTCCGGACTGGAGCTGCTGACCGGAGCTGGACTAAACCCCGGTGGAGCTGACTGCCCTGGTTCCGGAGTGGATCCGCTGACCGGAGCTGGACTAGACCCCGGTGGAGCGGACTGCCCTGGTTTCGGAGTGGATCCGTTGACCGGAGCTGGACTGGGCACCAGTGGAGCAGACTGCTCTGGCTCCGGAGTGGAGCTGCTGACCGGAGCTGGACTAGACCCCGGTGGAGCGGACTGCTCTGGCTCCGGAGTGGAGCAGCTGACTGGAGCTGGATCAGGCACCGGTGGAGCGGACTGCTCTGGCTCCAGAATGGAGCAGCTGACCGGAGCTGGACTAGAACCCGGTGGAGCGGACTGCTCTGGCTCCGGAATGGAGCAGCTGACCGGAGCTGGACTAGAACCCGGTGGAGCGGACTGCTCTGGCTCCGGAATGGAGCAGCTGACCGGAGCTGGATCAGGCACCGGTGGAATGGGCACGGCCATGCCGGACTGGACACACGCACCACAGGCTTGGTGCGAGGAGCAGGAACAGGCCGGGCCGGACTGGGAACACGCACCACTGGCTTGGTGCGAGGAGCAGGAACGGGCCGGACCAGACTGGCGACACACACCACTGGCTTGGTGCGAGGAGCAGGAACAGGCCGGGCCGGACTGGGAACACACACCACTGGCTTGGTGCGAGGAGTAAAAACAGGCCGGGCCGGACTGGAAACACGCACCACTGGTCTGGTGCGAGGAGCAGGAACAGGCCGGGCCGGACTGGAAACACGCACCACTGGTCTGGTGCGAGGAGCAGGAACAGGCCGGGCCAGACTGGCGACACGCACCACTGGCTTGGTGCGAGGAGCAGGAACAGGTAGGGCCGGACTGGGAACACGCACCACTGGCTTGGTACGGGGAACAGGAACGGGCCGGGCCGGACTGGGAACATGCACCACTGGCTTGGTGCGGGGAACAGGAACGGGCCGGACTGGGAACACGCACCACTGGCCTGGTGCGAGGAGCAGGAACGGGCCGGGCCGGACTGGGAACACGCACCACTGGACTGGTGCGAAGAGCAGGAACGGACCAGGCCGGACTGGGAACACGCACCACTGATCTGGTGCGAGGAGCAGGCACAGGCCGGACCGGACTAGGAACACGCACCACTGGCCTGGTGCAAGGAGCAGGAACGGGCCGGGCCGGACTGGGAACACGCACCACTGTCTTGGTGCGAGGAGCAGGAACGGGCCGGGCCGGACTGGGAACATGCACCACTGCTTGGTGCGAGGAGCAGGAACGGGCAGGGCCGGACTGGGGACACACACCACTGGCTTGGAGCGAGGAACAGGAACGGGCCGGACCGGACTGTGAAGGCGGACTTGAGGTCTGGAGCGGAGAGCTGGCACAACCCGTCCTGGCTGGCTGCCCACTTTCGCACGACACGTGCGTGGCGCTGGCACAGAACGCAATGGGCTGTGCATGCGCACTGGCGATACAGTGTGTTTCTCCGCATACCTGGGTTCCTTTATTAACCCCCGCTCCTTATGCTGCCTAACCAGCTCCTCTCTCCGTGCCTCTACTTCCTCCTTTTCCTTACGAGCCTCCTAAAGTGCCTCCTCTTGACTGGATCTCTCCCGCTCTATTCTATCAATCAGCCCCCGTAATATGGTGGCCTCCTCTCTTACCCGGCACTCCTCCTCCAGTGAGCACTCCTCCGGGAGCCCCCACGAGTTAGGGAACAGAAACTCATCGTCGTCGTTATCCTCCAACTCCTCAGTATAATACTGTTCCCACTCTTCTTCCCATGGTGATAGGGAATCAATCTGGAAACCCACCGGGTGCAGTGGTCGGGGCTCTTCTCTCTCGCTCCCCGACCACCCCTTTAGCCCCCCCAAAATGTTTTATTGGGGCTGCTTCTCGGGCTTCCTCCTCGGCAGGCTTCTGTGTTGCCGTTGCTCCTCTCCTGCCTGGGCTTCCTTCTTCGCCCAGGGTCTTCCCGCAAATATCTCCTCCCATGACCACATCTTCCCCACCTGTGTCCAGGGTGTTCGGTCCTCCTGGGCACGCTGCTTGGTCCGTGTTTGGTGGGATCTTCTGTCACGTTCGTTTAAGGACGGGTCAGACCAAGGCGCAGCATGAAAAGCATACATGTTTATTTACCGAATAAACACACAAACAAAACAACAAACCAACGACAAGTGAAGTCCAAAGGCTAACACAAAACAAGCCTACACATGGAACAAGATCCCACAACTAAACAGTGCCAATAGGCTGCCTAAGTATGATCCCCAATCAGAGACAACGAGCGACAGCTGCCTCTGATTGGGAACCACACCAGCCAACACAGATCTACACATACTAGATAGAAAACATAGAACTACTAACATAGAAACATTCACACCCTGACTCAACATACAGTGGGGAAAAAAAGTATTTAGTCAGCCACCAATTGTGCAAGTTCTCCCACTTAAAAAGATGAGAGAGGCCTGTAATTTTCATCATAGGTACACGTCAACTATGACAGAGAAATTGAGGAAAATAAAAAATGAAAATCACATTGTAGGATTTGTTATTAATGTATTTGCAAATTATGGTGGAAAATAAGTATTTGGTCACCTACAAACAAGCAAGATTTCTGGCTCTCACAGACCTGTAACTTCTTCTTTAAGAGGCTCATCTGTCCTCCACTCGTTACCTGTATTAATGGCACCTGTTTGAACTTGTTATCAGTATAAAAGACACCTGTCCACAACCTCAAACAGTCACACTCCAAACTCCACTATGGCCAAGACCAAAGAGCTGTCAAAGGACACCAGAAACAAATAATAATAATAATAATAATATGCCATTTAGCAGACGCTTTTATCCAAAGCGACTTACAGTCATGCGTGCATACATTTTTGTGTATGGGTGGCCCCGGGGATTGAACCCACTACCCTGGCGTTACAAGCGCCGTGCTCTACCAGCTGAGCTACAGTAGACCTGCACCAGGCTGGGAAGACTGAATCTGCAATAGGTAAGCAGCTTGGTTTGAAGAAATCAACTGTGGGAGCAATTATTAGGAAATGGAAGACATACAAGACCACTGATAATCTCCCTCGATCTGGGGCTCCACGCAAGATCTCACCCCGTGGGGTCAAAATGATCACAAGAACGGTGAGCAAAAATCCCAGAACCACACGGGGGGACCTAGTGAATGACCTGCAGAGAGCTGGGACCAAAGTAACAAAGCCTACCATCAGTAACACACTACGCCGCCAGGGACTCAAATCCTGCAGTGCCAGACGTGTCCCCCTGCTTAAGCCAGTACATGTCCAGGCCCGTCTGAAGTTTGCTAGAGTGCATTTGGATGATCCAGAAGAGAATTGGGAGAATGTCATATGGTCAGATGAAACCAAAATATAACTTTTTGGTAAAAACTCAACTCGTCGTGTTTGGAGGACAAAGAATGCTGAGTTGCATCCAAAGAACACCATACCTACTGTGAAGCATGGGGGTGGAAACATCATGCTTTGGGGCTGTTTTTCTGCAAAGGGACCAGGACGACTGATCCGTGTAAAGGAAAGAATGAATGGGGCCATGTATCGTGAGATTTTGAGTGAAAACCTCCTTCCATCAGCAAGGGCATTGAAGATGAAACGTGGCTGGGTCTTTCAGCATGACAATGATCACAAACACACCGCCCGGGCAACGAAGGAGTGGCTTTGTAAGAAGCATTTCAAGGTCCTGGAGTGGCCTAGCCAGTCTCCAGATCTCAACCCCATAGGAAATCTTTGGAGGGAGTTGAAAGTCCATGTTGCCCAGCGACAGCCCCAAAACATCACTGTTCTAGAGGAGATCTGCATGGAGGAATGGGCCAAAATACCAGCAACAGTGTGTGAAAACCTTGTGAAGACTTACAGAAAACGTTTGACCTGTGTCATTGCCAACAAATGGTATATAACAAAGTATTGAGAAACTTTTGTTATTGACCAAATACTTATTTTCCACCATAATTTGCAAATAAATTCATGAAAAATCCTACAATGTGATTTTTGGATTTTTTTTTCTCATATTGTCTGTAATAGTTGACGTGTACCTATGATTAAAATTACAGGCCTCTCTCATCTTTTTAAGTGGGAGAACTTGCACAATTGGTGGCTGACTAAATACTTTTTTGCCCCACTGTATAAGAGTCCCCTGAGTCAGGGAGTGACACTAACCGACTTGCCAAAACTATAGTTTGTTAACATGAAATTTGTGGAGTGGTTGAAAAACAGGTTTTAATGACTCCAACCTAAGTGTATGTAAACTTCCGACTTCAACTGTACTTATGATATGCACTGTATTTATAACGCAAGGTGATTTGTAGATCAGTCAGTCTCGACTCGCCTTTAAAGTTGAATGCAATGTGGAAGGCGCCCATTGTTTGTCTTTGCCTGGCTCGCTCCGGGCTGCTCTTCATTCCAGGAAGGTGTTTCCTCCACTCTGCCCTTATTCAATACCCTTAAAATATCTGATCAGGATATCTTAAAGCAACATGGCGGAAACTAGGCGGTGGAGCTATTTCTTACACCTACCCAGTTGTCTCAGATTCATGAAGGGGACTGAAGGAGGACATAGGGTAGGGAACATCTTGGAATGAAACACAGCCTGGCGGCTATGCAAACAGCCTCAACCCTCGCCCAGTTATCAGGAAACACGTTGACCCTTCACACAGCTATCTGGCCAATGGAAAGTCAGATGTGTTTCAAATCTCTATGTAGGCTAATGTTGTTGCATGAGGAAGGAAGGGACAGCAATAACATACTGTAAGCTGTTTGTGTACAGTTTGCAAGAGTGTTCTGTGGAAGAGAGATAGAGTGCATCTGAGTCACTCCGATTAAAACAAAATGTGTCTGGATATGTAAATTCAATAAATATAAACATTTAATCTATTACTTATTGTCACGGAACACACCTTTGTAAGTCTGAAACAATTAATTGCAACTTTTAAAATGTATTGCGATTTTATTTGTCACATGCGCCGAATACAACAGGTGTAGACTTTACCGTGAAATGCTTACTTACGAGCCCTTTCCCAACAATGCAGAGTTCAAAATTAAGAAACGTAGCAACAACAAAAAAATGAACGAAATAGTAACACAATGAAATAACAATAACGAGGCTAAATAGAAGGAGTACCGGTACTGAGTCAATGTGCGGGGGTACGACGTAGTTGAAGGTGATTGAGGTAAGATGTACAAGTATGTAGGGGTAAAAGTGACTAGACAATCATGATAGATAATAAACAGAGTAGCAGCAGCGTGTGTGAAGAGTGTGAAAGAGTGTGAAAGAATGTCTATGTGTGAGTGTGTGTGTGTGCATGTGTGTGTGTGTATGTGTGGCGTCAATGTGCATGTGTGTGTGTTTTTTTTTGTGTGAGCGTGTGTGTGCGTGTGTGTGTGTGTGTGTGTGTGTGTGCTGGAGTGTCAGTGTAGTATGTGTGAGTGTGTGGGTAGAGTCCAGTGACTGTGCATAGAGTCAGTGCAACACAAAAAAGTGGGTCAATGCAAATATTCTGGGGAAGCCATTTGATTAACTGTTCAGCAGTCTTATGGCTTGGGGGTAGAAGCTGTTCAGGAGCCTTTTGGTCCCAGACTTGGCCCTCTGGTATCGCTTGCCATTCGGTAGCAGAGATAATAGTCTATGACTTGGGAGGCTGGAGTCTTTGACAATTTTTAGGGCCTTCCTCTGTTACCGCCTGGTATAGAGGTCCTGGATGGCAGGGAGCTTGGCCCCAGTGATGTACTGGGCCGTACGCACTACCCTCTGTAGCACCAAGCAGTTGCCATACCAAGCGGTGATGCAGCCAGTCAAGATGCCCTCAATGGTGCAGCTGTAGAACTTTTTAGGATCTGAGGGCCCATTACAAATCTTTTCAGTCTCTTCACAACTGTGTTGGTGTGCTTGTCCTTAGTGATGTGGACAAGCTCTCAAACCGCTCCACTACTGCCCTGTCGCGTGCTCGGCCCTCTGTTTCCTGTAGTCCACGATCATCTCCTTTGTCTTGCTGACGTTGAGGGAGAGGTTGTTGTACTGGCACCACACTGCCAGGTCTCTGACCTCCTCCCTGTAGGCTGTCTCATCGTCGTCGGTAATCAGGCCTACCACCGTCGTGTCGTTGGCAAACTTAATGACGGTGTTGGAGTCGTGCGCAGCAACGCAGTCGTGGGTGAACAGCAAGTACAGGAGGGGACTAAGCACGCACCACTGATGGGCCCCCGTGTTGAGGGTCAGCATGGCGGATGTGCTGTTGCCTACTGTCACCACCTGGGGGCGGCCTGTCAGGAAGTCCAGGATCCAGTTGCAGAGGGAGGTATTTAATCCCAGGGTCCTTAGCTTAATGATGAGCTTGGAGGGTATTATGGTGTTGAACGCTGAGCTGTAGTCAATGAACAGCATTCTCACGTAGGTATTCCTTTTGTACAGGTGGGAAAGGGCAGTGTGGAGTGCAATATAGATTGCGTCATCTGCGGATCTGTTGGGACGGTATGTAAATTGGAGTGGGTCCAGGGTGTCTGGGATGATGGTGTTGATGTGAGCCATGACCAGCATTTATTGGCTACAGATGTGAGTGCTACGGGGCGATAATAATTTAGACAGGTTACCTTGGCGTTCTTGGGCACAGGGACTATGGTGGTCTGCTTGAAACATGTTGGTATTACACACACAGACAGGGAAAGGTTGAAAATGTCAGTGAAGACACTTGTCAGCTGGTCAGGGCATGCTCTGAGTACGTGTCCTGGTAATCTGTCTGTTAACCTGGTTAAAGGTCATACTCACAGCGGCTACGGAGAGCGTGATCACACAGTTATCCAGAACAGCTGGTGCTCTCCTGCATAGTTCAGTATTGCTTGCCTCGAAGCGAGCATAAAAGGCATTTAGCTCATCTGGTAGGCTTGCGTAACTGGGCAGGTCGCAGCAGGTTTCTCTTTGTAGTCCGTGATAGTTTGCAAAACCTGCCACTTCCGACGAGGTTCAGAGCCGGTGTAGTAGGATTTGATCTTAGTCCTGTATTGACGCTTTGCCTGTTTGATGGTTCGTCGGAGGGTGTAGCGAGATTTCGTATAAGCGTCCGGATTAGTTTCCCACTTCTTGAAAGCGGCATCTCTAACCTTTAGCTCAGTGCGGATGTTGCTTGTAATCCATGGCTTCTGGTTGGGATATGTACATACAGTCACTGTGGGGACGGCGTCGTCAATGCACTTATTAATGAAGCCGGTGACTGATGTGGTAAACTCCTCAATGCCATTGGATGAATCCCGGAACATATTCCAGTCTGTGCTAGCGAAACAATCCTGTAGCTTAGCATCAGCTTCATCGGACCGCTTCTGTATTGAGCGCCTCACTAGTACTTTCTGTTTACATTTTTGCTTGTAAGCAGGAATCAGGAGGATAGAGTTATTGTCAGATTTGCCAAATTGAGGGCGAGGGAGAGCTTTGAACCCGTCTCTGTGTGTGGAGTCCAATCAAAGCTCATGTAATGTGACTTCACTTCTTAAACATATCTGACTGTCAAAGAATAGTTTAAATTGCATACATTGTACATCACAAATTGGTCCTGATTGTCCGATAATCCCTTGCAAACCACTCTATTTTCAGGTAGCAGGTGGTGTCTATGCTTAATAACTGTGATGCTTAACGACTGTACTGTATGTGAATATACAGTGCAGTGCAGTGTGTATGTTTGTGTGTGTGCATGCATGCATGCGTGCATGATTGCCTGTGTGTGTGTAGTTGATATGGAATCTACGAACTGTGGCGCAAAGACACACAATCTCCACTGGGACCCTCTATTAGCTGCAGGCTGCAGGGCCTGCTCACACACATAAACACACACACACATACACACACACACACATACACACAACCCCTGGTCGCTGGTGATGAAATCATCCTCTGGCTGAGCACATACTTAAGTGTGCCCTCCCTCTTCGGGGAATCCTGTCTTTCCTCTCTCTTCGGTTTTTACTTTTACCAAGAGTTTTTCAGGCAAGGTTTTAGCCGTTTAAAGCAATAGCTTGTTTTTCTTGTTTGGAAAGTTTCACTGTGTGCATTGGAAACACTAGAGAGGTTGAAGAGAAGGCTCTTAATTAGTTCTTTATTAGATTTGACACGGCACTGGATCGGTTTGCTCTACTAACCTTTTCCTCATTTCACCATTTGTCTGTTGTCTGTTTGCTGGGTGGAGTATCACATGGTAGCGCCTGAGGGAGTTCCAACGGAGAGGCGCGAGGTTGTTGTTACTGAGAATTATGGAAATGTGACTTTCAGGAAAATGTGACTTCCTGGAGTTGAGTTTAACCGTTTTTTATTGTGATTACTAGATGTCTCGACTGAAAAATATGTAGTTGTTAATTTCAAACAAATACAAATGTTCCGCTTAACTGAATGGCTAACTGAAAAGTGAACATCGGAAAAAGTGGGGGGAAACCATGCACCCCTACCCGGATCTTTCACTCAACAATGAAGAATGTATACGTTTCCTTCCCTCTCATTGGCTGTGCTTCGCGGCGCACTGTCTGTAAATAGAGTGCACAGAGGAGAAGGGCATCTCAGGTCATAGCGACCACACCTCTCCTCATGAACAGGCTCATGTTGGCATGGATCTTTCTTCCTCTAACGGACTCACACAGCCATGACCTCAACTAGCTGAGTACATACTAACTATGTTTTATGCTAGTATATACTATACTATATGTACCGC